>NC_139475.1:1960000-2217500 GCF_057233095.1 Heloderma suspectum
CCCCAGGGCCAAATCCCATTTGGGGGAATTTCTTGGGGGCCGCATTCCAGTGGTGGGCACGGCTGAAGGCAAAGGTGCGGGGCCAACATACGTGCTTAAAATAACAGCATATTTCAGCATAAAGCGCTTACTCCCAGGAACTAAGCCTTAGCTGAGGCACTGCAACATTTTAGAATGGGGGGGGGGGACAGCACAAAAGGTGGGGAACCACCAAACGACCCGATTGAGGTTCTTTATCCCTGATCCAAGGGATCCTCAGACTTGAGGGTCAAGAAATAATTTCCCTGCAGCGGACCTGAAGTTTTGCTTTTCCTCAAGGAAAAGCCGCACTCAACAAGGGCGTTTCCTTGTTGAGCGCGGCTGGGCTCGCTAGCTCGAGCTGCCCTCCACCCTGTTGCAATTGGCGGGCAAATGTTACCCGATCTGGTGTGGTGTTGCAGGTCCGTGACTGGGCAGAAGAGGAGAGCAGCAACCAGGGCCTGTTGGTGACCGTTCGGGGCCTTGGTGGGGCACCACTGGATTCCAACGCAGTGCAGTTTGCTTCGGGTCGGGACCATCATGAGAGCAAGAAGCCGATGCTGGTTTTGTTCACTGATGACGGGCGGCGAGGGGCTGTGTTGCCCACCAACCCCCTCCTAGGTGAGGAAGAGGCAGTGTCTTGCTTGTCAACGTGGCAAGACTGAATATGGCTGCTAGACCTCAATAGACTCCCTTGCCCATGATAGTTCAATTCCTTTTTAAAGGCACAGCCAACGTGGCAAGGCACCATCGGCACGTCTCGTGGAGGCGAAGTAATAACGTGCTGTGTGAAGGACATTCTTTCGTTCTCTATAGAATCTTGTTTTTTTTTTCCTTTTTTAAAGGATAGGCTTGCAAAGGACAGGTCGCAAACCTGTAAACACTTACCTGGGAGTAACTCAGTGGGGCCTTACTCCTGAGTAGCGATGTATAGCAGCGGAAACCACATACTTTAAGAAAGGACCCCTTCCTTTTTTGTATATGAGGAACTGACCCAGTATGCTGGCTGCGGCTGATGGGAGTTGCAGTCCAACACATGAAACGGTTGGAGAAGGCTGGGTCATGTACCTGTCTGCATTCGTAATGTGGTTCTCTGCTCTTTGAAATCACAGAACGAAGATGCAGCCATGTGCAAACCCTGATTCTCTGAACATGGGCTGGTGTAGTTTACCCTTGTTGTAGTTGTTGCTGTTGCCAGGAGTAGGTGGGTGGAGGGAGATTTGCGAGCACTGAATTTGCAGAGACGTGCGGGGGCTTAAATCCCTCCGGAAATCCCTCCTCTTTGCTCCGGAAGCCTGGAAGATGTTCATGGGCTGTCCCATGTGTTTCTCATTGGTGAAAAGAGGGACATGGTTTTTTAGATTAAAACATCTGGTCCTTCTGCCTCTGAGTGCATGCAAAGTGCTTTTTAACCATTCTATGCTCAAATGTATTGATCCACAGACTTAGGCCTTAGCTCGAATCTGATCTCTGTCTCGATCTCTCTCCTGTAGATATGTCCCGGCAGAATGCAATCCTTCCGGAGCCCCTTAGCGGCCACAAATCCAATGGGACGCGCACTCCTCGCTCAGTGGACAATCCCCTGCCTTGCCAGAAACACCCGCTCTTTGTGGACTTTGAGGAAATCGGTTGGGCTGGCTGGATTATCTCCCCGCGCGGGTACAACGCCTACCACTGCAGGGGTTCCTGCCCCTTCCCGTTAGGGGAGAACATGCGGCCCACCAACCACGCCACTGTCCAGTCCATCATCAATGCCCTCAAGCTCAGCCAGGACGTGACCGGTCCCTGCTGCGTCCCAGATAAGCTCTTCTCCATCAACCTCCTGTACTTCGATGACGATGAAAACGTGGTGCTCAAACAGTATGCTGACATGGTGGCCGGGAGCTGCGGGTGCCACTGAACACCAGAGATGGATGCGGCCTTCCTCAGCGTGGCCCTTCCAGTGATATCGCATGTTCTGGAAACAACCAACTGGGCCAAAATTCTACATTTTTCATTGCTACTGCAGGGTCACTTTTTAATTTAACTTTTTTGGGGGGGAGGGGGGAAGTATGAATACAGTATCCTATATCCCCCTAGTACCCCTTTCCCAATCTCACACTGGCCCCTATTTTCTGGGATCTGTCCCTGCTCGACCCTGGATTCCACCTTTGGGGGCTAAAATTGGGGTTGTTATTTTGGAAATGTTGCTAGGATGTCCACACATACGCTCACTTTCATCCAGTTTTGGCCACCTACTCCTGATCTCTAGAAATGAAATCCCTTGAGTGTGGGAGGT
This sequence comes from Heloderma suspectum, assembly GCF_057233095.1. Classification (NCBI taxonomy): domain Eukaryota; kingdom Metazoa; phylum Chordata; class Lepidosauria; order Squamata; family Helodermatidae; genus Heloderma; species Heloderma suspectum. Next base: position 1,962,297 of record NC_139475.1, read on the forward strand.
GGCATGTGTCTCGGTGGCCATGCTGCATGGAACGATGGGACTTGCAGTGCAGCACACCCAGAGGCTACCAGGTTGGGAAAGGCAGTTCTAAACTCTACGTTCTGCAAGAATAAAAGTCAGGGCGATTCAATGCAAGCAATTGGCAGTAGAACCAGGGCTGAACACACACACCCCCGCCCCGAAACATGACTTCTTCATGCAATGCCTAATTAACTTATGGAACTCCCTGCTGCAAGGCGTGAAGCTGGCTGTTGGCATAAAGCGGATTGGGAAAATGAGCTGTATAGAACCTCTAAAACCGAGTCATGTATGCCAGTTTGGGCTCCTTTAGAGGAGTAAGCAGGATATGAATGTAACTAACAAACAAATTTAGCAAGAGTCATGACATCTAAGCGGAGGTCGTGTGTTCAGCGGCAGTCTACCCCTGAGTATCTGACACTGGGCACCTGGGGACCCTAATCGGAAACAAAATGTTGGACTAGACCTGGGTCTGATCCAATGTGGATGTTCTGTACTCTGCTGTCTCCAGAACCACTGACCCAGATAGCAAATGTTGCTATAAGTGTTTGAGGTGTCACCAGATCCATTTTGAATGAAATTTCCTTTTTTTGGGGGGGGGGGGGTGTTCGTGCGTGCAGTAATTGCAGACGGAGCTGCACACAAAGGCTTTCCAAACTGCGATCCCAAGCTGCGCGCTACAGAATGTACCATACTGTAAATATCCAAATTGTTAATATATATAAATATGTATATATCTGCATGCATATACTGGACACCTGCTGTACAGTGGTACCTGTATATATGTGTAAATTGTTATTATAATGGTTATGAAGTCTCTGTATATCATCTTGCATACAAATGCGGTGTTAATATTAAGAACCAAGTGACTTTCCCCACCCTGCCCTCCAAATGGTATTTTCGTTCCTATCCTAAAAGAAAGCATTAGGGATCGGATTGCAAAATTGCACCGTTGCGGGCCGAACCCGCCTCAGTGCCTTGCGTATCACATGATCCTGTGTCTACTCAGAAGTAACTGCCCCCCTGAGTGCGATTTGACTTGAGTCCCAGGTATATAGGGTTGCAAGACTGCACGGTTGCTCCTTAAGTCTACTTAAAATGGTAACGGCTTGGTTTGTTCTCTGTATCTGTCTTATATTTATAAATGTAGATCTATATTCACATTTTCCTGTATTATAATAAAAATGGTTTAAAAATGATTGTAGCCCTACAGTGCCATCCTCTACGTGCCTACTCAGAGGTAAGGAGCATTGCGCCCAAGCAGATAATCAGATATAGGGTTGCATCCATATAGTGCAAACCCATATTTATTCGGAACGAAGAACCACTGAGTTAAAGGGCCTTTAAAGGTAAAGGTAAAGGTGTCCCCAACCAGTCGTGTCCGACTCTAGGGTGCGGTGCTCATCCCCGTTTCTAAGCCGAAGAGCCAGCGCTGTCCGAAGACGCTTCCGTGGTCATGTGGCCGGCATGACTGAACACCGAGGTGCACGGAACGCTGTTACCTTTCCCGCCGAGGCGGTACCTATTTATCTACTTGCAATTTCTTGCTTTCAAACTGCTAGGTTGGCAGAAGCTGGGACTGAAGACGGGAGCTCACTCCGTCACGCAGCACTCGGGTCTCGAACTGCTGACCTGCCGACCTTCCAGTCTGCAGTTCAGCGTCTTAACCACTAAGCCACTGCGGCCCCTTTACTCCCAGGTAAATGAGCATAGGGCTGTAGTCTCAATCCCCCTAAAATTTAACCCTTTGACCCCTGGGATTCCCCACTCCCCATCACTTTTGTCCTGCCAAAGTTGCCCCTTGCAGAGAATGGTGTCGCTGTCGTCGTTTTAAATTAAGTGGTGGGTGCGTTGAAGACACCCTAAAAAAAGTGGGATGGATCTGGACTTAGTCCTACTTAGAGGGGACCCATTGAAAGACTGAAGGCAAAAGGAGAAAGGGACGGCAGAGGATGAGATGGCTGGATAGCATCACCGATGCAATGGATATGAACCTGAGCACACTCCGGGAGAGTGCGCAGGACAGGAAGGCCTGGCGTGCTCTGGTCCATGGGGTTACGAAGAGTCGGACACGACTGAACGACTGGAGAACAACAACAATTGAAATAAATGGGACTTACATTAGCTCTGTCTAACTTTAAGGGCACAATCCTATGCATGGTTAGACAGAAAAAAAGACTGGCTGGGGCCTGCTGGGAGTTGTAGGACTTTTTTTTCTGTCTAAACATGCATAGGATTGCACCCTTAGTAACTTAAGCCTCATTGATTTCAGCGGGTCTCCTCTAAATGGGACTAAGTACGGATCCAATCCAACGATGTCTATGCCAAATGCAGGACGTGGAATTTCCCTCCCTCAAAAAGACGGCTTGAAAGTGGGATTAGACCTGGTTTTGAGAGGACGAGGTGGGTCTTGCCAGTATAACCTTCAGCTTCGGGGACCCTTCTACCTGCAGAATATGGAGACACTCTGCCAAACACCTCAATGCCCCGCTTTCTGATCAAGCAACAAAAACTTAAATTACAAAAAATGTAGAAAGCGGCGACGGTAACGGAACGACTGGACATCAGGAGCAGCGCCAGGCAAAACACAGCAGCGTTGGCAGCCCAGCAACCTTGGCTCAGAACCCCGACCTATCCAGACATCGTAATCCAAGATTAGCAGGCCAGTTCCTGCTTGCTCTTCCGCTAAACTGCTGCCAACCTGATCCTGTTGTTGTGAAGGGTCCTCCGCCTGTTCCGTTGGGTCTCGGAGTCGAAAAGGAAGGCTGATCTTTCAGGAGGCCTGAACCCCTGCTCCCCCCGCGCACACAAAATTAGCCGTAGGGGGTTGGGTGGGTAGGAGCTTGCGAAACCAGCTCCGAATTCTGGGACAGACCTCGCACATACCAGAGGAGAAACAGTTTCATCCTTGACCTGATTTGTAATCCACCTCTTCCAAACCAGTTTACCTCCATGTTACCAGTTTAGGTATCACGTACACCCTGCAGCCCCTATAACACCGCTGGTTACCTGCGACGACAATCCAAGCTAAAGTAAAAACAAACGAACAAGAACCCCGATTTATTAGCCCACAGCCACAAAAATTGGAAGAAGCCCAGCCGGGCCAGCGGCCCATCTCTTGTCCTCAAGCCTGACAAAGCAGGAGAAGGCTGGGTCAGGGTCCCTCAGTTCAGACACTGCTTCTAGTCATGGCTCTGACTGCCCGGCGGGAGCGGACGTGGTGACCTTCTGCTCGGAGCCCTCCTGCACTTTCCTGCTGCTTCCTTGGTCTTCTTTCCCACTGCCCAAAATCCGTCAAGGAAGAAAAGGCGGAATAGCTGCATGATGCCCATTGAGTTACCGCCAGGACCTCTCCGTCTGGTGGTCCCTAGAACAGCTTACCAAGAACCAGATCGTGGACAATCCCAACGCGTTCTAGGCGCTTTTTATTGTGCGGTCGTCCAACATGGGGTTTCACAGGGGGCTGGACAAAAAATCCTTCCCCCCTGCAACCCTCCTGTGTTCTCCCACCGCTTTTTTCTCTTGAAATCTGCACAGGAGGACAAGACGGAAGAGCTACACCCCCTCCGTCTGATAGGTAGCGCCAGGAGCACCCGCGTTTTGAAAAGGGGTGCAAGCTCTTGGAGCTTTCGCCAGCCCACCCTGGCATCCTTTTCCCCATAGTACATCCATTGATTTGCAGTATTTCGTATTTAGAATTGTGAAGGAGGCAGTCCTGGGCTTGACGGTGGATCGGTGGTCTAGAAGCAGCTCCTCCTGTTGCATTCACTGAGAGACAGAAAAGAGGCGTCAGTGGCGATGCAGGCAGTGAGCAGGCCGCCCTCTGTCCTGAGCATCTCCCAGTCAAAGGATCCCAAGCTGGGTGGGCCGTGAAAGACCTTGGCTACTGGCCAGACTGTTGGCCGTGGGGGAACGAATGTGGCGACGGCTGAGGGGTGGGATGGGCGGACGGCAGCAGGAGGGGAGTGGCGGGATTCCCCAGGCAGTCCCCTGGGGCTTGTGGGTGGCAGCCAAGATGGTGGGTGCAGTGGGCAGAGGGATGGAGGGAGTGCAGGGTGCAGTGCCCCAGCTGGTGGGTGATGGGCTGTTCTGTGTGGACAGGCAGGTAGGTGTGGTGCATGGTGGGCTGGCTGGGGGGGTGACGCCCTGGGACTGGGTACGAGGCTTGCTGGCCGGCCACGGTGTGCTTGCCGGAGCAGCACTCGCTGAACTTCTTCCAGGCCCGATCCTTCAGGTTGAGCCTGCGGGAGAGCTTGAGCAAGACGGCGGTCTCGTCCTCATGGGACCTGAGCTTGGCGTAGTAGTCGGAGAACTTGCTGTAGAGGATGGAGATGGGCATCCCGTTCAGGATGATGCCAAAGGAGATGCAGCTGAAAGCCACCATCCGGCCCAGCAGGGTGTCCGGAACCGTGTCCCCGTAGCCCACGGTGGAGAGGCTGACCTGAGAGAAGGAACGGAGGTGGTGAGCGGGGGAAAGAGAGCGAGAGATGGGCCTGCCGCCACACGGGCATCACGCAATCTCAGACTTATTTGCACACACAGCCGCCTTTGGGCTTCCACCTACCCAGAGCACGTCACACCACTGCGGACGTCCCCAGCTACCCCAAGCCTTTCCCAGCCCCACCTAGGACCTTCTGCATGCAAAGCAGGGGCTGTACTACTGAGCTACGGTCTTTCCTCTAAAAACAAAGGCTCCAGGATAAAGAACAGATTTAAATACAGACAGGGAGCTGCGGTCGATCGCGGCACGCCATCAGCCCACTTTGCTCAGGACTGTTGGCAGCTTACTGCAAGCAGCTCCCAGGGGTTTCAGGCAGAAACAGCAGGGCTTAAAACTGGGACTTTCTGCACGCAAAGTGGCCTCTGCCACTGCGGTATGGCCTCCTTGGAGCTGATGGTCACCGTTTTTCTACCCTAAACCAGCAGACTGAGCAACAGAAATGTCGTTTCCTGCACTACTGAAGCTCAGCGTCCACCCTGTATGTGAGGCTAGGATCCCATCCTTGGCTGCCTGTTCCCAGAGGAACCTGGTTGGGGGCCGGCTGACCTTGGTCCACCCCACAAGCAATTCTGTGCCCCCCCAAAGGCATGTTCTGATTCACCCACGCACCTTCACTTACATGTTGCTTATTTGGAGGTGGCGTCAGAAGTGCGCTTTCAGGGTACACACTTTCTTCACAATGCCCATCTGGACAGGGGGCTTCTGTTCACCCCAACCCCAGTGCACCCCTGCCTGAACAGTGTCATCTCGCTAGCCAGTTTCCAGCTTTTGTTGCTGGGGCGGATCCCAAAGGGAAACGCTGTGCCTTTTTCTAGGAGCTTCTGATACATTCACGGGGGCAAAAGTTATGCAGGCTCTACTTTTAGCAGCCAGAAGGATCACCGTTATGTGGCAGAACACCCCCCTTGAAGGCAAAAGATCCCAGCTTTCACCTCTGACTCTAAGCATTTCACTTGCTGCTTGCACCTCAAAGGCGTCTCTTGTCTGTGTATTGGCCCTGGGAGCGTAGCCAAGCCATTTGTAGTGTTAGAGGGACCTAGAGATCCATAATGCGTCCTTACGTTCATTATTGGTGCAATTCCCACGCTAGTAAGCCTCTCAGCATGTGCAGATGAGCCAAAAGGCCGATAACAGCCTTCTCAGTGCATTCCTTACTAATGAGTAGAAACCCTAAGCAAGCACTCTGCCTGGGAAGCGAAGTTTGTTTACAGGTGGCGGTGCTTGAGAACCAAACACTTCTAGCCTATGCTGGGAATGAACGCGAGGGGCGCTTGCGGGTGTCGTGCTGCCTCATTGCTGACATGTAGAGTATAAGACCCATTGTACCCCATGGCTCTGGGTTCAGAGAAGCTGTCTGATCCAACCACTGGGTACACCTGTGTGCTGCAGATTACCCAATAAAGTCTCCCTGTAAGTAAACCTTTGAGTCTGATGTATCGCTATCTTGGCACCTCTAATCTAAGAGTTCGAAGCCTACAGCTGGGGCAACACAGTCTGGAACCCTGGAGAGCCACTACCAGCCACAGCAGACCTCACTGAGCTACATGGACCCAGGGTCTGTCTCAGTAAAAAGCGCCTTCCTTTGTTCCTATTTAAAACGGCCCTTTATTCAAAGCCATGAGTACTGGAATCTTTATTTCTAGGGCAACGACCATAGCTTAGTGGTAGAGCCCTTGCTTTGCCCAGCAAGGCTCTGCCACTTTGAAGGCCCCAGGTTCAATCCCTGGCATCTCCAGGTAGGGCTAGGAAAAACTGCTGTCTGCAAGGACCAGTGTCTAACTTGGAATGAGACAGCTTCCTACATTCCTGTTTAAATCAGCCCTTTATTCAGAACTACGAGGACGGGAATCTTAGTTTCATGGAAGGGCTAGAGCTCAGCAGCAGAGCCCTTGCTTTGCATGCAGAAGGCCCCACTTTCAGTCCCTGCCTGAAACCCTGGGTAGCCATCGCTGCCAGTCAGTGTAGACCAGGCAGGTGGGGAATGTGACTCCCTCCAGATGCTGTTGGACTGTGACTCCCATCAGCCCTGGTCAGCATGACCAATGTTCAGGGATGCTGTGGCTGCAGTTCAGCCACAGCTTTCCCCGTCTCTGGTGTAGACCACTGGTCTGCAAGTGGTGGGTTGGGGGGGAAACTCTTTCAGCCTGAGGGCCAGCTCTTGGAGGCCGCATTCCAGGGGTGGGTGGAGCCGAAGGCAAAAGTGGGAAGGGCACACAAACGAAAACATCAGCATGTGAAAGCCCTTACGTCTCTCACTGCCAGTAACAAAGCGCTAGGAGAGGTATCTCAACCCTTGGGAATGGCGGGGGGAATGCATAAAAGCCGTGAAACCACAAAATGGCCGGTGTTTGGGCGAAAGGGGGCACGTGACCATCTGGGGGACCACGGAGGACTGGATTGGGACAGCAGGAGGGCTGGATTTGGCCCCTGGGCCCAAGGTTGCCCACCCCTGCACTACTGGGTTGCAGCATGACCTAAAGAGCAGTATTACCATCATATACACATGTAGTACAAATAAACATGTGGAGTGGGTCCCCAAACGCATGCTTTTGCAATAGAGGGGGGGTCTGAGAAGGTTGAAAATTCCTGGAGCACACGGTCCAGGACTAGATTAGGTTATATCCCAGGTTAGGGATAGGCACCCTGGTGCTCTCCAGGCATTTTGGCCTACAACTCCCATCAGCCCCCAATGGTAGGGGATTATGGATCCATCTTGGAGCAGCGTAGTCCATGATGTCTGTAGTCCAAGAAGATGTCTTGGACTACAATGGTGGTCCAAGAGGACATCTCTGACTACAATGGTGGTAGAAGAAGATGTCTTCAACTACCATGGTGGTCCAAGAAGATGTCTTGGAACACGATGGTGGTCAAAGACGACCACAATGGTGGCCCAAGAAGACATCTTGAACTACAGTGCTGGCCCAAGAACACTAAAATGGTGGTCCAGGAAGCCATCGTGGAATACGATGGTGGTCACAGAAGACCACAATGGTGGCCCAAGAAGACATCTTGAACTACAGTGCTGGCCCAAGAACACTAAAATGGTGGTCCAGGAAGCCACCTTGGAATACGATGGTGGTCACAGAAGACTTCTTGGAAAACAATGGTGGTCCGAGACACCTGGAAGGCACCTAGTTGGCTAGCCCTGGTGTAGATAAAGGGAGGGGGCCTCACTTACAGCTGCCCACCACCAGGCATCAGGGATGCTGGTGAAGTTGGTGCCAGGGACATCATGCTCCACCGAGTGCATCAGGGCAGAGAAGGTGAAGACGCCCATAGCGATGAAGAGGAGCAGGCAGCAGACCTGCTGGTAGCACTGCCGGATGGTGAAGCCAAAGGCCCGCAGCCCGGTGGAGTGCCGGGCTAGCTTGAGGATGCGGAAGACGCGCATGAGTTTGATGAGCTTGAGCACCTTGCTCAGCTTTCCCACGCTGTGCATCTTGTGCAGCTCCTCGTGGTGCTTGGTGTCCCCCTCAGCCAGGTTCTCGAAGAGGATCTGGATGTAGAAGGGCAGGATGGCCACCAGGTCGATGGCACTGAAGGCCACCCGCAGGAACTGCTGCAAGGTGGAGGTGGAGATGAGGCGCATGAGGTACTCCAGGGTGAAGAAGACGACACAGACGGTCTCCAGCTGCTCCATGCACTTCTTGCTGGCCTTGTGCTGCATCTCCTCCACCGTGCTGAGTGTCATGCCCACGATGGAGACAAGGACGAAGATGCTGGACACGACGGCAATGATCTTGGCGGGAATGGAGGAATACGGGTTCTCGATCAGGTACCAGATGGTCTTGCGGAACTCACCAAAGAACTTGCCCTCAAAGTGTTCCTCCCTCTCCACCGGTTCCAGCTCGGCTTCCAGCTCCCGCTGGACTCTGAGGTGCTCGGACAGCTCATCCTGCTTCTCTTCAAAGAGGATGCGGCAGCACTGTTGGGCGTACTTCAGGTGGACCCCCCAGTACTCGATCTCCTCCATGAAGTTGGCCGGGCACAGCTCGTCCATGATCCACATCACACCACTGCTGTAGAACTGGAAGATGTAGTGGAAGATGAGGGGGTCCCGGTCAAAGAAGTACTCATTCTTGGGCACCGAGTAGTCGTCGCAGAGCTCCAGCTTCTTCATGGGGTCCGTGGAGATGGCCAGCTGCCCGATCCGGGTGATGGGGTACTTAGCGGCGACTTTGCATGCAATCTGGAAACATCTCCCTCCCACGTTGAGGTTCAAGAAGTACCGGTTCTCCTGGGGTGGGATGCTGTGGCAGCCTGGGCTCCTGTCAGTGACGTTGTGCACAGAACCCCATTGCTTGACCAGGTGTTCCTGAGCAAAGGGGATGTAGACTTCCTCCTCCTTGGGTGTCACGCAGCACTTCTGGTAGTCCCCGATTTTCAAGTTGGCCGAGAGGCTCGCCCGCCTCTTCATGGGCCACCGCATCACCGTTGTCCACACCACAGTCCCTCGACTGCCACAGCTGGTGGACGGTGTGTTTGGGGGAGTCGCAGTTCCCTGCCCGTTACGTGTGTGATCGCTGGGGACACACACGCACGATCTGGACGCTTCCCAATGGCTACCAAGCATATACACACCCTGAGCTCGTGTGCTGTCAACCTGCTGAGACTTTGCAAAGCCGATGGCTTCTCAGACTGTGGCACCGGATGTCTCTGGAAGCGGCTACGCGGGAGCTTCTTAAAATGTTAATAAGATTAGGAGGTTAACCTTTCAAGTTAAGAAGCTATTTCTGGAGGTCAGGCCTCCATTTGCTTTATCTTTCTGACACCCACCTCCCAATATAGCTTCCTCTCTCAAGAGCTTAGGGCAATCTTCCCTAACCTGGTGTCCCCCTCCCATGGGTTGGACATCATCTCCAGCATGGCTGGAGATGATGAGACTTGTAGTCCAATGCACCTGCAAGGTGCCAGGTTGGGGAAAGTTGGCTTAGGGGATTTAGCGGAATTTCTGCAGAATATTTTGAGTCCGCAAAAGCTTACGATAAAAAACTAAAGCACCCAGTAAGCCTTTAAGGTTCCCCCGGACACTCTCTCAGCGTGTCTGTTTGACATTTGGATGGGCCGATCCAATTTGATGCAGGAATGTGACAGCTTTGGGGTTGCATGCATCTCTGCCCGACAAAGGCCTCCGAGATACTCAAAAGCTTAAATATTCCTATCCCCATCTAACTCAGACCACCAATATCAGCTGCCTTTTCACCCACTCTGTGATCTGCTTTGGCCAAACTGGCTGGAAATGATGAAGCTGCAGCCCAGCACTTCTGGAAGGCACCAGGTTGGGGGATGCTGAGTGACCCTGGGCTTATACAAAATCCTGCCATTTCTTGCTTACGCTCTGGAAGCGCAACCGGCAGATGTACCGGGGGCTCCAAAATGTCTTGGTGGCTCTTGGAAGCCTAACTTCTTGACTCCTGCTGAGAAGACCATCACTATGTCCTATTTAGAGGAGAGAGGCTTGCAGAAGGCTGAGCTCCAGTCTCCGTTGAAAGCCTCCCCTTTAATTCAAGCTCTGGTTCTCCCCCTATCCCCAAATACTTCTTTGTCTAATGTGTTACTTTGTCCCGCAGACCTGAAGAGAAGCTACTGGGGTCAAAGTAGCAGTCTGGTGTAGCGGACAGGGTAAGTTCAGGGGTTCAGAGCCCTATTTGACTACAAAGGGCCCTGGGTGACCTTGGGCTATTCACCCCAATTCAGAATAGCCTACCTCACCAGGTACTTGTAAGCATAGCCAGGGAGGGTGGAGTTGGAAAAGATTGAGTCTGCTTTATTTATTTATATTTATTTATTTATTAAATTTATTAATCGCCCATCTGACTGGTCACCCAGCCACTCTGGGCGATGTACAACCCACCATAAAACAATTTAAAACAATAAAATTTTACCATAATTTTTTTTTTTTTAAAAATACCCTAACCCACCCCAAATGCCTGCCTGAACAACCACGTTTTTAACCACGCTTCCATGGAAGGAGGCCAGGATTAAAATAATGCACATAAATTATGAATTAGAGAGGCTGCAACGAGCGAGGAAGTTTGTAAGATGGAAGCCGGCTTATAAAATAAGGGCAGCTTTCCTGGGCAAAACAAAGAAACGACGGGACAAAAGCAAGGACCCAAAAGGCTGTTTCGAAAAAAAGCTTTTCCATCTTTTACGGTTTCCGAGGGTTGCTCTGGGTCAATGTTTCCAGAGTGGAGCTCTCCGAGATGGACAGATACAGCCTTTTAGGAAGACCCTGAAAACCTCTCCTGGGGTTTCCACCCCTTACAGTGCACAGGACTCTTGCTTGCCAGCCCAGTTCTCATGAGGGGTCGCAGCAGTGCTATTTGGGCAGGGCAGGGCAGGGCTGCACAGCCCATGGACGGCATTCGGCCCCTGGGCATGGTTTGCCCGGCCCCTGTGCTCTCCCCTGCTGCCAAGTCCACCCCCCATCAGCATAGCTGATTTGGTGAAGCAGAAGCGGCAATGCCAACGGGGGTCATCACGTGAGGGAATGTGGGGTTGCTGGGCGGTACGGAGGAGGCTTTAACCTCCCTGTCCCTCAACGACCCCCAAAGAAGCCTCCCCCCCAGACAACACCAGCAACTGTGTGTGGGTGTGCACAATGCGGCCCTCAGGGCCAAAGGTTGTGCATCCCTGGTATACGGCAAATGCTTTGTGGCGACATGGCCAGGGAGAACCAGCAAAACCTGGGATTTGTGCCAGGTGCGGCCAAAGCCAGGTGAGGACACTATGCAAAACTTCGGTGGCATGTGATTGCCTCATGGCAATTTTCTTTCATTGGTTTTTCCTACAACAGAGAGAGCGCAAGAGGGGGAAAAAGAGGCAAACCTCAGGATGGCAGTAGAAAAGGAAGGGAACTTGAACAGAACAGGAATTCACCTAACGCGTTTCAGTAGAAACCTTGCTCGGGACATACAAGAGTTCAATTTGTTGAGTTGTTCTAAAGTAGCTCAAGAAATTGAATTCTTGGAGCCGCAGGAGCAAATTTACTATTTTATTAAAGCTTCCAATATATCTGTGCTACCATTTGGGAGCTTGACGTTTCGTTTTGTTTTTTGCTATGTGAGCCAGATCTTCTCGGCATTGTATTCAGAGCCACCAGTTCGCTGCTACACAGGCACCGGAGACTGAGAAGCGGGGAAAACGGAAGAAATACGCGGGACACCGAGAACAGGAGGAGTGACCTTTATCTGGCTTCCAAACAGGGCTTTGCTGCGGCTTGTTGCTACTAAGTAAGTGAAAGAAAACAAAATGCAACATACGAACTATGTGAACTGCCTACCCTTCTGAAATGTTAAGAACCGAGACTTGAAATGAAAAAGGAACTTAAGAAGGGAGAACCAGGTTCACAAAACAGAAGGGTCTGTGGAGTGTAAGGAAAGTGGAACCTCATGACACGTTCTGGTGAGGCCCTGCTTGAAGGACCCAAGCACAGCTTCTGCATGGTCCCTTTGGACCAGCAACAGGGATGTCTGTCCCAACTGAGATATTGTCCTTTGATGGTGCATCTTAAGTTCTTGATCAAAGGCATCTACTGGGGAACAAATGGTTGGGATTCTTCAGGCGACAAAGACAGTTCTGGAGACTTCCACTGAATCCACGCCCACGAAACTGGACCCTCCTTGGTTCTCTGATTGCAGGGGAACCCCCACACTCCCAGATGCTTCAACGGTTCCCAGTGTGGCTGCCGCCCGGCCGAGCACCAATAATCTTGTGCAAACGTTCTTGGGAGTGTGAGGTGAGATCTGGGTTGCTCTGCAGTGTGTCGGAACGTGGCAGCTCCCTGCAACAAAAGAACCCGATGAGACACCAGTGGAGGTTCTAGAGAACTGGTTTATACAGCGCCAGCAGTATATTATTTATTTATTACATTTATATCCCACCTTTCTTCCATTATGGACTCAAAGAGGCTGTATATGTTTCCCAGGTGGTCTCCCCTCCAAGCACTGACCAGATCCAGACCTGCTTAGCTTCAGCATGGTGACTGCCTCATGCGCCTTCTGACTATGCCCTGGAACATGCCCTGGAATATATTATACTGTATCTTACAGTAAAAGCTGAGTTCTGGAGGGAGGGCTATTCTCCCACTGGGTTTGCCATAGACCTAGAGAGATATGCAGCTGGGACATCAGCAGGTTGACGTCTGTCTGCATCTCCCACCCAAAATCCTTTGCTGCTGCCACTAAAGGATTGGATGCTGGGGCTCTGCGAGTAGAAGCTCTCCAACCTGTGGAGAGAAGCACGTTTTCCCACTGCCAAGAGGACGATACAAGGGGGATTTCCCCTTTGGGGAACAGTAAGGCCTGTGGTGTAGTGGAACTAGGGTTTGAAGGGTCCTCAGGCTTCCTTGTTCTCTCTGAGCTCAGCTGCAATCTTCACGGTACCTGGGGAGCGGACGATGAATTTCCCCAGCAACAATATATAATTCCCTGTTGTAAGGCAAAGTATTTGGGGGGTGCCTTGGGATGCCCATTAATTGCTGGAATGGGCAAATGTGTCCTAGTTACCCATTCCAGCAATTAAGACAAAAATCTTAATTGCTGGAATGGGCAATTAAGACCCATTTGATTGACTCTGATGGAGAGGAAATCTCATCAGAACTGGCTTGCTGATCCACACAGCTGCCTGCATTTTCGGAGTCTCCATGGGGGCGTGGCTAAGGCGAAGGTCATGTAAACTGCAAAATTTAGCACTGCCCCATTAGACCAATATGCTTTGCTCCCTCTTTTTTTTGCCCCCAGACCTTTGGCGCTATCCGATCAACTGGTTTGGCTGTCCCTGAGCTGATTCTTGTCTGGTGGCTGAGGTCAACCGGAGGGTTTTTGGGTGCGTGTGTGACATGTTATTAAATTACTGTTTCTGAAGTTTAAAAAATATATGCGCCAGCCTTGGGGCCATTATGGGGAACAGATTTTTAAATAAATAACCACCGCAACAAGGGCAGGTCTCTCGCTGCAAGGAGCTTACAAACTGAACTCCACTGGCAGGGGAAGACGGCCAAAGGCTGGGGGAGGTAGGCTTTGTAACAGGCCCTTGCTCTCAGCGAAGGAAAGGCGTGACTCCAAATTAAATAGATCAAATCCTGTCCCAGCCGTACCTCTTGGGAAGGAGCATCTCAAGGCTGTCCCTTCAGCATCAGATGCTGCGTTGCTTTACCTAGCCTGAGGTATGCGAGGAACGGTTTCGTTTTTGCACGGAAGCACATCACAGCAACGACAGCCACCACAATGGCAATGAGGGCTAGAGGACCGAGGGAGAGAAAGGTGTTAACTTCTGGCTTTGGTGTCCTCTCTAGAGCAGCTGCTGTGGACGTCTGCTCAAGGACGGGGCTTCGGCTTCTCTGCCCTTGGGTTGCCAGCTCTGACTCGCTCAATGCCAGCTACGGCCAGGACTGCAATCCCAAAATACACTTACTAGGGCAGAGGTGAAGAAACTCCGCCTTGGGGCTTTTGCACAGCTTTTTTTCCCATTCTAAAAGTTTGAAAGGCCTCCCCGAAGGCCAAGTTACTGGCCATAAGAGCATTAAGCTAAAACAGGTGGGTAGTTTTGGTGTTTGAACACAGTGAGATTTACTTCCAAGTAAACATGCCCAGGGCAGCATTGCAAGTCCTACTGAAAAACCAGTGAGATTTGGCTAAACCGTCCCACCAATTTGGTCGGAGATTTTTCATGATTAATTTGGGCCAGGCTGGGATCTAGGAGTTTGGCTGTCACTACTCACCGAAGACGGACGATAACAAAATCTCGGGCATCACAATGTCCTTTTTATAATTTATTTCAGGGGCAACTGTGCTATCTAAGGCAGAAAAGAAGAAAAAGGTGGTGTATGTTAAATATAATATACACACACATGTACATGCACACTCATTATATTGTATTATGCCCTCAGCTGTATGACATATTAATGGCTATGACTTATTTTTACAGGTAAAATAAACTACTTTTTTTTTCTTTTAGCACCAACCAAAAATCACAGCAGAAACATCATGAAGGTTATATTTTTTGGATCCTGGTTTGGAATTTTTCTAGAAGACAAACATAGCTTTACTTGGGAGGACCCAAGCTTTAGGGAGAGGGAAAGACTGTGGGATTTGCTCCCTGCCATTGTCTTCCAGAATTGGGGACGGAGGGAGATGAGTCTGGGGTTGGCGGGAAGGATGGCTTGCAGATGTGCCCAGAGTTGATTTGGCAGCACATCTTGCCAAGGAGAAGAGTTTGCTCTCCCTGGGGGCTAACAGGCCTCTCATGCGGAAAGCACGGCCATTTGCAGGCAAGAATTAAAGTGGTTTGGGACAAAAGCTGCTTGGGACAAAAGCGGCAGGGGGACTCGCTGTCCTCAGCCAGACCCAGGGGAGAGGAAGAGATCTCCCAGTGACAGAAGGAAATCAACAACCCCAAAAGTCGGCTCCAGAACTGGTTGTGTCATAAACAGACACCCCAAGTCTGCCACATGAAAAGAGGGTCCCCACTTTTAACCTCACCCCGTCCTATTATGGAATTGCTGCAAGAAAACGGGAAGTGCCGAGACAGAGCCTTGTTCCATCAACCTCACTTCTCTTTGCACTGATGGGCCGTGGCTTTCAAGGGTTTCCGGCAGGGCTCTTTCCCAGCCCTAACTGGAGATCCCAGTCATCCTGGGTCCTGCTGCATGCAACATATGTGCTCTGCCACTGTCCTTCCCCTAAAGATAAAGTTAAGGTTCTGGTCCTCACGACTCTGAATAAAGAGCTGGTTTACATAGGGACTTAGGCAGCTGCCTTCTACCAGGTCAGACAATCAGTTGGCCATCCTGTCTAAGCCATCCTTCCATGATGCAAGTTGTAGCCCAACACATCTGGAGGGCACAAAGTTGGGGAAGCTGGTCCAAACTGACTGACAGCTTTCTCGGGTCCCAGACGGGGGTCCTTCCCAGACCTCCCTGGAGACGCCAGGGATTCATTTCATTTCATTTATTACAGTTCTGTAATGCCCAGAGAGCTTTGTTGCTCTAGTGTATTTTTACGGTTTTAATCTCTGTACGCCACGCAGAGAGCTCTGGCTCTCTGGGCGGTTTACAGAGATTAAAACCTTAAAAATACACTAGAGCAACATCAGATAAAGCAATTCACACACAAACATTAAAAAAACATTTCACACAATCAACAATGAAATTCTCAGGACCCCTTAAAAAAACCTGGCTATCAAATGCCTGGGAGTAGAGGAAAGTCTTCACCTGGCACCGAAAGGATGGCAATGCTGGCAGTGGGCAGACCTCAGTGGGGAGTGTTCCACAACTGGGGGCCACCCCTGAGAAGACCCTCTGCTGTGTTGCCAGGCTCGAACCTTCCTCAGAGGAGGCCCTTGCACGAGGGCCTCAAATGATGACCGTAGCATACGGGTAGGTTCACAGATCCTACCCGTGTTTTTGCGTACAAAGCAGCCCTCTACCACTGATCTGTGGCCCATCCCTCCCTCACAAGGTTGTTGCAAGGATAACTTTAGAGTGTCGGGGTGGGAATCTTGCACACCGTCCTGACTCTTTCAATCAAGAGAGGGAGATTTACAAATAAGAAAGGAAGAAGAATTACAAAAGGAAAGATGAGGCAAAGCGCTGCAATGAGCCAGCATTATGGGATAAGAAGAGGGATAAAACTGGCTCAGTAGCCAGTGATGAAGATGACAAAAGAAAGGCATTTCAAGTGAAGTAAAAAAGGGAACTGCCCCACAAGAGTTCCCCCCCAAAATAGATGGTTGTGTCCCCACACACCAGTGTGGTTTGCTTTTGGCGCCACTGGAGGCTCTGGGGGCAAATCCAAGCTGCACCCCCGTTCATCTCGCGCATCTAAACAGTCTTGGTGGCCGTCACACACCCACGCCAGGGGGTAACAGGGCGCGTCTGGCGCGCACCGGAACTCGTCCTTTTGGCACGCTGGCCGAGGCAGGGCTGTTGGGGGGCGGCAGCTGTCAGCCCACTCGTCAGAACCGCCTGGGCAATCCCAGTGGCCATCACAGAACCGCTCCAAGGGCAGGCACGGGCCTCCGCCGGCACATTGCCGCCCGCGGCGTCCGCACGAGACGTTTCCGTCGCAACAGCCGTGCTCATCACTGCCATCCCCGCAGTCGGGCCGCCCGTCGCACCGCAGGCACAGTGCCACCTGGCCGCCGTCCGTGCACTGGAAGCTCCCGATCTTGCAGAGGAACGGTTCTGCAAAGAGGGAGAGAGGCAGGCAGAAGTGTGAGAGGCAGGCAGACAGGCTCCACATACGCTCAAAAGCAAGCACGCATCATTTTGGCGAATTCCCGGGCTGCAGCCACCTTCCAGATCCCAGCGAAATTAATTTTTGACGTCATACTGTGAGGCGATCGCTCTGACCTGCTCTTGAAATTCAGTCCAGTCAGGAGTTCCAAAGAAAGGGCTCCAGAAGTGTGAAAATGGCTCACCCTCTGGACCTAAACGTAACCAGGGAATGCCATTACCACACTATCTCATCCTAAATGCAATCATTGTTTTGGGCTCTCCGGCACATCTTCTTTAGTTTCCACACACCAGCGGGCACATGTTGCATGCTCCCTCTCCAAAATCCCACCACGTCGCTCATCATGGCTGCCTGGAAGTCGCTGGGAATTGCAGTCCCACTCAACTGGAAGGCACCAGGTTGCGGAAGACTAGTATAGCCACATGACATTCAAGTCACAGGCATTTATTCAGGTAGTCCATCGGTAAGAAAAGTAATCCCACTACTGGCACCAGTGTTACACATGCTGAATGGTGGAACGTCTTAAAAAAATCAAATCATTTTTTCATTGTGAGCCTCAACAAAACAAAACAGACAAAAACGTAACAAACCCCCAAAACTGAAAATATAACAACATACTCTAAAGTCCTCAATTTCAAATATTTTAACATTCTAGGGAGAAAAGGAAAAAAGAATAGATTACACATAAACTTCATTAAAAGCAGACCAGTCAACCAAATAGAGGTCCATTTGCAAGTGATGCCTATATACTACTTTTTCAAATATTGCTAGTGTTGTTATGTCTTCAGTCCACCGAATTATAGGCGGTGAGCCCATATTGTAGTATCAGTGACTACCACTATTTTGTCTAACTGCACATGCCAGGGGCTCCAAGCATAAGTCGAACATCAACAGGGAAAGTGGGCAGCTTTGTCTGGTGCCCTGCCCAAGTAAAAAAGGCTGAAAATAAACAGTCTTTACTCTCGCTCTTGGAGCCGAGTATACAATTTTAACCCATTTCAAAAATTCTATAGGGAAGCTGAAATCAGCCAATGTGGTAAAAATAAATTTCCACTGAATTTTGTCAAAGGCCTTTTCTGCATCCAAAGAAATGATGGCTGCCTGGTCGGTACTTTTTTAAGTTTAAAGTGACTAGAACGACAACTAATCTAAGGGTATCAACCCCCTCTCTATTTTCAGTAAATCTCACCTGCAGCAATAACTTGTTGCAATCTATCAGCCAAAACTGCTGTTAATATTTTGACATCTATATTAATTAATGATATAGGTCGATAGTTAGCACAATAGGTATGACCCTTGCCAGGCTTAGGAATCATGGTAATATAATCATCATTTAACGACGAAGAAAGGGAGCACGCCTCAAAATATGGTTATAGAGGCAGTACAGCTTTGGAGCTAAAGAGATGGAGAATGCTTTGTGACACTCAACTGGGAATCTATCCAGACCGGGTGATTCCCCAGTGTTCATGAGCCAAAAGAAACTGTCGTCGTGTAGAATCTAAGCATGGACAATCAACATGAGGGGGAAAAAGTGCTGTATCTTGCTACCGGTACTATAAAGATCAGAGTAAAACTTGAAAAATTGTGAGTTTATATCTATAGGAGAAGTATGTACTTGGCCCCTTTATCTTTAATAGCTGAAATGACATTTTGACGCTGACACAGTTTAAGACGATGTGCAAGGAACTTACTAGGACGTTCACCATTTTCCTAATATTTCTGTCGTAGAAAGGTCAGAGCAAATTCCACCTGCTGTCAACGAATATTATTCAACTCATGCTTCACATTCTGCAGCTCTTGATAAAAGTTGTGCGGTAGGGGAAATGGCAAACTGAGTTATGAGAGATTTCAGCTCCTTATTTAAAAACATCTGTTGAGCTTTTTTATTTTTGTATGAAGCATAAGCAATAATTTGGCCCTTTATAAAAGCTTTACTGGCCTCCCACGCAATGGCGCATGAACCCGCCATACCGTCCTTAGTATTAAAATACTCTGTCAATTCAGCTAACATCTGGATTTTAAACTTCTCATCATTAAAAAGAGAAACATTAAGGCACCAAAGGCCAAGGGCCCTAGGGATGTCAGACAATTGCAGTTCCAAACACACTGGGGTGTGATCTGACACTACCAATGTGTCAATATTACAGATTTTTATTTGACATACCAAAGATGTGAGATGAAAAAATAATCTAATCTAAAACAATTATGGTGAACTGGCAAAAGAAAAGTATGCTCCCTGTCAGCAGGATGTAAAATTCTCCAAGCATCAATTAAACCATATCCCATCATGTAAGCCTGGAGTGCCAGTCTCACGGCAGATTGAGTCTTAGGGGAAGGTGTACTCCAATCCAACAAAGGATCTAAGATCTCGTTAAAGTCCCCACTCACAATCAAATAATCATAAGCGATATCAACCAGTTTAGCATAACAATCATGAAACATAACTGGAGAATCAATGTTAGGCCCATACGCATTGATCACAGCAATTAATTTATCCATATACTTCCCAACCAGGATAAAAAAAATGGCCCTCAGTGTCAAGAATCACCCGCTGAACTGAAGTCACTTATGAATTAAAAGTGCAACCCCTTTACACCATGTTGAAGTATCTGCAACATAAACCTGATCAACCCAGTCCTTTTGCAACGTGTCCACCTACTGCCATCAAATGGGTTTCTTGAAAAAAAGCCATAGCAACGTTAAGCTCTCTTAACTTAGAAAGAACTTTTTGCTTATTGACATTTCACAGTGCCTTTACATTCCATGAAGTCAAGTTAAGCAAAAAGCAAAAGCAAATTATTTACCCATCTGCCCAAACACATCTTTCCATATTAGCAAAAAATACCTAAATTTGTATAAGTAGTATAACAAATTCATCCTTAGTTTACATTTAGGACTAACCATTTCACACATCATCAGAGTAATTTTTATTATACAGAATCTGAGAAAAAACTAAAAATTACTCAAAGGTATAAACAATAATTGAAAATACCCCCCTCCCCTCAAATAAAAATCAAATGTATGTGACAGATCTCGTCTGATCGCGTAGGCTAAGCAGGGTCAGCCCTGGTTCATACTTGGACGGAAGATCACCTGGGAATCAGGCTTTCTGTTTTGAGCAGAGGGTTGGACTCGATGGTCTTGTAGGCCCCTTCCAACCCTATGATTCTATATCCAAACCTTTTATCTAATTCCCAAAAGAAAAAGTGCCAAAAAAACCCAACCAACCCAAAATCCTTAACAAAGGGGTGGGAATCCTGCACATCGTCCTGACTCTTTGAATCAGGAGAGGGAGATTCACATATAAGAAAAGAAGAGTAATAATAAAGAAGTAAAGATGATGCAAAGCACTCCAGAGCCAGTATTACGGCATAAGAAGAGGGATAAAACTGGCTCAGTAGCCAGTGATGAAGATGACAAAAGAAAGGCATTTCAAAAGGGAACTGCCCCACAAGAGTTCCCCCCCAAAATAGATGGCTGTGTCCCCACACACCCGTGTGGTTTGCTTTTGGCACCACCGGAGGCTCTGGGGGCAAATCCAAGCTGCACCCCCGTTCATCTCGCGCATCTAAACAGTCTTGGTGGCCGTCACACACCCACGCCAGGGGGTAACAGGGCGCATCTGGCGCGCACCGGAACTCGTCCTTTTGGCACGCTGGCCGAGGCAGGGCTGTTGGGGGGCGGCAGCTGTCAGCCCACTCGTCAGAACCGCCTGGGCAATCCCAGTGGCCATCACAGAACCGCTCCAAGGGCAGGCACGGGCCTCCGCCGGCACATTGCCGCCCGCGGCGTCCGCACGAGACGTTTCCGTCGCAACAGCCGTGCTCATCACTGCCATCCCTGCAGTCGGGCCGCCCGTCGCACCGCAAGCACAGTGCCACCTGGCCGCCGTCCGTGCACTGGAAGCTCCCGATCTTGCAGAGGAACGGTTCTGCAAAGAGGGAGAGAGGCAGGCAGAAGTGTGAGAGGAAGGCAGGCTCCGCATACGCTCAAAAGCAAGCACGCATCATTTTGGCGAATTCCCGGGCTGCAGCCACCTTCCAGATCCCAGTGAAATTCATTATTGACTTGATAGGGGCCTGTCGCCAGGCAGAAAGGTCGGCTATCAACATTTTAAATAAAATAAAGCAGGTGCCTTTGTAAATTTGCTTTATTTCCAAATCAAACCAGCAATCAAAGTGGCATTCCTACAAGGGAGGAGATCTTCCAGCCCAGAGAAAGGATCCTACAAAGGTGTTTTTTCCGTGTCTGGTTTTCTGCTTATGATACAGTCAAATGAGTCATTTTCTAAATAAAAGATCCTTTAGGGTACTGCAAAGGAGGTCTTCTCTGCATAATACAAACTCCAGTGTGTCTGTGTTGACCATGAACACTGTAATGACAGAGTGGAACGACAGCTCTTTAGACCCCTTTCATAGCATACAGGCCAACAGCTTAAATTAGGGAACTTCGTAACACATGGCTTATTGAAATGTGTAATCCTATGCATGCCTACTGGGAGTCAACTCCATCAAACACACTGGGGCTTTGCTCTGGGTCAATGAATGATTGATCAGGTTGTTAAGAATGCCACACCTGCCGCTTGGAGCCATATCTTGACTCTTTAGAAGTAAATTAATGGTTAACTGGTTAATGCCAAGTTCTGCACCTAGGAAAAAGAAACCAAAGGCACAGTTACAAGATGGGGGATACGTGGCTCAACAACACTACAAGCGAGAAGGATCTTGGAATTGTTGTCAATCACAAGCTGAAGATGGGGCAACAATGTGATGTGGCTGTAAAAAAGGCAAATGCTCTTTTGGGCTGCATTCATAGAAGCATAGCTTCCAAATCCCGGGAAGTACTAGTTCCCCTCTACTCAGCACTGGTTAGGCCTCATCTGGAGTACTGTGTTCAGTTTTGGGCACCACATTTTAAGAAGGATGCAGACAAGCTGGAGAGGGTTCAGAGGAGGGCAACAAAGATGATCAGGGGACTGGAAACAAACCCTCATGAAGAGAGACTGAAAGAACTGGGCATGTTTAGCCTTGAGAAGACCGATGGGAGATATGACAGTGCTTTTCAAGTACTTGAAAGGTTGTCAAAGAGAGGAAGGCCAGGATCTCTTCTCGATCATCCCAGAGTGCAGGACACGGAATCATGGGCTCAAGCTACAGGAAGCCAGATTCCGGCTGAACATCAGGAAAAACTTCCCGACTGTTAGAGCAATATGACAATGGAACCCATGACCTAGGGAGGTGGTGGGCTCTCCCATACTGCAGGCATTCATGACGACGCTGGATAGCCACCCGATTGTTTTGTAGGCCCCTTCCAACCCTACTATTCTGTGATTCTATGAACTATCCATTACTTATTTTCATGGGTAAACAATTTCTTTATTAGTACCAACCAAAAAAAAAAATTGCAAAAGGAGAGTATTGTTTTTGTCAGTTCTACTAAAGGTTATATTTTTCATAGCCCTGTATGGAATTTTTCTGAAAGACTTCACAACTTTAGTTGGGTGTGTGTGTGTTTTGTCTATCTTGGATCCTGATTTTGAGCAAGGAATTAGCTGTACAAAGATCAATTCTGAAATGCCGCAGCAGATTGTGTGCAAATGCCAAGTGTTTTTTTTGGCAGGGGGAAAAAAAAATCAGCAGACTGTGTTAATGAACATGAATGTTCAGAAGAGTCATATTTATGTAGAAACACACCCTGGGCCAGCTTGGAGTCGTAGTTCGGGGGTCGTACCAGAAGGGAAGAAACCTGCATTCAGTCCTCACAAACCCAGTCACTCTGTCGGCCCAACCCACCTAACAGGGTTGATGTGGAGATAAAATGGGGGGATCAGGACCACATACCACACCTTCGGTTACTCAGAGGAAAGACGGCATATAAAAGTAGCAGATAAATAACTTAGGAATACAAATAGCCAGTAACTAACAGATAGAAAACTAAAACACGATCCAAGAAAATGTACAAGACTTTAAAGCCGCATTTATATCAAGGGGAGTGTTAAGGACCGGTGCATGTCTGTTCTGTTGAAAACAACCGGGAGAAACCTCTGGATCTTGCCCACAGCTTGATCAAATGCAGAGCTGGACCAGTCAAAGCTGCATTCCTGTCCAAGGTGTCGAGGCGCACCCAATTCTGCAGGCTGCCAAACTGTAGGTGCCTTGGGGGCCAGACTTTTTCCTTTCTTGCTTTGCTTATGTTACCTTGCAGAGTGCCGTGAGCATGCATAGTGCTGTGTAAAGAAGTTATTCTCGTTATAATCGTCACCATCTTCGGTACCATTTACTAGTTCTGCTGCAATCCTGTCATTGACAGTCAGTGCAGCGTAGTCGTTCGCGGGGAAGTGGCGTGGAAAGATTTGAAATAAAGGCACGTTTTTTCACAGGGAGCGTGGCGTGCTGGTTAGAACACTGGACTGGTTCAGATCTGCACTCAGCCACGAGGCTCACTGGGTGATTTTGGGCCAGTCACTCTTTCTCAGTCTAACACACCTCACAGGGTTGTTGTGAGGATAAAAGGGAAGGGGGAGTAAGGAAACAACTCCCGCAGGATATAATTCTGCGGCCCTTCTCCGTGAGCCCCTGCCAAAGGAAGTGAGGCGGGTGGCTACTAGGAGGAGGGCTTTTTCTGCTGTGGCACCCCGGCTCTGGAATGAGCTCCCTAGTGAGGTTCGCCTGGCACCTACATTGTATTCCTTTCGGCACCAGGTGAAGACCTTTTTATTTTCCCAGGCTTTTTAGCTTTCTAAATTTTTGTCTTTGCTGTTTTAAATCTGCATTTTAAACTCTTGCACTGCTGCTAGGTTTTATTGTGGTTGTATTGTTATATTGTGGTTTTAATGTTCTATATATTTTAAATCGTTTTATTGTGTGTTGTTTGGTTTTAATTTTTGTGAACCGCCCAGAGAGCTTCAGCTATTGGGCGGTATAGAAATTAAATGAATGAATAAATAAATAAATAAAAGTAATTGCGATACTAATATCGATACTGATGATTGTTATGTTTTCACTGGATTTTAATATATTGTTTTAATCAACTTTAACTTTTTCTGAAAGCCACCTTGAGCGCCATTTTTTTTTGGTAGAAAGGTGACCTACAAAAAAATAAATAAATGAATGAATGAATGAATGCCAGGAGCTACCTTCGTACCAACCTCATACTATTGTGTGTGCATGCGTCTTTGTTTTTATTCTTTTGTAAATCAGTTTGGGCTTTGTTTCACCTGAGAAATGGTTTACAAACCTCACTAATAAATATTTATACAAAAAACGGTAAAGGTGTCCCCAACCAGTCGTGTCCGACTCTAGGATGCGGTGCTCATCCCCGTTTCTAAGCCGAAGAGCCAGCGCTGTCCGAAGACGCTTCCGTGGCCATGTGGCCGGCATGACTGAACACCGAGGTGCACGGAACGCTGTTACCTTTCCCGCCGAGGCGGTACCTATTTATCTACTTGCAATTTCTTGCTTTCGAACTGCTAAGTTGGCAGGAGCTGGGGCTGAAGACGGGAGCTCACTCCGTCACGCAGCACTCGGGTCTCGAACTGCTGTTCTGCTGAATATATATATATATATATATATATAGTGTGTGTGTTTGTCTGTCTCTATCACGTCTCTGTCTTCTATCTTCTATCTAGCATGTCTCTATCACGTCTCCGTCACCTGTCTCCTCCGTAGCGTGTCTCCGTCACCTGTCTCCTCCGTAGCATGTCTCCGTAGCATGTCTCCATCACCTGTCTCCTCCGTAGCATGTCTCCGTCGCCTGTCTCCTCCGCAGCATGTCTCCGTCGCCTGTCCCCTCCGTCGCCTGTCCCCTCCGTCGCCTGTCCCCTCCGTCGCCTGTCCCCTCCGTCGCCTGTCCCCTCCGTCGCCTGTCTCCGTCGCCTGTCTCCTCCGTCGCATGTCTCCGTCACCTGTCTCCTCCGTCGCCTGTCCCCGTCACCTGTCTCCTCCGTCGCATGTCTCCTCCGTCGCATGTCTCCTCCGTCGCCTGTCTCCGTCGCCTGTCTCCGTCACCTGTCTCCTCCGTCGCATGTCTCCGTCACCTGTCTCCTCCGTCGCATGTCTCCGTCACCTGTCTCCTCCGTCGCATGTCTCCGTCACCTGTCTCCTCCGCAGCATGTCTCCGTCACCTGTCTCCTCCGCAGCATGTCTCCGTCACCTGTCTCCTCCGCAGCATGTCTCCGTCACCTGTCTCCTCCGTCGCCTGTCTCCGTCACCTGTCTCCTCCGTCGCCTGTCTCCGTCACCTGTCTCCTCCGTCGCCTGTCTCCGTCACCTGTCTCCTCCGCAGCATGTCTCCGTCACCTGTCTCCTCCGCAGCATGTCTCCGTCACCTGTCTCCTCCGCAGCATGTCTCCGTCACCTGTCTCCTCCGTCGCATGTCTCCGTCACCTGTCTCCTCCGTCGCCTGTCTCCGTCACCTGTCTCCTCCGTCGCATGTCTCCGTCACCTGTCTCCTCCGTCGCCTGTCTCCGTCACCTGTCTCCTCCGTCGCCTGTCTCCGTCACCTGTCTCCTCCGTCGCCTGTCTCCGTCACCTGTCTCCTCCGTCGCCTGTCTCCGTCACCTGTCTCCTCCGCAGCATGTCTCCGTCACCTGTCTCCTCCGCAGCATGTCTCTATCATGTCTCTAGCATCTAGGTTGGCAGGAGCTGGGGCTGAAGACGGGCGCTCACTCCGTCACGCGGCACTCGGGTCTCGAACCGCTGTCCTGCAGACCTTCCGGTCTGCAGCTCAGCGTCTGAACCACTAAGCCACCGCGGCCCTAATAAACAAATAAAAAATATTTGTTTATTAGCAATATACCCCTGGCTTGTGTGGAACAGCGGTAAGATTAGGCCCGGGGAAGATTTGGGTTCAAGTCCTGACATCGCCCTAAAGCCCCTTACGTGACCTTTAGGCCAGCCGTTGTCCCTACCTCACAGGGCTGTTGTGAGGATAAAGCGGGCAGGACAGAACCACGAGCTCCTTGAAGGAAAAGCGGGATAAAAATGTGATTCATGAAGGGGCGTCTCTCTGTCTCAGGATAAATGTAAGTATTTTGGCTTGAGGTTATTATTTTAAAAACCAAAAACGTGCTTGAAATAACGAAGCAGACGCTCCCCTCCTCTCCCTGTGGGCGCCGAGCTGCTTGTTTGCAAAAGCGCCCCCGCCCCGCCCCGCCCCGCCCCGCCCCGCCCCGCGCGGGCCGAGCCAGTAAAGCAGGCTTCTGCCGGCCCCGCTCGGCAGGTAGGCCCCGCCGCCATGGCAACCCGGAGAGGCCCCGCCCACTTCCGGGGCCGCGTGGGGGCGGAGCCAAGAGAGGGCGCCGGCGGCGCGTGCGGCCAACCGGGGCGCGCGAGGCGGGGCGTGGAGAGCGGCCCGCCAATGGCCGCTTGCCGAGGGCGGAGCGCTCGACCAATCGGCGGCGCCGGGGGGCGCGGCCCAGGGCCGCCAACGAGCCCACGTGCGGAGCGCGCCCAGGCGCCGCGTCCCCCGCCCCTCCCGGGCCCTCGGCGCTGCTCACCCGTCCCCGAGGCCCGGAGCCGCCTCGCCGCCGCCAACAGCAGGGAGCAGAAAAGGAGCCGCTGCATGTCTCCGCCGCCGCGCTGAATGACCGCCGGGCCTGCATGGGGCTGGCCGGGCAAACGCGTCTGCGCAGGCGCGCGAAGCGGATCGCCTCGCCCCGCCTCGCCCCGGGGCGGCGCATGCGCACGGCGGGGGGCGTCTGACTCCGCCTCAGCGCCGCCTTGCAGAAGGTGGTTTTGCGGGCGAGCCGGCCTGCCGAGGGCGCATGCGCGGAACGAGAACCCGAGCGGGGCGGCACGTGGGCGGCGACCCCGCGGCTTTACGCCCAAGCCGACCCCCCCCTCCCCCGAAATGCAATCCGGGCAATATGTGACGTATTGCTGTATGTTGTTGGAGTGCTGTCAGTGCGCGTGCGTGGAAAGGGGCCGGTCTCTGCCCCGGGGAGACTGCAAATTTATTAATTTATTACTTTGATTGCATTTATATCCCGCCTTTTTTCCCCTCTTGCAAGGGACCCAAGGCGGCTTACATTCTCCTCCTCCTCCCCGTTGTGTCCTCACAACAACAACCCTGTGAGGTAGGCTGGGCTGAGAGTCTGTGCCTGGCCCAAAGTCGCCCAGTGAGCTTCCGTGGCCCAGTGGGGACTAGAACCCGGCTCTCCCGGCTCCCAGTCCAACACTCTCACCACGATACCACACCGGCAATTGAATGTATGCATTGTTCTCCCATTGATTAAAGCATGGTTATAGTCATGGGACAAATTTAAAAACGGGGGGCGGTAGAAATCGCGGGACTGGGGCGGCAGGGGAAGGATATGCAACCGTTTCAGGGTGAGAGAGGACAGGCCCCCGCCCCAGGGAGCGCAGGACTCAAGGCGGTTCCCCAGCCTTCTCTCTCTCTCTCTCTCTCGTCTGTTTCAGAACAGTTGCTTGTTTAATGCTGCAATCCCCTACCTGCTCACTCGTTTGGGGGCAAGTCCCATTGAAGATGCGCATTTGGTGGAGGAAGATGCATGACAGAAGTTCATGGAATCATGCATGGTGCAGAGGCCATGCCTCCCTTGTGCATGGGCACTGCACCTTGCATGTTACATACAAGTGAAATGCATTGGTCCCAACCTGCATTTTATGGCCAGTTGGCTGCTCTGTTCATATAGAATTTTTCCTCTCTGTCTCCATCCCTCCCCTAAGCCAGGGGCAGGCGGAAGGCAGATCTCCAGAGGTTTGGGGCTTCAACTCCCAGAAGCCCCTGCCAGCATAGCCAATGGTTAGGAATGCTGGGGGCTGAAGTCCAAAACTTCTGGAGACCCACTTTTGACCCACCCCTGCTGTATTCCTACGTCCTCTCTGTCCGCTGTCAGCCCCTAAGACATTTTTACCAGCTAGTAATGTTGTAGGCTCATTTAGAAGGCTGAAATGTGTATGTTTATACAGACACACCTTCTGTCCACCTTTTGTCCTTGAATTAACCCCCTGTGAATTCAGGTAGGCTGCAAAGCACTGGAGGTTATCATAGCAACTGTTGAATTTTTCATGCTGGTAAAAGAGATTACAGTGGGGCAGGGAGGGGAGGAGATATGACCCACTGCTTTACAAGCGCTGGCACCCACCGGGCCCAGCAATCGGCTCTCAATGCCTTTGCCCTACACTCATGACTCTGTGGAAGGCTACAGGGACCTTGGCCAGCAAGGCAAAAAGAGAAACAGCTGAAAATGCAGTTGCATGAACGGCAGGGAAGAGGACAGCAAGTCACCATCAGGACCTTCCTTTCTTTAAACGGATGTCCCAATTTTCCACCAAGGAACTCAAGGGCGTACATCAACCTACCCCAATCTGATGCCCTCCAGATGTTTTGGACTCCAACCGCCATCAGCCCAGCCAGTATGGCCAGTGGTCAGGAATGCTGGGAGGTGTCGTCCAAAACACCCGAAGGGCCCCAGGTTGAGGAAAACTGGTATACTCAGTTCTCTCCCCCTGATCTCATTTTGTTCTGACAGCAACCCTGTGAGGTAGGTTAGGCAGAGAGAGGGCAACTGACCCAAAGTCACCCACCGAGCTTCATGGCTGAGTGGGGATTTGAACTTAGGTTTCTGTAGTCCTAGTTCAACACAAATCACTGAACCACACTGCACCACTAGGTCACCTTGGCACAATGTCACTTGGGTAGGGTATGGCATTTCCCATGGATCTAAACACCTTCCATCGTCAAAGGGTTCAGTCCTCAGCATGACGAAAGTCATCGTCTTGAGAGAGCTTTAAAAGGGATTAGACAACCACTATCGTTGGTCCCGGAAAGGCAATATAGGAATACAATAAAGAAACGCAATAAAGGAATAAAAATAGATGTCAGCAGTTCCCTTAACTTCCCTTCCCGGAGCTGATTAAGATGAAATCAGCTCATTAGCTTACAATGCTATTAAGTCTTTATTTAACACTGGGTTATCAGTCATACTGCTCAGGACACAGGGAGGCACAACCAGAACCCAAGGCTGGGCAGCTGCTGGCTTGCATTTCTGCTTCTGCTGAAGCACTCAAGTCTTCAGTCCTCAGTGTGGTGAGGGCCCCCCATCTTGGATGGCTTTAAACGGGATTAGACAAATGCATGGAGGTGGAGGACGTCTGTCAACAGCAATTGACACTGAATAGCAAAATGGAACCTCCCTATTCAGTGCCAGTTTACCTTCAAAGAACAGTTGCTGAGACCAGTGTATGGGCTTCTGGGAAGTTTCTGACTGACCTCTATTGGAAAGAAAATGCTGCCTCAGAAGGACATTCTCCAACAAACTGATGTTTACACCAGAGGCAGGCAACTTCAAGGGCCAATTCCAGTCCCCTGGAACCCCTCCCCCCAGAGTTCTCCCCACACATGAAATCTCCCCCACCCCTAATTTGGAACATGATTGCTGGGAGGAATCTGAGATGAAAGTTTCTTCCTCCTCCAGCTATCATGACCCAAACTGCTGGGATGGCCGGGGAGGGAGTTTTTAGCCTTGTCCCTCCTGCCCCAATCCCAGTGACCAGGACCACAAGCAATTCTGCTGGAAAACAGGAGCGCAGGGAGCTATCCCCACGCACCCTTTCCCCAGCAGAATCAGCTGCACAGCAGTGTGTGCAAGGGGGGAATGGCTGGGGGCAGGGGGAAGCGGAATACTTTGGGGGCATGGCACCCACATGCAGGCCATGTCTTGCCCACCCTGGTTGAAAAATTTCGAGTATGTGTTCTTCCTGAAGGTTGTTTGCTAAAACAAGGGAGTTTTTATCCTTGCATTGCTACCAAAATTACTTTTAAAATCCCTCCAGTTAGTTTGAGAACATACATGCGAGGACTAAATATATTTTCTCTTTCTCCACTCTGCCTGCTGATGGACAAGTCGCCTTAGAAGAGGCATTTCTGTGGAGGAGCAGATCCTCAATGCATTTACATGTTGGGTAGTAGAGGAGAAGGGAGCCTTTTTGCACGCTTTGGGCTGCACCATTCGTAATCACAGCAGCAGCGTCTCCACCTCTCTTCCCCCAAGTCCAGCAAGCCACTTAACAAGAGCTGTACAACAATCCAGATTAAGTGAGGGACCAAGTTTATTTAATCAGTTAGGCACCACCCACAGTGTCTTTAGGGCCAGAATTACTTCTGTGCAGGCTTACACCACTGCCATTCTCCTGCAAAAGCCAGACCAACCTGGCTGCTCTATACAAACATTAGGCTTGAAGAGTCGTGGCTGGCTCACTAATAGGGTTCGTCCTTCGACAGTTCCCACTTCCGAGGTGGAAAGCCGGGCGTCACCGGTTTCTTCTCCGTCGTTGCTACGGAAGATTCCGAGCTGGGGGGTTAGAATCGGAAGATGTGGAGGAGTGGTGTGTGAGGAACACACAAACAAGAGAACTGAACAATAAGATGTACACTAGAACTGAGTCATGGTATGCTCAGTGTCCCCCCACATTAAAACCAGCATGGAGAAAGTGAAGCCGGAAGATTGCCAGTCTCGCAGAAAAAGAACCTTTTTTGGTGTGTTCGAAATAGTAAAGCTGCTTGATCAAAGGAATGCTGAGACCTATAAAGCAACCCCACAAGGAAGGCAGGTACATAAAGCGCCAGCCCAGCGGGCAACCTATGGCCTGGGGCCTACCTTTAAAAGCCCTCCACACGGGATCAGCCCCTCCCTCAGCAGACCTCTGGGCATGAAAAAAATGGGTGCGGGAGAAGAATGGGGTGGCAGAAGGAGACAGAAAAGAGGGTGGCAGGAAGAGAGAAAGAGGGTGCCCATATCTACCAGTGGCTTCAGCCCCACCTGCCAGCCGTGTGCAGCCCCTATCAGATTAAATCCAAGGGAACGTGGCCCTTAGATGAAAAAAATGATTTCCCACCCTGTGCGTGAAGGCCTGAAAAATCCTTTAAGTGGGCAGAGTGCCTTTTCCCACGAGAACAGAACCAGAGCAGCTTCTGTCAGTGAAGCCACAAATAGGAAAGAGCACTGCCCACTTCAGGAGCTTAAAGGAAATAAGAAAAATTACTCTGCAGCAATGAGGGATAACTCCTACAGCTCAATATGCCTGAACTTTCAATCAACTCAAGAACTCTTTAAAAAAGTCTTGTAGATGCTGCAATATTGAAAAATTTGGACATTCAACTAGGTTAGTTTTTTTTTTTTAAGATTATATTGTTACGGTATTTATTTTTATTTGAATTGTGCTGATATGATTTATACTGATTTGAGGGATTTTTCTGTTATGAATTTCTGTATGTGAGTGTGAGTTGCTTCAAGAGTGCTCTTTGCAGGGGGAAGCAGCACATAAATTTATGATATAACTAAATAAAAACAATGACAATGGTTAAAAGCCAGAATCAGCTGGTAACACTCAAAATAGTAACTCTCAAGGGAGTTTGATTCAGCTGATAACTCTCAAAAAAACTAAACAAGGCACCAGAAGGAATCTGTCAGAATTGTCCAGGAATCTGTCCAAACTGTCACCCGTGACTACCAAGATGAAATCAAGCAATAATCAGGCTTGGCTCAGTTTAGTTCCCAAGGTTACTAGCTCTAAGCTGGTACAGGCAAAAGGTCGCTCTACCTGGCTGCTTGCGTTCCCGGTGCCAGTATTTTCTGCGGTGACACAAGGACAATGGGTGGGAAAGTTTCTCGGCGCCCATCACGAGTACAGTAGTAATTGCTTGCAAGCTTATGACTGGATCCGACAGGGAGGCGAGGAGGTGGCTGAGTCCTACAGAACAAGGAAATGAAGAAGGTCAGACTTGGGGACACATTCAGACAGAGACGGAAGAAACCCCACCAAACTGACAGTCTGGCTCAAAGCTCTGACACATCACAGATAAGTCGTCAAGATCACCGCCTCCAAGACAGCTCTGTATTTTTATTTTGCTGGGGTAGAATATCACAACGATCATGCAAAGGATCTCCCCCCTTATGTTCTCAGGCAGGGGACGCCTTCGACATAACACCTCAATAAGTGGAAGAATTTACCGCCAGGAACTAGATGCATTCGTGGTCTAGCAATGGCTCTGTGCCACAGTAGCTTAAACAGAACCTGCAGGTTGAGGGGCAGTCTTCCTCCAAATTGCAAAAGCTGGTGGGCAGCCAGGAGTAAGAGGCTGTTTCCTTCCGGTCCCCCTGCGTTCAGGACCTTTCAGTAGGTCTGGAGAAGAGGGGACCCCCCCCCCCCCCCCGGAATTACCTCTTGGAGATCTCTGTGTAGCGCAGCTGCAGTTTGGCTTGGAGGTCTTTCTGTTGAGAGAAAGGAGGAGAGACAGGGAGGACAGAACTCAAGCGTGCCATCGTGTGTCTGCTTTGCATAAAAGCCAAATCCCCCCCCAGTGCTTTTTTGTGAACCAACTAATAAAAACATTTGACATTTATAGTTAAATAATTTTATCCTGCTCTTCACCTGAAAAGGCTCCCAAAGCAGCTTACAAAAGATGAATAATGATACAATCCCTGCCCTCAGGTTTACAGAAAGACACAACAGAAAAGGAAGGAGGGCTAGGGAGAGAGGAGGAAAAACACAGATGCCCTGAACTTAGTGGGAGCGACTTCTCTGGAGGCACGCACAGGATTAGATGCTTGCTCTCTCTACGCACAGCCTTCCCCAACCTGGGTCCTGCTAGGTTTTGCGTGTCAACCCCCATCAGCCCAGCAAATGGTCAGGGATGACGGGAGTTTAACCCTCCAGGTGTTTTGGACTACAAGGCTGATCTACAGCTACAGAAATGCAAATATAAATCCGTGTAAAAATAACATAAAAATATTATAAATATTGTTTGAAAAGATAATATTTATAGTATTCCACAACAAAATATCGATCGACAAATGAAATGCATTCCCACCGGGGAGAAATCCATCCCCCTGCCTGCAGGTGGTCATAAGCATCTCAAAAAAGCTTCCTAATTCAGCAGGTTGAGCTTCTTTAACGCAGAACACAAGGTCGGTTTCTGTTTTGAGGAGGAAATCGGCTCCTCGCTATATAATATAATATAATATATATATATATATATATAATATATATATATTATATATATATATAAAATATATAGATATTACATATATAGATATTACATATATATATATAATATATATATATATTATATATATATATAATATATATATATATATAGATATATAATATATATATATTATATATAAAATGTATATATAATATATAAAATATATTTATATATATACTTTATATATATATATATAATATAAAAATATATATATAATATATATATATATATAACATATATATATAGATATATATATATAATATATAGATATAGATATATAATATATATCCCCTTCATGGATCACTGCCTTGTTGTGGCGAAGGGGCTTGCGTAACTCAGTGAAGCCATAAGCTATGCCGTGCAGGGCCACCCAAGACGGACAGGTCATGGCAGAGAGTTCTGACAAAATGTGGTCCACTGGAGAAGGAAATGGCAACCCACTCCAGTATTCTTGCCAAGAAAACCCCATGGAACGTATCACAAGGCTAAAAGATATGACGCCGGAAGATGAGCCCCTCAGGTCGGAAGGTGTCCAATATGCTACTGGGGAAGAGCAGAGGGTATTTCCAAGTAGCGCCAGAAAGAGTGAAGCGGCTGGGCCAAAGCCGAAAGGACACACAGCTGTGGATGTGTCTGGTGGTGAAAAGAACGTCCGATGCTGTAAAGAACAATATTGTTTAGGAACCTGGAATGTCAGATCAATGAATCAAGGTAAGCTGGAGGTGGTCAAACATGAAATGGCAAGATTGAACATCGACATCTTGGGAATCAGCGAACTAAAATGGACAGGCATGGACGAATTTAATTCAGGTGACCATCATATCTACTATTGTGGGCAAGAATCCTTTAGAAGAAATGGAGTAGCAGTCATAGTCAACAAAAGGGTGGGAAAAGCAGTACTGGGGTACAATCTCAAAAACGATAGAATGATCTCAGTACGAATCCAAGGCAAACCATTCAACATCACAGTAATTCAAGTCTATGCCCCAACCACTGAGGCCGAAGAAGCTGAGGTTGATCGGTTCTATGAAGACCTACAACTCCTTCTAGAAGTAACACCAAAAAAAGATGTCCTCTTCATCATAGGGGATTGGAATGCTAAAGTAGGAAGTCAAGAAATCACCGGGATAACAGGCAGGCATGGCCTTGGTGTACAAAATGAAGCAGGACAAAAGCTAATAGAGTTTTGCCAAGAGAACATGCTGATCATAGCAAACACTCTTTTCCAACAGCACAAGAGGCGACTCTACACATGGACGTCACCAGATGGTCAATATCGAAATCAGATTGATGATGTCCTTTGCAACCAAAGATGGAGAAGCTCCATACAGTCAGTAAAAACAAGACCTGGAGCTGACTGTGGCTCAGATCATGAGCTGCTTCTTGCAAAATTTCGGCTTAAATTGAAGAACGTCGGGAAAACCACTAAACCGTTCAGGTATGACCTAAATCATATCCCTGATGAATATACAGTGGAGGTGAGGAATAGATTTCAGGGATTAGACCTGATAGACAGAGTGCCTGAGGAACTATGGACGGAGGTCTGTAGCATTGTTCAGGTGGCAGCAACGAAATCCATCCCAAAGAAAAAGAAATGCAAGAAAGCAAAGTGGCTGTCTGATGAGGCTTTAAAAGTAGCTCACGAAAGAAGGGAAGCGAAAAGCAAGGGAGAAAGGGGAAGATATATCCAACTGAATGCAGAGTTCCAGAGAATAGCAAGGAGAGACAAGAAGGCCTTCTTAAATGAACAATGCAAAGAAATCGAGGAAAACAACAGAATGGGAAAGACTAGAGATCTCTTCAAGAAAATTGGAGATCTCAAGGGAACGTTTTGTGCAAAGACGGGCATGATAAAGGACAAAGAAGGCAGGGACCTCACAGAAGCAGATGAGATTAAGAAGAGGTGGAAAGAATACACAGAAGAACTATACAGGAAAGATCTGAATGTCCCTGATAGCCATGATAGTGCGGTCACTGAACTTGAGCCGGACATCCTCGAGAGTGAAGTCAAGTGGGCCTTAGGAAGCATTA
The DNA here is from genome assembly GCF_057233095.1 of Heloderma suspectum. Classification (NCBI taxonomy): domain Eukaryota; kingdom Metazoa; phylum Chordata; class Lepidosauria; order Squamata; family Helodermatidae; genus Heloderma; species Heloderma suspectum. The sequence continues at coordinate 1,997,096 of NC_139475.1, forward strand.
GTAACAACAAAGCTAGCGGAGATGACAGTATTCCAGCCGAGCTATTTAAAATCCTAAAAGATGATGTTGTTAAAGTGCTGCATTCAATATGCCAACAAATCTGGAACACTCAACAGTGGCCACAAGACTGGAAAAGGTCAGTTTACATTCCAATTCCAAAGAAGGGCAACGCCAAAGGGCGTTCAAACTACCGCACAATTGCGCTCATTTCACATGCCAGCAAGGTGATGCTCAAAATCCTACAAGCTAGGCTTCAGCAGTATGCGAACCGAGAACTACCGGAAGTACAAGCTGGGTTTAGAAGAGGCAGAGGAACTAGAGATCAAATCGCCAACATTCGCTGCATCATGGAGAAAGCAAGAGAATTCCAGAAAAACGTCTATTTCTGCTTCATTGACTACGCTAAAGCCTTTGATTGTGTGGATCACAACAAACTGTGGCAAATTCTTAAAGTGATGGGAGTACCAGACCACCTTACCTGTCTCCTGAGAAACCTGTACGAGGGTCAAGAAGCAACAGTAAGAACCAGACATGGAACAACCGATTGGTTCAAAATTGGGAAAGGAGTACGACAAGGCTGCATATTGTCACCCTGCTTATTTAACTTATATGCAGAGTACATCATGAGAAATGCCGGGATGGATGAATCAGAGGTCGGAATTAAGATTGCTGGGAGAATTATCAATAACCTCCGATATGCAGACGATACCACCCTAATGGCAGAAAGCGAAGAGGATCTCAAGAGCCTCTTGTTGAGGGTGAAAGAGGAGAGTGCAAAAGCTGGTTTGAAACTCAACATTAAAAAAACGAAGATCATGGCATCTGGCCCCATCACTTCCTGGCATATAGAAGGGGAAGAAATGGAAGCAGTAACAGATTTTACTTTCTTGGGCTCCAAGATCACCGCAGACGGTGACTGTAGCCATGAAATTAAAAGACGCTTGCTCCTGGGGAGGAAAGCTATGGCCAACCTAGACAGCATAGTAAGAAGCAGAGACATCACCTTGCCGACAAAGGTCCGTCTAATCAAAGCTATGGTTTTCCCAGTAGTAATGTATGGCTGTGAGAGCTGGACTATAAGGAAGGCTGAGCGCCGAAGAATTGATGCTTTCGAACTGTGGTGCTGGAGAAGACTCTTACGAGTCCCCTGGACTGCAAGGAGGTCAAATCAGTCCATCCTAAAGGAAATCAACCCTGAGTGCTCATTGGAAGGACAGATAATGAAGCTGAAGCTCAAATATTTTGGCCACCTAATGCGAAGAGAAAACTCCCTGGAAAAGACCCTGATGCTGGGAAAGACTGAAGGCAAAAGGAGAAGGGGACGGCAGAGGATGAGATGGCTAGATAGCATCACGGATGCAATGAATATGAACTTGAGCACGCTCCGGGAGAGAGCGCAGGACAGGAAGGCCTGGCGTGCTATGGTCCATGGGGTCACGAAGAGTGGGACACGACTGAACAACAACAACATAATATATATATATTATATATAAAATGTATATATAATATATAAAATATATTTATATATATACTTTATATATATATAAAATATATATTATATATATATATATAATATAAAATATATATATAATATATATATTATATATATATATATAATATATATATTATATATATATATATAATATATATATATTATATATATATATATATAATATATATATATTATATATATATATATATAATATATATATATTATATATATATATATATAATATATATATTATATATATATATACACACACACATATATACACACAAATTATATATATATATATATATATATATATATATATGAATGAAGCCCTAAGTAACTTAAAATAAGTAATTGTCCCAAAGACTCTTTCCAACTAAAGCGATCCTGTTCGCAGCACTACGACTCCCAGAGGCCCTTGCGAGGACGGCCAAGGGGCGGGCTACTTGGCCCCGCCCCGCCCGAGGGGGCGTGGCTTGCCGGCTGATTGAACGCACAAGGAAAAGGTCCCGAGGAGACGGAGCCCCGCCCCCCGCGCCTTCTGGACGGCGGCCCCGGTGGGCGGGCCTCTCGGGCGGGCCCGGCGCCGTCCTGGCCGGGCGTCCCACCCCGGCGCCGTCCTTACCCCAGAGGCCCAGTTGCGAAGCCACCGGACGACGCTGGTGGCCGACGCCATCTTGGCCTCCGTTGTCAAGGGCGCAGCGGCCGCCGGGGAGAGGCAGCCACGGCTGCGCGGGGGGCTGCTGGGAGGAAGGTCAGGGCTTCCCTTGCGCGGCTAAGGCATCGGCGTTAGCCTTCGTCGCGACGCATGCCGGGAAGAAGGGAGCTGGGGAAAGGGGCAGTGCATGCTGGGAAGATTGAAAGGAAACGCTATGAGGGAATTATAAACCACGCCGGAGGCTCATTTTTTTTTTTTTAAATTAAGAGATTTATTCAAGCCGGGTGGGCGGAATGATGTGGAAGCAAACAGGGGCTGCGAACGAAGCGCCAGGGCGGAGAACGCCTTGGCGCGGAGAGCAGTTGCCCGCGCGGGGCATGCCGGGGAGGAGGAGGCAGGCCTCGGCCCGGCTGGCGCAGGGAATGCCGGGAAGCGCGCCGGGCGGCCTGAGGGAAGCTCAGAACCTCGATCAACTAAAGAATAAAAAGGGGCGTGGATGAAAGCAATGAAAAGAGCTAAAGAGTCTTAAAAATCTAATAGCTCATAGGACGAGCTCTTCATTAAAGCCTTTGGAGGAGATTCAAAACCAACGGGTGAAAGGACCACCATTTTGGGGGGGAGGGGACGAAGCCGGGGCGCGCAGCGTGCTGGGAGGAAGGTCTCGGCCGGGAAGGGGGCCCCCGCGCGGCGCGGCCGCAGAGCGCGCTGGGAGGGAGGCCAAGCCGTAGCGTCGCCCGCGGGCGGCCCGCGGCGTGGGAGAGGGGGCGGGGCCTGGCGCGCGGCTGCCCGGGGAGCCCGCGTCGGCCCGGCGGGCGCGGGTCTCGCGAGGCCGGGCGGGGGGGGCGTGGCCGGGCCCGCCCGAGCGCATATAAGGGGCGGCCGCGGCCGCGTGGCTCCTCCTTCCGCCGCCGCCGCCGCCATGGACACGAGCCGCGTGCAGCCCATCAAGCTGGCGCGCGTCACCAAGGTGCTGGGCCGCACCGGCTCGCAGGGGCAGTGCACTCAGGTGAGCCGGGCCCGCGCTCTGCGCGCGCTCAGGGGCCCTCTCCTCTCGGGGCGGCACTCCGGCGGGGCGGGGGCTTCTCCCCCCCCCGGCGGCCTAAAACCGGTCCTCGAACCAACCGGGAACGTGCAGAAAGCGGCTCCCGTAAGCTGAGGAACGTATCAGCCCCGCCCTCGCAGTGACGCGGCGGCACCCTTGCTTGCGGCCTTCCTGGCTGCCCACTGTCGGAGGCAGGAGGCCGGGGCTGATGGGCCTGCCTTGGGGCGTCCTAAGCCGCCCTTCAAAAACAACGCACCCTGCTGCCCCCTGGGAGGGTGGAGGGGAGCAGAGGCCCTAACTGGGCCGCTCGCCCCCAGTCGAGCCCACTCGGGGCGAATTGCCGCCGTCGGGGCGCTGTGGCGCCTGCCGGGGCTGGCGGGCACAGCTGCCCCGCCGGCGGGGGCGATGCCGTCCCCGCAGCGCAGAGGGGTGCGTGGCCTTCAAGCCAGGGTCTGGGCATCTCTGCCAGTGGAGCCCCGTCCGCGGGGGTGAAGGGCGGGCTCGGCTCCCCCCGGGCACTAACCTCCCCTCCTCTTCCGGAGCAGGTCCGCGTGGAGTTCATGGACGACACCAGCCGCTCGATCATCCGCAACGTGAAAGGCCCCGTCCGGGAGGGAGACGTGCTGACGCTTCTGGAGTCCGAGCGCGAGGCCCGGAGGCTGCGCTGAGCCCGGCGGGCCGAAGCCCTGGTACGTGCGGCTCCGCCTGGTGCCTCCCGCCCCCAAGCAGCCCCCAGCACCCTGCTGCCGTGGTGTTTGGGGCTGCAGCTCCCGGCGGCCCTATGGGGTACGCCTGCCGGGGCAGATGGAAGTTCATGTCCGGCGCATCTGGAAGGCCCCAGGTGGGGGTGACGCGGTGGCACCCAGAATCTGGTATTTGATAAACAACTGACCTCCTCTTCACAGCCTTTTCTTTGCGACTGGCAGAGTTGAGCATCAGACTAACGCCTGTTTTGTTTCGGGTTTTTTGTAGATGGGGTAAAAAACCCTTCCGTGTGACCGGCTTCTGCGGTCTGGTCAAGGAGAGATGAGCCATCGGACGTGATTTAAATAAATTTTGTTGGTTCCCCCCCCTTAAACTCTCCTGTGTGATGCTTCTACAATTACCAGTAGCAAAGATTCGGCACTTGTTCAAACAGTTGCGTGCCTTACTCTACACACACAGATGCACTTGCCTTTTTCCTTTATTGCTCAGCACTCCTCCAGTCTCTACAGCTCCCCCTCCCCTGGGTTTCCCCCGTATTGTTTGGCCCCATAAGAACCTAAGGATGCTCTGCTGGCCAAAGGCCTCTCCAGCTGAACATCCTGTTTCCCACAGTGTCCAACCAGATGCCCCAATGGGAAGCCCACAAGCAGGACAGGAGCCCAACAGCACCCTCCTCGCATTCCCCCCAGTATACTGCCTCTGATGCTGGAGGTAGCACGTAGCCATCAGGACTAGTGGCTGTTGATAGCCTTCCCCAGGAATTTGTCCAACCCCCTTTTAAAAACATCCAAATTGGTGGCCATTGCTACATCTTGTGGTAGCGCGTTCCATACTTTAACCATGCACTGTGTGAAGAAGTTCCTTCCTTTCCTCTGTCCCGAGTCTCACCAATCAGCTTCGTGAGATTACCGTTTTGTTCTAGTAAGAGCTTGCGCGGTGTGATGGTTAAAATGCTGGACTGGGATTGGGAGACCTGGATTCATGTCCCCATTCGGCCATGAAGCTCAATGGGTACCTTTGGGGCAGTCACTCACTCTCGGCCTGACCTACCTCACAGGGTTGTGAAGATAAAAGGAGAATCATGTAACCTGCCTTGAGTTCCTTGCAAGGAAGAAACAGTTCTCCAAACACCAGGCATAATTTTGTACATTTCTCTCATGTCCATCCTTACACAACTTTTCGCAAGGTAAAAAAATCCCAAAACTTGTAAGACCTAGGCCTCTGTTTCAGGGATGGGCAGAAGGTGTATTTCCAGATATTTTGGACTTGAACTCGCAGAAGCCTTCGCCAGCATTTATTTTTATATATTTATTAATTAAATTTATTAATCGCCCGTCTGGCTGGTCACCCAGCCACTCTGGGCGATGTACAACATATAATAAAACAGTTTAAAACAATAAAATTCTACAATAAAAACATTTTCTAAAATACCCTAACCCACCCCAAATGCTTGCCTGAACAGTCACGTTTTTAATGCATGGTGGAAGCTTATTAAAGGGGGGGCATGATGGAGTTCCTTAGGGAGGGAGTTCCACAGAGTGGGGGCCACCACAGAAAAGGCCCTCTCCCTCATCTCCACCAGTCCAGCTGTCCCGGCTGATGGGACAGAGAGAAGGCCATCTGAGGCTGATCTTGTTGAGTGGCCTGTCTGGTGTTGCTGGAGGCGCTCCTTAAGATAGGCTGGGCCGGAACCATATACGGTTTTAAAGGTCAAAACCTTGAATTTGGCCCGGAAAACAACTGGTAACCAGCGCAACTCCTTCAGCACTGGAGTGATGTGATCTTGCTAGCGGCTGCCTTTAATCAGGGAAGCTGCCGTGTTCTGTACCAGCTGCAGCTTCCGAACCATCTTCAGGGGTAACCCCACGTAGAGCGCATTACTGTAGTCTAAACAAGAGGAGACCAGGGCATGTACTGCAGATGGCCGGGAAGGAAGGGGCGCAGCCGCCGTATCAGATGGAGTTGATACAGCGCTGTCTGGCTCACAGCTGACACCTGAGCCTCCATGGACAGCTGGGAGTCCAAAATGACCCCCAGGCTGCGGACCTGGTCTTTCAAGGGTAGCCGTACCCCATTCAACACCAGGTCAACCCCCAGCCGCCTCTTGTCTCCCACCAAAAGTACCTCTGTCCTGTCAGGGTTCAGCTTCAGCTTATTCCTCCCCATCCAGCCACTCACCGTCTCCAGACGTTTGGACAGGGATTCTATGGCCAACCTTGGTGAAGATTTGAACGAGAGGTAGAGCTGCGTGTCATCCGCGTACTGATGACACCGCACCCCAAACCTGATGATAGCCCCCAGCGACTTTGCATAGATGTTAAAAAGCATCGGGGAGAGGATGGAACCCTGTGGCACCCCACAAGTGAGCGGCCACAGGTCCGAAACCTCCTCTCCCAGTGCTATCCTCTGGTACCTGCTGGAGAGGAAGGACCGGAACCACCGCAATGCGGTGTCTGCAATGCCCAACCCCTCCAGGTGGTCCAGGAGGATACCATGGTCAACGGTATCAAAAGCCGCTGAGAGGTCGAGGAGAACAAGGAAGGAGCATTCACCCCTATCCAGAGCCCTCCTCATATCATCCACCAAGGCGACCAAGGCTGTTTCTGTCCAGTGCCCAGGCCTGAAGCCCGACTGAAATGGGTCTAGATAATCGGTTTCTTCCAAGTGTGCCTTCAACTGCATCGCCACCACCCGCTCAATCACCTTGCTCAAAAAAGGCAGATTTGAGACTGGGTGAAAATTGTTCAGAACTTGGGGATCCAAGGAGGGCTTCTTTAAGAGCGGTCTCATCACTGCCTCCTTGAGGGCTGATGGCATCACTCCCTCCTCAAGGGAGGCATTCACCACCACCCTGATCCCCTCACTTAGTCTCTCTCTGCAGCCCATAATAAGCCAAGATGGGCAAGGATCCAGTAAGCAGGTGGTCGGCCTTACAGATGAAAGCACCTTGTCCGCTTCATCAGAAGGAAGAAGCTGGAACCGATCCCACAAAACTGATTTGCCACAGGCTGCCTCTTGCTCACTAACTGTATCCACAGCGTGCGGAGTAACACTCCTAATCCGATCAATTTTATCTGCAAAGTGCCTTGCCAAGGCTTCACAGGAGGCCTTAGAATGCTCCAGTGGTCCTGGAGCCACAGGACCGACCAGGCTCCGGACCACTTGGAACAGCCTCCTGGGACAGCACTCTGCAGACGCGATGGAGGCAGCATAATATTCCTTTTTTGCTGCCTTCACCGCCACGTGATAGGCTGAAGATACAGCTCTAGCCCGTGTCTGATCGCCTTTGGAGCGAGACTTCTGCCACCAGCGCTCCAGCCGTCTCACCTCCTGTTTCAGGGCTCGTAACCGCGGATTGAACCATGGCGCAATCCGAGCCCTGTTCAGGGGGAGAGGGCGTTTCGGAGCCACCCGATCTAATGCCCCAGTGATTGCGGCATTCCAGCCACCCAGCAGGGTCTCGACCGAGTGGCCGTTGGCGTGCCCCAGAGAATCCCCAAGCACGTTCAGGAATCCATTCGAATCCATAAGACGCCTGGGGCGGACCATTTTAATGGGTCCTCCACCCCTGCGGAGGGGTTGTGGAACCGAGAAGTCCAACGTCACCAGATAGTGATCTGACCATGACAAGGGGGTGGTGGATATACCCCCGACTTCCAGATCACTCCCCGCTTCTCCAGAAACAAACACAAGGTCTAGCGCATGACCGGCTACATGGGTGGGCCCAGTTAGAATATGGTGCAGCTCCCAGGAGGCCATGGTCTCCATGAAGTCCCGAGGTGCTCCTGTGAGGATGGCCTCCGAATGTACGTTGAAGTCCCGCAACACCAGTAAGTTAGGGGACTGCACACGCACATCAGAGACCACCTCAAGCACCTCGGCCAGGGAGTCAGTCGTGCAGCGGGGTGGACGGTACACGAGCAGAATCCCCAGACTGCCCTTCGGGCCCAACCTCCAGTACATGCACTCAGCAACCTTGGTCTCCCGGAGAGGGGGTCTGGTGAAGACCAAGGACTCTCGGTAGATAACAGCCACTCCCCCTCCTCGATCCCCAGCCCTCGGCTGCTGTGCATACGAAAATCCGGCTGGACACATGGCCGCAAGGGTTGGAGCAGCAGCCTCGGCCAGCCAGGTCTCCGTAATACATGCCAGGTCTGCACCCCCATCCAGGATCATGTCATGGATGAGGGAGGTTTTCTGGGGAACAGACCTGGCATTGCAGAGCAGCGAACGAAGGCCAGAAGATGGGGTCACGCCTCCCCCAGCCATCCTTTGGCTCTGGGCAGGCCCGGAGCAGGGGACAGATACTACACATCTCTCCCTTGTTCCCCTTCCCTGGCATGGCCTGCCCCTAGCGCTCCGCCAGCGCCTGCCGCCCAGCCTCGGGATGTTCTGGCCCCCAACGCTCCCCCCACTGCCTCCATCAGGCGGACACATGCCCCCTCGCTCCCGCCTATCAGGCAGGCTACCCGCCCCTAAAACACAACAGAATCCCCCAGAAATTCAACAACAATATTAAAAAATCCCCGTAAAAATAAAGCCAGGCAGGAGTCCGCAGTAGTGATGGTGGTGGTGGTGGTGGTGGTGGCGGCGGCAGCGGCAGCAGGCACACCTCTTCCCCTAAAAGCTTCTCCTGCAGGTTCCTGGCTCTGTAGCATGACTACAGATCATGGCTTCAGATGGTGGGAACTGAAGTCCCAGACATCTGGAGATCTGCGTTCTGCCCATCCCAGCTCTACCCATTTCTCTTCCCCTCCATTGGGGAGTCAGGAGGCAGCTAGACAGTCTGTCCATTTTTGCTGCTGCCTTAGCAGAAGTCCCCAGGTTCAACCCTTGACATCACCACATAGGACTAGGAAAGACTCCTTACCAGAATTGCTGACTTGCTGCTGCCAGTACTGGGCTAGATGGACCAAGGTAGAAGGCAGCTTCCTATGTTCCTGTTTAAATCATCCCTTTATTCAAAACTATGAGGACTGGAATCTTGCTTTAGCTTTACGGGAAGGACCATAGTTCTGTGGCAGAGTGCCCGCTCCTGAACTGCTATTAGATCTCAGTTTGTGCCCATTTATGCAAAGTCTGATACATCAATTCTCTCCCCACCTGAGTTTCTCCGTTTGTAGGGTTCTGTAGTTGACATGCTCCACCTCCCCACTCAAAAACACCCGAGACTTTCACTGTCAACATAGTTGCTTGGCGAGGAGGGACCTGCAGTGAGGCTGGCCCATTCTCTGTAGGGTCTGCTAGAATATTTGTAAGAACGTTGGATGGATGGATGGATGGATGGATGGATGGATGGCTGTATCAGTACCAGAAGAGGCAGGGAGCAGAACAGCAGATGCATTTCTGGGTCTAAAGAACATCTGGACCTTAAAAAAAATGCAGTGCTTTCCATTGTAAAGAGCAAAATTCAATACATGCTAGGTCAGGAAGAGCTACCTTCTCACCACCCTCCATTTGCCAGATGGTCATCGGGAAAATGGGTCCAGCGGAGACCAGATTTGGCCTGCCCTCTACTCCAGATGGATCCCCGTTTAAAATGCTCCGGTGAGTAACAAATGACTCCTTTTTATAGCCCATGGGCATTTCTCCCTTTCCGAGACCAATTACATAACTTGGGTCGGGGGTGGGGGGCTTATATGACAGCAGGCCATAGCCGCCTCTCTGCTTTATGGATAACGGCAATCTCCAGGCCCTCCAAAACAAGTCCCCAGGCCATGGTGCCTGCAGGGATCTCCAACGATGCTCACAAAACTTTCCCCTCCCTGCCTCCTTCAAAAAATAGTTTAAAGGAAAACCTTGGAAAACATTAGGGTAGTCTCTCCCTTTCTAGCCACTCGCCTTGCTCTTTCTCTCCCCTTTGCCTCGCTATTCCCCCTTATTTTTGGACCATCGTTTCTCCTCCTCCTAGCCTTTAACCTTGCTCTTTATTCCTTTGCCTTGCTATTTCCCTCGCAGCCTCTAGCCTATTTCTCCCTCCTTAGCTTCATTTCTCCCCCTCCCAGCCTCTAGCTTTGCTCTGTCTCTACCCCTTTACCTTTGTTTCCTCCCAGCCTCTAGCTTTGTTATCCCCCCCTCCCCAACACATACTACTTGAGCCCACTTTTGACTAGCTAGGTCCCCCATGGCAGCCATTATGTGACTAGCCACATCCTCTGTGGGAGCCACTTTGTGGGGGCGCCCAGAGTAGTTTCTCAAATTCCCAAATGTGCCCACGGGAAGGTAAAAAAGTTGGGGACCCCTGCTGTAAAATGGTAAACCTTAGACATTCCTGCCTGGTTCCGGCCAAATCCTACAGCGTTTCCCTCTTACGGTAAAATTTCACAAGATGGGTGTTATGGCTCTTTGTTTTGGAGAGAGAGCATTTGAACAGAGATATAAACCACGCATTGTGCACAAAACCTCTGTGCAGGATTTCTTCACGCAGTTCTTTCCAATCACAGATTAGGAGTGAACAGTCCAAGTCCTTCACAGGGGTAACAGCATCTCAGTGCAGCAGTAAAAGAGGGAGTAGGATGGATTAAAAAAGGGGGGGGTAGTAAGTAAGAGCCCTCGCTTGCGGGGTGGGGTGGGGAGGCACCGCCTTGACCCTTTGGCACTGAGGGGAGCAGGGAATGTGCCTAGTCCTCATTGAGGTGCGCAACCAGAATTTGGGGTTTTACCCCTGCTGTTTGCACTTGGGGGCTCGCTTGCCTGAACGCTTCCCTGACTGCAAAATTCCTTGCAACTAGAAAGCCGGAGAGGAGAATTCTAGTCTCACCTTTCTGCCTCGCTGGTCTCTATATGTGTGAGGAATTTGAATTTTATTTGCAGGGAATCTTGCTCTTGCACTCTCCCTGCTGTTTGGTTGGTTCCTAAGCGGGAACAACCAAGGGAGACCCACCAGCAGGACGGAAGCAGTGATGTTGACAGAGGTTGACCTCCTCGCTGAGGACTAGGGCCCCAGTGGAAGCTGCAGTATTGTTTGAGAGTTGCATAGTTTGGATGGCTGGGCAGGAAATATGCAGCCTCGGAATAAGTTTACCCTGTCCTTCGGTCCTCTCATGCCGGTTCTCTTTTCTCGGGCAACCTCCACATGGAAGGGTTAGCCTAGTGGTCCAGAGCTCCTGGACAGCCCCAGGCAGAGGTGTAAAACAGTCTGATGAGAACGGCAGCTCTGGCCAGTGGATTAGGCCCCCAGGTAGGGTCCACGCTCTAAAGCGGCTTCTTGTCCCTGCTGGAGGTCTTTCCGTTGGTGTCCTGTGGACAGAAAGAAGATACAGCTACGCGAAAACCCTCCAAAATGTTTCAATGGCATCTGAGAAGCCAAAACACATTTCAGAGAGCAGACCCCACTGTCCTACCAGAACTAAATGTTGAACTCCCAAATCCCATCAGCCACCATGGTCAGTGGCCCAGGATAATGGGAATCGGAGTGCACAAAACATTGGGGAACGTTCATCCTTTTTCCGTCCGCATGCGTCAAGGAAGCGTGTAGCTGCCTGCTGTTTAATTACCAGCATCTAATAGTTGGAGGTACACTACCTCTAAACAAGGAGGCTCCGCTTAGCCAAGTGTATCCTCCCTCCTTAATCCCATTTTAATGCAGCAATGAACGACACTGAATCGGAAAAAGGATGTCCTAAAATCTGCCCACGATATCATGAGCTGACAGAGTCCTGGTATTGTGGGAGGGGGTAGAGAATTTTTTTTTTTTTGCATCTATCCACTTTCTCCACACAATTTATTTATTTATTAAATTTATTAATCGCCCATCTGACTGGTCACCCAGCCACTCTGGGCGATGTACAACCCACCATAAAACAATTTTAAACAATAAAATTTTACCATAATTTTTTTTTTTTAAATACCCTAACCCACCCCAAATGCCTGCCTGAACAACCACGTTTTTAATGCACGACGGAAGCTCATTAAAGAGGGGGCATGACGGAGTTCCCTAGGGAGGGAGTTCCACAGAGTGGGGGCCACCACAGAGAAGGTGGTGAAAACAATGCATAGTTTTATAAAGCTCCGATGGCATGACAAGGAGCTCTCGCAGTTCAGCATGGCCAAAATGCGCTCAAAACCCACGCAAACCCAGTATTACCTGGGAGCTCATGATCTGATTCGGGCAACATTCTTTTCCCCAGAGGCAAATCAGGAAGATAAGATGTACTCAAAATGCTCTTAAACCCCATGCAACTCAATATCGCAGACGTTTTTCCAGTTTTAGCTCTGATCCTGGTGTGCAGAGAACTGTGTGTATGTGACCATTTTTCCTTTCTGGGCAGACGGAGTCAATTCAGGCCCCAATAAAAACTAGACATCTGAGCTTGAAAGGGACAGCTGCCGCATCAGGGCAATAATCAGGCTTTTTTTGTTTTGTGTTCCTCCATAAATCTACGTCCATTTTTTGCTGGCAGTGAACATCCTTGCTCTGTGCTACACAACCATTTGCGAACTGAGCTTTTGAACGAAGGCACTGTAGCGCTACTATGGTGCCTCCCCTAAAAGCCCAAGTTAAGGGTGAAAACCCAAAGAACGCGGGGAAGAATGAGCGTTGTCCCAGGATGCCCCGTAAACATACCCAACTCCCATATGTTTTAGTTGATTTGGGAATCACATCCGTTTCAACACTCAGGTTTAAGCAGGGCTCTCCTTAATGTCCTTTACAGCTGACGTTTTGCAGCAGACAAAATTCAGCAACAGCAGATGAGTGCACGGGGCGTTTTGCCTGCTTGCTGGGAGACTGGCAGATTTGCCCCTTTAATGCTGGGCTCTGGACCTGAGAGAAAGCAGAATGGCCGGATTTACTCACTGGGGATTGCGCCGCGGATTGGGTGAGGTGGGTCGATATCAACGCCGCAATGTCACGATGGCTGGCCTCCAGCGCGATGGCAACGGCGTCGTTGCCATCCTGCAGAAAAAGCAAAACCAAGAACCAGGTTGGCTGAACCAAGAATGAAAGACTTGGTTTGGCCCCACAAACATTACAAACGATCTATCCAGATTAGAACAGATAAAACAGAGTCCGACTGTCCATTGTACTGGCTGAAACAGAACGAAGTAGCACAGAAGTCGATCGTCCAGTTTACAGTAGAGGTAACCCTTCGTTTTGGCAGCAGCCGCTCCAATTTCTGCTTGTTCCGCCTGTTTGCATGATCCGTCATGAGGAAGATTCCTAAGCCAAATTTTGTTCATGGGTGGGGCTCTCAAGCAGGTTCGGATTGGGCTCGGAGCGCAAACGCTGCGCACAGATCCCACTACAAAATCAAGTACGGCTTACGTCAGTCACGAGTCACTTTCTAGCAGTGAGGGCTAGAAACCTAACGTCAGAAACCAAAGGCTCCATATGCGGAGATTGGGAGGAGCAAACCGTTTCGAGAAGCACAGCATACATCAGGGGTGTTGAACCTCTTTCAGCCTGAGGCCTAATTCTATTTTGGAGAAGCTTTTGGGGGCCCCGTTCTGAGGTGGGTTGGGCTAAAGGCAAAAAGCAGAGGCAGCGGGGGGAGCATACCAAAAATACCAGCCTGTTTTAGCTTAAAGCTCTTTGTGACAGCAATTTAGCCTTTGGGGAGGCATCTCAACCTTTCAGAATGGGGGGAAAGCTGCAGAAAAGCTGGGAGCCCCCAAAGCAATCAATGGTTTGGGAAAAGGCGCCATGTGGCGAGCCTCATGGGGCCACATTTGGCCCTGGAGTCTGAGGTTCCTCGCCCAGGACTTACGTTGTCGACGACGGAGACGTCGCAGGCTGGCTGAGACAGAAGCAGCCGCACGGTGCCCGTCCGTCCATGCTCACAGGCGCACATGAGTGCCGTGGAGCCTTCCTCGTCCTGAAGGTTGATATCTGCCCCGCATGCCAGAAGGGCCTCCACCATCTCCTGCCGCCCGTGGCTGACTGCCAGCATCAGTGCGGTCTGGCCGGCCTGGAACCCAGAGGAAAAAAGAAGCGATGCAGTCTGGCTGCACTCGACAGCCTTACAGGCCCCTTCCAACCCTACTCTTCTATGACTGGTCCAGAGGTTTCTTTGTTTTTAAAGATGAGGAGCCAAAGAGTGCCTCTGAGCGTACACAAACCGCCAGTGCTTGCCTCCTTGCAGTGGACCGCTGCCTGCCAGCACTGAGGCAGGTTGTTTCCCCATCCCCACCCCAAGAGAGACGTACTTGGCTCGCTTTGGCGTTGACGTTTCCCAGGCCAAAGAGCCTCCGGACGACGGCCATGTCGTCTTCCCGCTCCACGGCCGCCAAGGCAGCCAACATGAGGGCCGTGTAGCCGGCTTTATTCTGATGGTTGACGTTACAGACCCCTGCACCGGCGGAGGAGAGAGAGAAGAAGAAATGGGCACAAGTACAATATAACCATAAGGACTGACAGGGCCGGCCCAAGAGACTTTTCTGCCCGAGATGAAGGGCATGGTGGCACCCTCCTCCGGTCCAAAGCCCTGTCAGTTGATCTTCAGGACTGTGGGGGAACACAAGCCATGGCCCCATGCTCTGGTCAGCAACTGGCTTGGTGGTGTTGGGTCAAGCCATGGCTGTTGCATCCCCTACGGGAAATTACAGCTTCCTCTCGTGTCCTACCGCCAGGAATTCCTTCCCCCTCCCTGCCCCACGTTCTCCCTTACCACATTCCCCGCAAAGGCAGGGTGAGCCTCGGTTGCCTTTAGGAGCCACTTGTAAATATTGCTTTATTTATTGGTTATGTGTCTATCCCAACGTTCCTCAAGGAGGCCAAGAAGCGTACACGATCCGCCTCCCCCTCTCCATTTTATCCTCACAACCACCTTGTGAGGCGGGCTCGACTGAGAGTCAGCGACTGGCCCAACGTCACCCAGTGAGCTTCATGGCCGAGGAGGGACTCGAACCCGGATCTCCTGAGACCCAGTCCAACACCCTAACCACTGCACCACAGCTGGCTGTACCAGTCAGAGTCGATGGTACCAGGACAGGAGGATCAAAAGAAGCTGGCTTTATACCAAGTCAGGCCTTTTTCATTTTTATTTATATTATTGATGGATAGCATTTGTATCCCGCCCTTTAGCCAAAAAGGTTCCCACAGCGGAGATTGAAGCTGGGGCCTTCTGCTTGCAAAGGAGGGGCTCGGCTACCCCAGCCCACCTAACAAAAAAACCCCATGGTGCTCAAGATGGCCTGTATGGGAAACTGGTGGCAACTTGAGATGCATGAAGACGACCCCCAACCCAGCACCCTGTAGAGGTTTGGGGTTTCAGCTCCCATCAGCCCTAGCCCGCACGGCCAATGTCAGGGTAACTGGGTGTTGTAGTCCAAAGCATCTGGAGGGTGCTGGATTTGGGGAGGCTGAAGTCTTAGGGTGGACTAAAATATTGATAGAACAGGGCTGAGGGAGAGAGAGCCCTCCAGTTGTGTTGTATTGCAAGTCCCTCATTCCCAGCCAGCTGCAGGGGCCAACTCATCTCTAGTTGCCAAGCGCCTTCGTTCTTGCCTCTCTCCCCCTTTCAGGGCATACGGGAAAGGGATTCAGGTCCCTGCCCCGTGTTGGCGCTACCTCACTTACCCGTGTCGAGCAGGAGCCGGACGATGCTGAAGTTGGAGTGGGAGACACTGTAGTGGAGGGCTGTGTTGCCGTTGCCGTCGGAGAGGTTGACGACGTGAGCCAGCAGCGCGGGCGAGAGCTCGGTGAAGGCCAGGAGGTGGCCAGCCACCTCGCTGGCCAGCGAGGCCTTCTGGCTGGACACCCGGAACCACTCCTGAAGGACGAGGCTGGTGCTGGAGAGCTAGGAGCCAGCACAAAGCAGAAGCATGAGCCAAGGGGCCTTTGGAGACCGCCAGTGGTGTCGTGGACCCGGGGCTCGCAGGGTTGATGCTCCGGGACTTCTTTTATTAGCAGGGATGCTGATGTCACCTGCCACACACCCCGGATTTCCCTGTTCCCTCTGAGCATAGCTGCATTTGCCGCCGCAGCAGCAGTGGGCAAATTATTGCTTTTCTTGCAACAATACGTTGTTCCCTGTTGCAATGCAAAGTCCTTGGGGGCAGCTCGGTCTTGAAGGGGCAGCTAAGACTCGTTCGCTTTACCAAAGCCCTGCTCCTGATGGGGACCAAAACTGCCAGGGCCGGTTTTGATATGAATCAACACAGCTGCTTGCATTTTTGGACTCTTCTGGGGCAGGGCGTGGCTAGGGGGTCTGTCATGATGAGCGCCTGCACTTCCAAATGTACCACTCCACCACAGGACAATGTGACACGCACATCACCTCTAATCGGGCATGTTTAATGCAGGCAAGGGGAAGACAAAGCAGAGGCATAGCACCAGGCCAGATGACAACCCCTCAGGTACATCTTTTGGGCTACCAGGGGCTGGTTTTATTGCTGGGGACTGCAGAAAGAGGGAGGGGAGGCAATGCATCTGGTGAATGACACTGGACAGTTGGTGGCCATATTCCACTTGGAGGGTCAAGGGATGCTGGAGAAGTCCGTTTGAGGGGTGGCATTTGATGGGTTTCCCTACGCTCGGTCCCCAAAACTTCATTTCGTTTCCTGCTGTGGCACCCAACTTAGTCTGTGGTGCATCAGGCCGGTTCTCAGACTTTCGTAGAATCATAGGATCGTAGGGTTGGAAGGGGCCTACAAGGCCATCGAGTCCAACCCCCAGTTCCATGCAGGAATCCAGGCCAGAGCATCCCTGACAGGTGGCTGTCCAGCCTTGCCATGAATGCCTCTGGTGTGGGGGAGCCCACCGCCTCCCTAGGTAACTGGTTCCACTGTCGTATTGCTGTGACAGTCAGGACGTTTTTCCTGACGTTCAGCCGGAATCTGGCTTCCTGTGACTTGAGCTCATGATTCCGTGTCCTGCACTCTGGGATGATGGAGAAGAGATCCTGGCCTTCCTCTCTGGGACAACCTTTCAAGTACCTGAAGAGCGCTACCCTGCCTCCCCTCAGTCTCCTCTTCTCAAGGCTAAGCAGGCCTAGTTCTTTCAGTCTCTCTGGCAATTTCGTGCATTTTGGGAGGAAGGCCCTGCAATTTGTTCAAATGTCCGAGTAATGTGCACAAATTATGGCCGGATTTTTTGCAAATTGCAGCCGGCGGTGTGTAATTTCTGCAAGGTCAGCTGTGTGTTGAACAAATCAGGCCATACGTTTTGCAAACTGAGGAATCCCCCCCCCCCCCGGCGCCCCATGTGCCAAAAAGCTCCTGGAGTTTTGGGAACAGCCCACAGCTTGGCTCGCAAATCCAAATTGAGTCATAACATGCCGCAGAACTCGGTTGAGCCAAAAAAGAACCAGATTTCCCTGTGACAGACATCCCTAGAGGTATTACGTCATCCTTGTAGAAGTCAACACAGATGTGGAAGAAAGTCCCTCGCTAAAGGCCCCCGAGGAAATGTGGCAGTCCTGGAACAAGAGGAGAGGTCCTCTTACAGATCCGTCACCAGTTAAAGGGCAGGAAGCAGAGGTAGGAAATGGAATTAATGGGAGATGGCATTTCAGCCATGCCACAAGGCCAGGCAGAGGTTGACTCTGAAATGCCCAACAGACAGCTAAAGAAAGATTGTCCCCCTCACGCCCAGCTACAGATATCTGAGAACATTGCAGACTCACGATAAACTCTTTGAAGCTTGTCTTCTTTTTAAAACGAAAGCTGAGATTTTTCAGGAGGCTAGACGTGGCGCCCGCTGCCATTTTGGGGTGGGTTTTCCTTCCTTTTGAGCCCGCCAAGAAGCCCTAGGTGGTTTCCTTACATCATCCCTCTTGAACATATATATAGCTTCACTGCAACCCTGCGAGGTAGGCCAGGCTGGAAAAAGGCTGGCAGTCCCCCGCCTCAAGCCTGACACTCTACCCGCTACTCCACATTGCCCCCACCGCGTCGACTCACCACCTCTTTGCTTTTTGAGGCAGCTCCCCCACCGTGCCCAAGATGGCTTCTCACCACTAGGCAGGCATCCCTCATCCAGTGACTCAGCTCAAACCTGTTGGGGAAGACCAGTTCGGAGTCAAGCCATTGTCCTGCTCTTTGCTTGACAATCCACCCATTCCCCTGCCTTGATGGGCAGACGCCACCCTTTGCGGGGCCACCATTTGCAGATTGGCTTTGCCACGTTCCACTTGACATCGGTGCCGTAAGGCCGGCCGGCCAGATTTTCTAATGCACTCATGAATCCGATGGCTTTATGCCTTCGGTTCAGTGGATCTGCTCTCTTTGTTTCTTTTGGGGAGGAACGGCTCCAGTTTTGGGAATGGGCGGTGCCGTTTTAAGCCCTTCTGTCTTCCTGGTCCCAAGGTCTGGGGCAAAAGGCACCCACCCCAGCCTTGCCTTGCTTCCTTCTGGGGCGGCAGTGGTGCCGCCCTGACGAAGCACACACACTCCAGCGCTCCCGGTTTTCGGGTCTCTGGCGGAGTTGCCCTTTTAAGATGGTGTTAGTGTGATTTCCTTCCTTCGCTCCAGCTGTTAAACAGCTGGAGTGGGAGGTGAAATGCAGCTGGGCTTCCTGCAGTTGCCAAAGCAGGTCTCCCTTGCTTCCCAAATCCTCCATCCCCAGACAGCAGATTTGAAGGAATGCATTTAGAGCTGCTGCTCTTCTATAACTACGCCCGTTGTGAAATAAAATGTTCTGTTTTGGTGGGCAATTTGTGGCCCTACAGATGTTCCTGGGCAGCGACCAACTAGGATGGCTAGAGATGATGGAAGCTGAAGTCCAACAGTATCTGGAGGTTGTCTACCCCGATATTTATATAATAATAATAATAGGAAAGCCCCCTATATGGGCCTACTCTTGGAGGGTTACGAGGTGGAGCTGGTACCTGGACAAGCCCTTATGAGCCTGGGGGAGACCCCGTGGATTTGCAAATCCCGGTGTCCGTGGAGCTTGCCGCCACAAGGTGTCATTGGTGGCCACCCTGTGTTCGGCCTGAACTTGAGGCTGCTGCGCCGTACAAAGGAAACACAAATCCCTGCATGTAAAAATCTAGCAGGTTGGGCCGGGGTGTGGCCTAGCCTTCTCTCTTGACAGGCTTGTTTTCCCTAAATATGGAATTTAGGCTAGAAGCATTCAAATCCCCTCCTAATAGAGAAACAAACATGTTGGGGACAGGACTAGGTTGCAGCCCTTCCCCCTGACATGCTAGATTTCTACATGCAGGATGGGTATATTTTCTTTGTAAGGAGGCACAGTCTTTCTGACCTGTTAGGTTCCCCCCCCCCCATGCTGGGATTTCTGTTCATTCATTCATGTGAGACCCGCCACCTGCCGGCTGAAGCGATGCAGTCTCGGCCGCATCACCTCGGTGGAGCCTTTGGCCGCTTCACGTTTGCTTTGTGCTCCCGGCTCTGTTCAGCCTTGTGGTTCCCCCTGCGAAATCGTCTGCACCCATTTTACAGACGGTTGGAACTGAGGCAGGGAGAGAGAGGGCAGGTCCGTGACCCTGGAAGGGACCCTGAAGCCATGCCCGCTGCATCAAAGCCCACCTCTCTATTTGCACTGCAGGAGGGAGGGGATCATACCCACGTTCCCACCCCTGACCTTTCCCGCTGGCCCCTTTGAGGGCCGGGATGGCAACCTGGGACTCCTCGGCGGGGACGCAGCACCCAGCTGTAGCCTACACTGGACTTACTTCTCTTTCACGTCTGGGGGAGCCACCCCCGGGCTGTCCACATCTTCCGCTTCCTCCAGATCGGAGCCCAGCTTTGGGACGGGGCCCTCCAGACTGCGGCATCTGCAATCCAGATTGGCAACCAAGTCCTCGTCGGAGGGATCAGTGCTGCCAGCCTCATCGCTGTCGGAGCTGAGTGGGCACCCCTTCCCAGGGGACCGCTCCTCCGCTTCTTCGTCCTCCTCACTAGAGGTGGTCTCATACCTGCCATCACAGATTGGGGGGTCAGGCTTCCCTTGGGGATAGCTTGGGTGCACACCCCTTCCCTGCCATAACCCCAAACTCTGTTCCAGACACCCCCTCCCCGCTGGGTTCCCCAGCAGCCCACCTGGAGGGCAGGAAATCCAGGCAAAGGGGTTCAACAGGTTGGCAATGGGCCTGCTAGATCAGACTAGAGCACTGTCTTTGCCACCATCCTGTCCCCCCTGCCGCCAACAGGGGACAGCCAGATGCCCCCGAGAAGCGCAGAGGCAGGGCACGGAAGCCACGGCCCTCCCCTCCTGGTGCAACTCTTAGAGGTAGGCTGCCTCGGAAAGTGGAAGCTCCACTCTGATGTCATCGTCTGCAGCAGCTGAGAGGTTTTCAAAGACACCTAGACTGAACCTACCCCTTTGGAAAGGATTTTCTTAAAATCGAGGGGGGGGGGTTTCCTTGATTTTAATCAAGGGGGTAGGTGCCCACTTTCCCTTGGGGGTAACCTGTTGGCAGCCACATATGGGCCGTGGGGCAGAGTCCAAAGTGGGCGGGGTCACCCCCTTCCTCTTCCACCCCCTTCCCTCCCTCCCTTGCAGCTGGGGGAGGGACTGAAGGTCCTTGCCAGAGGTCTGAACTCATCGCCTGCAGTGCGGGCTTTTGAAATCAGGCTGCATCTGGCCTAAGGGCCGCATCTCTGGATCCATCCTGTCCACCCAACATCCTGTTTCCAACAGGAAGTGCATATACGTGCACGGAGGCTTTCTCCTTCCCGTCCTGCCTTCAGTGCTGAGGTAGACTGTGTCAGCATGTGGAGGTTCCATTTAGCGGTTGACCAAACCCATACAACTACAGCCATGCTGGAACAGGCCAAGGGTCAAACCCCATCCCTGCATCCGGTGTCCACAACAAGCAGCCAATCAGATGCTACCAGGAAGCCGCCCACAAAGGCAACTAGCCCTCCCTTCTTGCTGGTCTGGTCTGTTTGGAGGAAGACAACTTCCAGGCACAAAGGCTTCACTTAGCTGTCCTTGTAGGCTTCTCCTCCATAGGGGGAACCCTGCTGGATCAAACCAAGGAGGGTCCACCTAGTCTGGTGGGACTAGAACCCCAAAGCGGGGTGTGCAGGTCTGTCAACACGGATGCAATGCAAACACACTGGCTCAAGCAGTAATCCCACTTCTGCCCCAACTGAGATGACACTCTGATCGACCCACACAGCATGGCAGCCTGGCTCTCCCCCATCCACCCAGTCACCATGCCCCAAAGAGAGGAAGTGGAAAGATTCGTACTCGCCATTCAGTACCCCCACAAACTGCAGCGTCTTCCTCCCACTTCCCACTTCCACCTTGGCCGGGCCGTCCTGCTTCTTCATGATGGATTTGAGGGCTCCTGGGAGGGGGGAACAGAACAGGGAGTGGCATAAGATGCTAGCAGAGCACTTGCCAGGGAGATGAAACGAGAGAGTGCAGAAGAGTGAGGGGGGCAATGTGTCTCTGGGCACTCAGCAGGGAGATGCATTGCCGCCCTCTCCCCATGGGGGATGCCTCCAGGCCCAAGCAGGGAGGGGAGATGTCGCCCCCATTCCAACAGCATCCCCGAGGCAAAGCCCGTCTTCAGATGAGCAAATTATAGACAGTAAAAGGGGTGTGTGCCAAGGACAGCGCGAGGCTGAGGATGAAACATGCCCCGGTGACCCCAATTTTGTCCACAGCACCATGTTTTACTACTTTCGCTAACAGTTTTATTGGCCGTAGCTCATTCACTTTGGGGTTGGAGCAACAGCCTTTGGAGCATTTCACTTGTTTAACTAAAATGCCCCCTTCAGCTTCATGGGGTCATTCCATGAAGCTGAGTGGGGGAGATTCAGGACTGATGAAAGAAAGGGCTTCGAACTGTGGAACTCACTGCCGCAAGATGCAATGCAGGCTGTCAGCTTAGCAGGAGCTTTAAAAAGGGGATCAGACAAATGTATGGAGCAGCAGAGGATTTTCAGCGGCTACTAATTATGATGGCTATACGCTACCTCTGGGATCAGGGGCACCCTTTCTTCCAATCCAGTAGGCTCTTTTTATGAACCTCCATGATCAGAAGCAGTCTACCACAAACAAGTAAAAATAAAAATGGTGTAGGACAAATGACAGCAGAGGCTTTGGGGTCCTGCTTGTGGGCTTTCATTTTGGGGCACCTGGCTGTCCACTGCTGGAAACAGGACACTGGGGCAGAAGAATCCGCCTAGATTTCATCCAGCAGGGCTCTTAGATTCTCCTATGCCACTGGACATGTAGACAACTGACTTAGCAGAAAAATGCCTGCTATATGTTGTTTCATAACCAAGGGCATTTTTCAGCTGCTTTGATTTTGTGGGGGGTGTGGGGAAGATTTGGCCATGGCAAGCAGTCCTGCAGTGGAACCTTGGTAGGGGGACTTCCAAAAGGCCCAGGAGAGGACAAGAGCTGCACATGCAGGTATTCTGTGGATCCAGATCCATTTCACCAGGCAGGCTCTGTGGCAGCAAAGTGCATTAAAATTAACTGAACTACACTGAAGTGTGTTGAAATGCACAATGGGTGGTCGTTATTGAACTCTTGAACTCTTGACTTCATACACCCATACAGCAAAGTGCATGAAAATTAACTGAACTACACTGAAGTGTGTTGAAATGCACAATGGGTGGTCGTTATTGAACTCTTGAACTCTTGACTTCATACACCCATACAGCAAAGTGCATGAAAATTAACTGAACTACACTGAAGTGTGTTGAAATGCACAATGGGTGGTCGTTATTGAACTCTTGAACTCTTGACTTCATGCACCCATACAGCAAAGTGCATGAAAATTAACTGAACTACACTGAAGTGTGTTGAAATGCACAATGGGTGGTCGTTATTGAACTCTTGAACTCTTGACTTCATACACCCATACAGAGACTGGTTCACAGGACCTCTGGCAGGAGCAGAGGCTCATAAAATGGGGGAGAATGTCTTTCCCCCAAATCCCCAGATCCATGGGTTTTGTTTCTCAACAGAGTGGGGAATGCACTCTGGACACACTCAGAGGGCACTGAAACACAGGCTCACAAACTCAACCTTTGAGCCCACGCTCAAATTAAGCCCTGATGTAAAAGCAGTGGAAACGGGGCAACTCAGATTCTGATGGGTTGTGAGTAGTTGATGGTGGCCGACTGGTTGTCGTGGGCCGCCGGTTTGTCCCAAGCAGCTCACCAGCGATCCCCGTGGCACTCTTGTCGGACCCCCTTTCCGAGACAATCACATTCCCCTCGTCCTTTCCCACGGGCTGCGGGAGCAAAGGCGATTCCAGAGCGAGCCCAGAAATCTCCACCTGCGGACAATGCTCCTTTTCAAGCCCATGCTCCTGAGAGCCCGCCGGCTTTCCGACGTTGGCACCTGCTGGTGGAGTCACGTCTGTAGCTGTGCCACTGTCTGCTTCTGCCGTGGCGGAGCCAACGCTCCTCCTTGGGGCTTCGTGTTCCATCTCCAGATCGACCTGCGTGGCTTGATCTCCACGGCAGACGGGCGCGGGGTTTTCCCACGGCAAGTCGCAGCCGACTCCGACACATGCCATGCGCGGGGCGCAGTGGACAGCCTTGTCCGCCATCTCCACATGGCCACCCGCGGCCTGGCTTCGCGTGGCCGGCACAGCTTCTGCACACGCTTCCACCATCTCTGGCTGAGCCATGGTTTCTTTGCTGACCAGGTTCCGTGGGACCCTTGAGCAAACCTCCACTCTCAACTCCTCCAGCTCATCTGTGGCCTCTTTCACGTGTCCCTCCAACATGGAGATGAGCTCCCTTTGATGCCGGGCGCTCTGCCGCAGCAAGTGGATCTCCTGCTCTGCCTCGGATGAAACCCCGAGCAAGGACTCCGTGACCCACACCTCCGCGTCTCTGGTCTCCGTCTCTCGCCCGACGCCCACCTCTCGGCACAGCTTTTGGCTCCGGCAGTGGAGCACCGCCCCGCGCATGTCCACGTCTTCCCCGACGCCAACGGATCGGTGCGTGCGTTCGTCGGCTTTCCAAGCGTGGGCCGCTCCCCGACCTGTCTGCGTGCCCCTCTCCGAACCAGACAATTTCTCCGTCAGTTTCTTTAACGCTGCAATTTTGCTCGGCCTCGCGTTCGACGCTTCGCCGTGGCTTTCTCTCTCAACCTCGCAGCCACCCTGAGATCCTTCTGCTCCCCTTGTGCCAGCGGCCCCCGGACTGGGCGATCTCGGGGGGAAGCTGGAGACAGCCTCGCCTGCTTCCGGCTCCAGTTTCTCCCACAAGCCGGCCACCAGTTGCTCCTTCTCCTTCTCCAACCTGCAAATCGTCCTTTCCAGAACCGGGATGCTCTTGACTTGTTCCTCCAGCTCCTTCAGTCTCTGGAGGGCGGCTGCCATCTGCTCGCGGACCTGATGGAGGTGTGCAGGGCTGAGCGCTGTGGCTGGGGTGCCCCTTCCCGAATTGGCGGGACTCAACTTCGCGCAGCCCGTCGGAGGCAAGCTGGGGTCAGCTTGGCTTTCCCCCATCAGGGCGGCCAAAGTTGAAGAGCAATACGGGGGAAATGCATTGATCTTGGAAGGGCTAGCGGGTGTTGCAGGAGGAGTTCCACTGAGTTCTTGTTCCAGCCTCTTACTTGTCTCCAGTAAGGTTTTCTCCACCCGGGTGTTTCTGAACAGCGATTTCGGGGGAGGAGGAGGCAGAAGCTGGATAATGGGAGCCAGGGATGCGGGGAGTGAGGCCAGTTTGCACAGGGGCTCCTTGGCTTCCGAGCAACCAGCCCGCAGTCTGGGCCGTGGGGAGAAAGCGGGTTTTCCATCCTCGCTGGTCATTGATGAAAGTGACTCAGTGGATGTCCAGTCACCGGTTTGGCCATGAGAAGAGCTCAGGGACTGCTTCTGGCCTTTGGTCTTGCGCTGCAGGGGCAGTTTCCGGAGGGTCTGGCCCCTCTCGATGTCGTCGACATACTTGAGGAAATCCAGATCCAACTGGAAGCCATAGGGGGTCTCCAGGGAGTAGGAGGCCTTCTCACCATCTTGGTCACGGTACAAAAAAGGGCCGCCCAAATCTGAAAGGCAGCGAGGAGAAAACACACATATATATCAAGGAGGAACTGCAGATACGGCGGGAAATGTTTGGCACGTCTCAGGGGGGGACTGGAACTAGAAGCGCCTCCAGCAGCATTTTAACAAGATCAGCCTCGGATGGCCTTCTCTCTGTCGCATCAGCCAGGACAGCTAGACTGGTGGGGTCGAGGGAGAGGGCCTTTTCTGTGGTGGCCCCCACTCTGTGGAACTCCCTCCCTAGGGAACTCCGCCATGCCCCCTCTTGAATGAGCTTCCGTCGTGCATTAAAAACGTGGCTGTTCAGGCAGGCGTTTGGGGTGGGTTAGGGTATTTTAGAAAACGTTTTTATGGTAGGATTTTATTGTTTTAAACTGTTTTTATGGTGTGTTGTACATCGCCCAGAGTGGCTGGGTGACCAGCCAGACGGGCGATTAATAAATTTAATAATAATAATAATAAAAATAATAATAATAGAAGATTACGCTCGTAAACGCACAATTCTGTCTTCTGCAGGATAACTGCTTATGGTCACAGTTCCAGTTGCTCCCCCTGCCACACACACATATTCTATCTTCAGGGATCCAGGAATTAGGCAGGTTTGGGTGTGGTCCGCGCATGGGAACCCTATATATGATGCCTTCAGTTCCACCATAGAAGAAAGGTGGGATAGAGATGTAACAAATTAATATGAATCTGATGGCCATATGACACCTATTATTTTGGGAAGGGTCATGGCGGAGTGGTAGAGCCCCTGCGTTGCATGCAAATGTCCCAGGTTCGATCCCCAGCATCTCCAGGTAGAGCTTAGAAAGAGCCCCTGTCTGAAACCGCAGAGAGTTCTGCAGATCAGTGTTGACAACACTACACCAGATGGACCGATATGTGACTCAGTATAAAGCAGCTTCCAATGGTCTTATTTAAATCAGCCCTTTATTCAGAAACACATGAGGACTGGAGCCTTACTTTTAGGCGGAGAGCTGTAGCCTAGTGGTAGAGCCCCTGCTTTGCATGCAAAAAAGTCCCAGGTTCACTCCCTCCCATCTCTAGTAGGACTGGGACTAGATCCCACATAATGTGCGAGAATGAAGCACAAAACCACACATTGATGTGTGTGGTGGAGCTTAAGTCTCCTTGGAAGTTGTAGTCCCTAGCCCATTTTACATCAAAGAGGAAAAGCCACTCTGCACATGCTCAGGAACAAACAGTGTACAGTCGAAGTCTAAGGGTGACCCGTGGCGGTCATCACCAGCCCCATACCCCTGCCCCCATGGCAACTTTTTCTATGAGAGGATGGATCCCGCAAGAGGTCACCTGCAGATTTCTCCTTACCTGGGAGGTTTCGGTCCAGGTGTGCAGGCTGAGCCATGTTCTGCTACTGGGTCCTCCTGAAACCGCCAACCAGGACAGAGTGAACCTGGCAGAAGAAACGAACCACAAAACCACACAGGTTTAAGATGGCCTCTGTGCGGGTTCAGGG
Organism: Heloderma suspectum; assembly: GCF_057233095.1. Classification (NCBI taxonomy): domain Eukaryota; kingdom Metazoa; phylum Chordata; class Lepidosauria; order Squamata; family Helodermatidae; genus Heloderma; species Heloderma suspectum. Next base: position 2,023,343 of record NC_139475.1, read on the forward strand.
GTCGGTTTGCTTTGACACACAGACCAGATGAGTTTCTCCCTCACCCCAGTTGGTGCCTGGGTGGCCGACTGATGGGAAGGGACCACAGAAGCCAGCCTGTGCCTGAACAATGGCGTTAATTCAGGCTCAGAGGCTGGGTCGATTCACGGGTTAGATTTTTAACCCAGCCTTCCCTCAACGCCTGGAGGAAAGACTGGCTTACAATCGATCAAAAATGGATGAAAAACAATGAAAAACATCGGTTTTTTAAAAGTCCAACAGACCGTCCCACCCACACCCCCAGCAAGCAGCAGGGCCTCTCCACATCTTTGCCAGTGGCCGGTCTGATCCCCAAAGGCTCCGCTCGCTCTCCGCAGCTCTGTCCGGACTGGAGACAGGGCAGGGTTTGGCTGCTGCAGCTTTCCCTTCCCAGCGACAACGACAGCGCTTTCAAGCATGCGCAAACTGCCTCCACCCCAGAGAAGCCACAACAAGGAGCCATCTGGGGATTTCTTCGGAGCGCGACTTCTAGGGATGCTTCAGCCCTGGCACTCGCCTTTAGAGAAACTGCAAACCCCTCCAGTTGCAACATGCCTGCTCAGGATTGCCTCGCGTTCTCATTTTGCTCTTGGGCAGAGGCTCCGAATTGGCTCAGATCCCAGGTGGCCGCCTTTTGGCTCCTGCCACAGGGCCCCTCTCGATGCCTGCCCTGTGTCCGTCTCTGGGGCAGTGTGGCGCTCTCCACAGCTCCCCAGTTCTGCCGCTTTTGTTTTGCGAAGCGGTGGCCTGCCCCGATGCCTACAGATGCTCAGTTTAAAAGAAAACATGCGCCTGAGAACAAACCAGGGTCCTGCTACATAACTGTGGCCAAAGGGTGGAGGGCTGTTTTGGTGTGGAGAGAACAGACGGGGGTTTTTGTATTTTATTATGACTCCTCTTTTAAACATGCCCCGCGCATGAATCAGGAGAGCGGACGTGTTTGGGACACGGAGGCAGCTCTCTCTGGGTGGCTTCGGGGACCGTTTCCTGACACTTGGAACCCGTTTCGGGCACGGCTAGGCAGGAGGCGAAACCAGTCAACCGCGCGTTCTAAAAGTAGCTTCTCCTGCCCAAAGAAGGGGCTGTGCTCCAGACAAGAGTGCCGGTTCTTCCCCTCTTGAGCTGGCCTGCCGATGCAGTGCTAAGAATGGGGCCTATTCAAAACCCCGAGACAGAGAATGGCAACGGAAGAGAATTTGGGGGCCAGAGAACAAGAACTGTTGTCCCCCCTTTCTCATTCCTGCCGGGGCAGGGAACTTGTTGCTTTTTGGGGGACATATATCTGTAAGGCAAACGGAGGTGGCGCAGTCTAACTAGACGGGGGAAAGCAACCCAAGTCACAGGGCCTATTAAGGATTTTGGCCTCTCCCTACTTCAGGGGCTATCATGGGAGGAGGGCAGAACAAATGTGTAACACACTCCCCCCCCCCCCCGGCACATCCTGGGATCCCATCGTACTCATGCAACCATTACTTTCTTTTCATTTCCTTTGTTGAACATCCTAACCTTCCTGGTTCCCTGATTTGCAGCCAAATGTGGCCATAAGAACCTAAGAGCCCTGCTGGATCAGATCCAGGGTCCATCTAGTCCAGCATTCTGTTCACACAGTGGCCAACCAGCTGCCCACAGGAAGCCCACAAGCAGGACACGAGTGCAACAGCACCCTCCCGCCCATGTTCCCCAGCAACTGGTGTACACAGGCTCATTGCCTCCGATACTGGAGGTAGCATAGAGCCATCAGGACTAGTAGCCATCAATAGCCTTCTCCTCCCTGAATTTGTCCAATCCTCTTTTAAAGCCATCCAAATCGGTGGCCATCACTACGTCTTGTGGAAGCGAGTTCCATAGTTTAACTACGTGCTGAGTGAGGAAGGACTTCCTTTTATCAAAAAACCATTAGAAGAGCCAGGCTGGATCAGACCAAAACCCGCTCTGGGCCAGGTTTCAGTTTGCACCATGGTCAACCGGCTGCCCCAAAGGGAAGCCTGAGAGCAGGCTAGCAAAAGCAGAATGAATTCTGTAGAAGGCGAATAGGCACGGAATAAACTGCAGAAAGGGAAATACATTAAAGTGCTCCTTTGGTATTTTAACCCCCCCCACCTCCCAGAACAAACCCCCCACAGGTTCCAGAATTTGCTGTATCCTGGTGAAGAAGAAAAATGGATCTCTGAATTCTGAATGCGCAGAGTTCAACGTTGTTTTGAAAGCACACAGATCCTGCAAGGGGTTTACGGCTTAAACGCTTCTGAAGAGGCTGGTGGGAACGGCAGGAAATCTCTGGGACTGAATCCATGCCAGGAAGTGATCTCACCGATCGAGGGAGCTGCAAAGGGAGGGCTGAACCCCACATGCCATTGTTCAGGCCTGACCCCAATGGAGCTGCTGGACCTCTCTAACCCAGCCACGTTATTTTTCCAGCAGGCACAGTGGGAAAAGCGTTGTCATCCCCACCACTGGAAGCCAAAGGGAAGCGGATGACTGGGGCGGAGGGAGCAGATGACCACTGACAGAGGCCAGCTGCGAAACCTTCTTGCCTTATCAGATCCCCTGGATTCCTCTAGAGAGGCCAAGCCAAACACAAGCGGAGGCCAGATCCCACGTCACCTGGCGAAGAAGCGGGGCCGCTGTGCTTGATCGCACCAAACCTCTCTTTCCTTCGCCTTCAGGGGGTCCTGAGGGGTCGAAGAAACTGTGCCCCCCCACCCCATTTCAAATTAGCTAGCGACCCTAGAGTTGAATCCCATTTTGAGCAGCTTTTGTGGTGGCCAGGGCCCCAGGAAAAACGTGGGTGGGGCCAAAACCCCAAACTACGGCACATTTTAGCCTACAGCTCTTCCCGCCAGCAACCTAACCCTCGGAGAGGCATTTCAACCTTTTAGCATGGGGAAAACCCACCAACGGTTAGTCACCAAGGGAAAGGGGGTGGAGCCAAGGTAATGGGGTGTGGCTATTTGGGGACCCCTGGAGGGCCAGAGTGGAACTTCCAGCAGGCCACATTTGGCCCCTGGGGGCCTGAGGTTGTGCATGGCTGCACTAGAATGCATCTCAGTTGTTAGTTTGGCACACTTGCAGAGGGCACCTTTACACAGCAAAATCTTCAACAGGTTTTATATTGGTTTGACTGTTGCGGCTGTGTCCCCCCCACCAGCAAAGGATCTTGGGAATTACAGTGTGGCAAGCATTGTGCTAGAGATGCTTAACCTCCAAGGAAGCGCGCACGAGAGTTTGCCCTTATAGCGCACTTCTTAACACATGTTCTCAGAAGGTACGTCCTGCTAAAGTGAGCAGGACTTTCTCCTTAGTAAGTGTGTTTAGAATCACAGCCTTAGTCATAAATCATCTGTCTTTTAACCGATGAATGAACCAACTGATTACATTTACGATAATTTTTCATATCTGGAGACAGCCGTACGGAATTTGGACTGAACTTAGAGGATTCCGCAGCAAAGGGTGGGAAAAGATGTGTCCCCAGGGCAGGAAGCCAAGCAGAAGTGGAAATTTACACACTTAAGTACACAAAAATTCCCTTCCATTGTTAGAAAGGAAGGCCATCGCCATATTTTCTTTGCGTTTCCTGTGACGGTTCACAAAATGGAGCCAAAATAATGTCATAAAATAAAACAACAATTGCAGCTAGCTTCACTGCTTATCCTGTCTCCAGCATCTTAAGGTGCAATGTTAAAATGCATCTTTAGGCTGAAAAAAAGACCTACAGCTCCCTGCATTCCCGTAGTTTCCTTATGAAGAAGTAAGTCCTACTGTTTCCAACGGAGGTTAGTCCCAAGTAAGTTTGCCTAAGATTGTAGTCTTAACACTACAGTCCTAAAATCTGATGATTAAGGAGTAGGTAACCATGCACAGGATTATACTGTAAAGCAATAGAGAGTTTTCTATACACTGCTGCCTAGTCCCTGCCGCCCCCCACCCAAGTAACGCACCCTTTCCTCTCCCCCTAATTCTCTCCATTCCAAAATCACAAAATAGACGCCTACTTTAAACTGCAGCGATTCGGGAATCCCAGCACAGCACAGATGCACCTGTGAATTCTGCCTCTTGCATATTGGCCTTCTGACAAGAAGAGTGATGGGAGGCCGGAAAAAGCTTCTCCCGCCAATTTTTTCCGCAGGGAAAAAATCCATTTCTAAACAAAACTAAAAATGCATGGCTTCCTAAAATTAATGAGTGACATATTGAAGAGACACATGGCCAGAGTTGTACCTGACTTGTCTGCCCTCCCTCTGATTACCTTCATGCATCATTTTTCCCATGCACACACCTCTTTGGTGTGTGAAAAGCAAGTTGTCGGTGCCTCTTCCCCATTTAAAGAATGTGAGGGACGCATAGGTTATTGCATCGTCATTTCTTGAAATCTTTACAGCTGCCCCGATAAAGATAATTCCGAAATAAAGCTGTCAGTTTTGTTCTGAAAGAAAATTCCTACCCATGTCCACTCAGAAGTAAGTCCCACTCAGTCCAATCAGGTTTACTCCCAGGTAAGGGCAGTAGGAGGGATTGTAACCTCATGTCTACACAGGATTAAGCCCCGCTGAATTCAATGGGATTTACTCCAAGGTAAGTATGAACTGGATTGCAGCCTAAGGCTAAAACTCTAAGGGTGCAATCCTATGCATGTTTAGACAGAAAAAAGTCCTACAACTCTTCGCATTCCCCAGCCAGCAGAGTGAAAGTGCACGCTGTAAGATACCTGGACGTCTTTAAGGGTGCAATCCTATCCAGATAGGTGGCCGCCTCCAAAGTCGGAGGCGGCCGCCTATCCAAAGCAGGGCAGGAGAAGCAGAGAGGGGATCGTTCCCGCCGTGCTTCTCCTGCTCTGCCTTTTTGGCTAGGCAGCCGATTGCGGCTGTCTAGCCGTGTAGAGGCATTTCCATCCTCCCTGCCCTGGAACGCCACCAGCCACGCTGCTTTCCGGCCACTCCGTTGCTCCTCTTGCGAGCACGGAGGACGGGGCTGCTCCACGCTGCCTCGGAGGCAGCGCAGACGTGCGGGGAGGCCGGTTTTCCGGGAATCGACCTCGGAGCGCGGGTTCCGAGGTCGGTTCCCGGAAAATATAGCCATTGTCTAGCAGCCATAGGATTGCTCCCTAAGGGTGCAATCTTATTCACGTTGAAGACATTTTTTCTACCCGGGAAATGCTGGAAGTTGTAGTACTTCTTCTCTGTCTCTCTAAACAGGGGATTGTGCCTTAAGATACGTTGCTGCTGAGCCTATAGTTGGGTACCATGCCAGTGTGGAACCCAACTTGGCAGGACCATCTATAGTTTTTTGTGTGTTTTTATAACAACAGCTATTTAAGGGACGAGGGCAATTTTTTCACACCAGGACATCAGCCAAACTGGATCGAGAAGTCTTCAGTTGGCACTTTGGGGGATGCTCTTTATTTTCCTGAAGGGCCAAGGAACGGGCATGACCCCAGGTGGGTGCAACTTAAAAAGTAACACACTAAGCATTTCTACATCAGCCTAAAATCCTGCGTTTAAAATGGGGCTTTCTGCTTCCATTTTAAATGCAGGGTCATCCCTGACTCCCTTTTTCATGTGCTTCCTTCCCCCTCCCCTCTCCCTGTATCTGAGTCTTCCATTATCTTTCTTTGATCTCGCTCTGCTTCTTGCCGCTGTTCCTCTTTTCACGGAAATCCGATAGCTCATGATCTGCAGTCTATTTAGAAATGGAACAGAGGGCACTTAGTGCAGGAAGGTCACGGCGTCAGGTAAGGAGCCCACAACCTTCCGTGAAGGAGCCATCTCAGTCGCAGGATCAAAGCTCCGTGTGAAGGAGCCCATACAGACTGGCATGTCGAAAAAGTGCATTATAAAAATGTAACAGAAAACTGGATAATAAAAACCATTTTAAACTATCAACAATACATCCCAGGACCTGCTAAAACCTTATCATATGCTGACAAAGGCCTGGGAGTCAGGGAAAGGCTTAAGCTGGCACGGCAATGATGACAATGTTGGAGCCAAGTACACCTCGGTGGGGAGAGTGTACTGCAAGTGGGAGCCACCACCGGGAAGGACCTCTCCCATGTCCCCATCCTCCAAGCCTCCCTTGGAGGAGGCACTCGGAGAAAGGCCTCAGCTGATGATCGTAGTGTATGGGCAGTTTCATACCAGGAGAGGCGCTCTGTCAGGTATGGTGGTGCCAAGCCGTGTAAGGCTTTATAAGTCATAACCAGCACCTTGAACTGGGCTTCAGAAAGCAGCCTCTATGACCTCCACCACAAACGTTTCTGCTTGTCAACAGCCATAGCCACGGGTTGGACCCATCCTGTCAAAGGAAGAGAGACAGAGCGGTGGGAAGCTGCCGGGATGGAATCAATTAGCCAGCTTCCTCGAGGAAAGGGAAATTACAAGGGAGCCCCATCTGCAGGGAGGGAAAGCTATTGTCTAGGGTGGAATGTGGGCCAAGAACAGCCACCCGGCTCTGTTGCAGGCTTCCTGAAGAGCAATCGGACCGCAAACAAGCCACCAGCTTGGCTGAGCCAGGAGGGTCATGTCTCTGGAATCGGTGGCGCACATTCGCTGAAGCGCATGGGTGTGCACCAAAGGTTGCTACTTTCCCCCCTCTCTTAATGTGTGTGCTCTTTTGATTTTCAAAGGCAGCTTGACCTACGAAAATTAAGCAGCCCCTCTGCCACCTGCTAAGTTTTGGAACGTGGGGCTGTTTTAAAAGCAGGGGTGGTTGAACCTCTTTTGGCCCCAGGGCTGATTTCCGTTTTGGAGATGCTCTTGGGGGCAGGGCGTGCGTGCGTGCGTGTGTGTTCCAGTAGTGGGCGGAACCAAAGGCAAAAGGAGCAGGGTCAAAGCCAATATTTTTTAAAACACAGAAAATACCAGCTATTCAGGCTTAAAGCTCTTACTGGCAGTAACAAAGCCTCAGCAGAGGTGTTTCAACATTTCAGAATCGGGAAAAACTGCACAAAAGCCGGGAATCCACCCAACAATCACTAGTTGCGGGAAAAGGGCCCTGGATTTTGAGAGAGGGCCAGATTTAGCTCCAAGGCCGACGGTTCTTCATCCCTGTTTTAAAAGCACAGGAGCAGAGCCAACTTGGGAGGATAGGATGGGGTGCCACTCTTATGCATGGACATTCAAGTTGTGCATGACTGAAATGTTATTTTCTGCCTGGCGCAATGTACGCTGCATCCCTTCCTTCCTTCCTTCCTTCCTTCCTTCCTTCCTTCCTTCCTTCCACCCACACACACTTCTCCTGGCACTCTCCAAGGGCCGCTTATGACAAAATGAATGGCTCACTACACATCTCTTTTGTTCACCCTCCGTGGCTGATGCAGAGATGGAAGCCAGCAAAATGGGATTCAGCAATTCCTGGCTTAAGATTCTCCTCTTTTCACCCTGGAATAAACAATCGTACAAACAATAGTAGGATACTCATAGCTGCCGTGTGCGTGCGTGCGTGCATGCACAATAACCACAGTTTCGTAAGGAAACACATCCCCCTGTGAACGGCCACTGAAATTCTTCTGACAACAATCCTTTAGCCAAGGTAAATCAGTATTATTATGCCCGTACTAGAGATGGATGAACTGAGGCTGCAGGACAACAATTTAGCCAAGGTAAATCAGTATTATTATGCCCGTACTAGAGATGGATGAACTGAGGCTGCAGGACAACAATTTAGCCAAGGTAGATCAGTATTATTATGCCCGTACTAGAGATGGATGAACTGAGGCTGCAGGGCTTGATATGCCCAAAGGCCACCCAGTGAATTCATGTCAGAGATGAGACTTGGATCTGTAGCTCCATCTCTCAGCCACTATGCTACAGGTGTTTTCATCACTACCACCCCGGTATAACAGTCTGTAAATCCCAACTGCATCGACCACAGGAAGAATTTTGCAGGATCGCGTGGTCGTTCTTAAATCAGAACCCTGCACTCTGCATAAACTGCTTTCACTCAGCTTCTCGTCGTCTTGATGGCTGTTTTTAGCAAGCGAGGTCGTATATAAATGTTAATCATTAAAAAATAAATACAGTTGCCTCTCCCCATCTTGGGGAAGGGGCAGCGAGCGATGTGTCCCCCTTGGAGCTCTGGATTCCTTCTCCAGCCACCTATCTGGCGTCAGAAATTACAGGCGGCATTGATGGCACACACGCTCTCCAGGCTGACTTGGCAATCATCAAGTCTAGAAACTTGCTTCTTAAAAGAGAGAGAGAGAGAGAGATCTGACATCCTAAGAGTCAAGGGCTGGCATGGCTGAGCACCTGCTGAGGGTCCATGCCCCAGCAGGTGCCTGGCCTCCTGGAGCTACTCCTCTCCGCCACTGCAACCTGCTTGTTCACCTGCCTCTTGCCCTGGCCCCGACAATGGTGGTGGTGGGAAGGAAGGAGGAGCTGATGCCATGGCTGACCCGTTTACTGGCTTTCTGCCTGCCCAGCAAGCAAGTGGAAGCCATGATGAAGAAGAGGATGAGATGGTGAGAAGGTAGACTCACTTGGGGGGGGGCTCGAGGGTGTCTTCCCCCAAAGCCCTCCAAAGCCTGCAGCCAGCACTGCCAGAGCCTCCATTGCCACCCAGGAGGCTCCGCTTTCAGCATGTCAATACCCTTCTGGAGTAACAATGCCCAGTGCCAAACAAGTCCTTATAAGAGCTGAAGACGGCCACCCCTGCATTGGCAAGCAACACCCGTGGCAGTGCCAAAAAACCCAGGGCACAGGCCCTTTCCCGAACGTCGTCATGCCGGAGCGAAGCGTCATCTCCCAGTCGTGATGGACAGACGTTTATTCTACTCATTCGTGGGCCACGCTTGAGTCACCCGAGAACCTTCGAGCAGCACATGTGGGCTGTTCTCAAATGGCGCCCCTGGAAATGAGGGTGTAGGGTGGCAACACCCCGGTTTTGCTCCACGGTATATACGATTGCTTCTAAAATTTATTATGGGAGATATTGAGGAGCAGGTCCTTCCTCCCTTGCCACAAACCCAGCCACCACTTCAGTCTCCCTCCAACGCAAGGAAAGCTCCCTTACTGCTGAAACGGCACCTCTCACAACAACCCTGCAGGTTCAGTTATGGAGAAAGATACGGCTGAGGTCAGTCAGCAAATGGGGACTTAAACTTCAGCTCCCCGCATCTAAACTTGAATTCTCCTGCTCAGCCTTATGCCCTCTGGATGCTTTGGACTGCACATCCCATCTGCCCTAATCAGCATGGCCAGTAGTCAGGCATGATGGGGGTTGTAGTCCAAAGCAGCTGGGTGGCACTAAATCGGGGAAGGCTGCTCCAGCCAGTCTGAAGCAGAGTGACATGAGTTCAAATCCTGGCTCGTCTGTTGGGATAGTTGCTCCTTCTCGGGCTAATCTACCCCACAGATTTGTCGTTAGGATAAAAGTGGGATAATTACTAGGGAAGGCATCCCAGAGGAAGGTCAGGAGGCAAAGGAGACGGACAGAGAGATTGCTGTGTCAATGCTGCTTTGATCTGAGATGAAATTATTCAAGAGGCAGCAAAATGCAAGTGGCCTGAACAAGGGAGATCTGGGTTCGAGTTCCATCTTAGCTCTGGGCTCGTCGTGTGGCCTTCAGGGTATAACTAGTCCATGAAGTGCAAACATTTAGCCTGGAGAAGAGAAGATGAAGGAGAGACATGATAGAGGTCTTCAAATATCTGAGGAGGGAGCAAAGTCGTACTCTGTTGCTCTGGAAGGGAGGATGAGAACTGACAGGTGACGATGGCAGGGAAGCAGATTTTGGCTGAACATTAGGAGAAACTCCCTTCCTCACGCTACAAGCTGTTTAACGGGGGGAGAGACTGCTCCAGGAGGTGGTGGGCTCTCCTTCTCTCAAGATATGTAAGCAGAGGCAGGACAGCCATTGGGCAGGGATGGCGTAGTTGCAAGATTCCCGCACTGCACAGGGGGTTGGGGTAGATGACCTCCAAGGATCCTTCCAGCACACGCGTTCTGTGATTGCAAAGCACTTTGTGCATTAGACGTTGTGAAAGGCGTTCACTTGAGAGCTCTCCCGTCCCTCAGCCTTTTCTCCTGCAGCTATGCCAGGATGATAAATACGAGCAAAACCTCCCATTTATTTATACGTTTTAATCGCTCCGTCGCCACAGATCTGAAGGCGTACGTTTTTGGTGCCAATGCGGGGCCGTTGCAGAGGGCGTGAGAAAGCGAGGCCCAGGGAGAGGGCAGCTTGACAAAAGACAGATTTATCTTTGGGCAACTTGTTCTGCTCCCAGTCTCGCGCCCCCTCCCCACGCCTTCCTCCGAGTGATAAACTCTGATTTATATCTGCCGTTGGGGGCCGGGGCTCGTCCAGGGATTGAAGGGAAATCTCCGTTTCCTTTCCTAGCAAGCGGACAGCGGCATGAGCAGAGATCTGCCAAGGCCTCTGGTGCCCCAGAGAAAGAAGGGAAAAGAAACCATTTTTAAAACACACACGAACACATACACTCACACCCCTTCCCACATAACCTGTAGCTTGGCTCGGCTGCCCGAGCTCAAGACTGAATATCGGACGAGGCTTTCTCTTTTTTGTGTGAACCGCAAAACACCTGGGGTGGAGCACATGAGAGGGTAAATAAATGTCTCTTTTTGAAAACGGGAGAGACTCTGGATTTGGGGTGAGGGGGAGAAGAGAGAAAAGCAAACGTCTATCCCCCAGAAGTATTGCAACCCCCCAGCAGAAGAAGCCCTTTACAAATCTCTCCAACTCACAAAGTTCCTGTTGCTGTGTCTGCCTGCAGGTCCACAATGTCGTTTTCTATATGAAGACAATATCATTTTATAAACTGATTGCTTTCCATTAAAAACTGGAGTCCGTGGCCTTTTACACCGGCCCTGGTTTACCCTCTCGCCTCACCCACTGTGTTACAAAGGCGCACACTCGAACTCAAGGCAGGACACCACCGAATGAACACCGCCCACCAGACAGCAGCAACAAGGAGATGGAAAGGCCACACACTCTCTCTCTCAGCCTAGCCCACCCCAAAGGGTTGTTGTTGAGAGATTAAATACGAGTGACGCCCGCATATGCTGTCCTGGAGACAGGGCTGGAGACAAATGTGATAAATTAAACATAGAAAAATAACACAGAAGAAATGTAACCGGGGAGTGGTTCATCACAGCCCACCCTTCTTTCTCAGTTATTTTTTTAAATGCACTGCAACTCCGTTTCCCTTAATTTTTGTAATGACGCCCACCTTATAGCCCCCACATAGCACGTCTTCCGCCGTTCTCCGAAATGCTGGGCCCCTGCCCCTTTCCATGCCTGTTCCGCTCATCCCAATTCAGCCGTTCCTGCCACCTGTTAAAAAAAAAAAATGCCCCCCCCCAAGGATGGCGGATTGGTTGTTGAGCGTAGGAACGGGCATGAGATGAAGGCGTGAGCTGGGGGAATAGCTGAGGATGCCGCAAAGCTAGGGGGGACTCCATACGGCGGCAGAAAGTGTCATGGTCTCCAGTAATTTGTAAAGGGGTGCAATTGTAAAGGGTGGGTGGGGATGCTTCAGCCTAGCCCCCCGCCCAATATATTCCCTTCCTCTCCCTCTCAGCTTTGTGATGCCCCCCTCCACACCAACACCGGCAAAGGGGCTCAAGGGGAGAAGGCCGAGAGACAAGCTATCAGGCAAGCTAACACAGGGAATGTTATGGCATGAGATCTGGCCACCTTCTACGCCCACGGCGGCACTTTGCTTCCGCGCGCTCTCTCACCCAACTGATTTTCATCCAGCTGGTCCTTGTTAACCTATGGAACTCCTTGCCAAGTGAGGACCGGCTCGGAGAGCGAGAGCCCTGGGGAAAGTGGCATGGGGGGGACAAAACTGGGGGGGAGACGTGGACAGCTGTTTGGTGGGCTTGCGAAGTCGAGCCTCCGCCTTCAGAGGAAGGTGCTGCAAACCGTAGCAGAGGACTGCCAGCTGCCGCCTTGGGGCTTACTCCGGAGAAATTCCAGCTCTGCGGCAGCACACCGGCTGAGCTCATTTACTCGGAAGTAAGTTCCGCTGAGTTCGGTGGGCGCCCGCTCCCAAATAAGACGCGCACCGAGGATGGCAGCTCCGCCTGCTGCTGTTACATCCCGGCCTCTCCCAACACGGCCCCCTCCAGATGTTTTGGACCGCGACCCCCAGCATCCTCGGTCACCGGCCATGTTTGCTGGGGCTGATGGGAGTCGAAGCCCAAAACATCTGGAAGGGAAACGACCAGTGTTGTCTCGGAAGGAGGAGCCACTGAGTTCAGCGGGCTTACTCCCCTGTAAACCTGGAGAGAACCGCGCATGGGCGGCGCCTCTCTACTCAGGAGTAAGCCCCGCCGTGTTCCACAGGCTGAGTCCCAAGTAAGCCTCCTGGAGGCTGCGGCTTTCAGGCACCATATGCTTACCTGGGGAGTAACCCCCACTGAACTCAGTGGGGCTTATTTCAGAGTAGACCCTTATGGGGCCCATCCGTAGCGGGGCTGACTTCCCATTAGGCCGGTATAGGGACCATGCGTGGGGCTCCGCTCCCGAGTCAGGTGCGGTCCTTGCCAGAGAAGACCCCAACCCGGACCTGCGCGAGGCCGACTGGATCGAGATCTCCCCAGCTCCTCTTCTTTCTTTCTTTTTTTCTTTCTTTCTTTCTTTCTTTCTTTCTTTCTTTCTTTCTTTCTTTCTTTCCTTCCTTCCTTCCTTCCCTCTTTCTTTCTTTCTTTCTTTCCTTCCTTCCTTCCTTCCTTCCTTCCTTCCTTCCTTCCTTCCCCCTCTCTCTCTCTCTCTCTCTCTTTCTTTCTTTCTTTCTTTCTTTCCTTGTTCCCTCTTTCCTCTCCCCCTCCTCGCTTACCTGCTGACCCCGCTCCGGGCTCCCCTTGGAGCGCCGCATCGCCACCGCAGGCGTGATTCCGGATTCACTCCGGACTAAGAAGCCCCAGACGGCGCGCTCTCCGCAGCACCAAAGCTGGGGAAACATCTGGCCAGTTGACAACGGGGGGGCGGAGCGCGCCTGCCCTGGAGGGACCTCCGCAGAAGGAATGCAGAGGCGGGGGCCCCGCTCCTCCTTCAACCCCGGGGTAAGTTTCCGGGATCCAGGCACTTTTCCTCTCTCCCGCCCCACTACAGCAGCATAACAGCATAAGCCTTCCTCTAGTGCCGGACTACAACTCCCCTAATTCCCAGCCGGCATGGTCACTGCATGAACGAAGCTCCCCAGGGTTTCAAAGGGTGTCTGCCTGGTAACTGGGATTTTTTCATCTGCTCTGCCCCTGAGCTTTCCTGTAAAGGTAAAGGAAGCTTCCAGGCCTCATGGCTGTGACTTGGGACATCTAATACGTAATGAAATGGGACGTTTAATTCTTGAACATCGGGCGTGTGGTGTTTTAGTCTGACTTCGGGCCTTTTAATGTTTCCATACCGCTTGGGACATTTGAACTTTCCATGTACTTGGGACACTTTCGTATGCTCTGCCATTGAGCTCTCCCATAAAGATAAAGTAAGCTTCCAGTCCTCATTGTTTGGAATGGGCGGGTTTAAACGGGGATGTCAAAAGCTGCCGTGTAAGGAGCCACAGCCTTGGTCTGCCTTGCTCAGCGCTGCCTACACCAGAGGTGGGCAACTTCTGTTCCGCCAGACGTTTTGGCTTACAACTCCCATCAGCCCTCGCAAGCATGACTAACGGCGAAGGGTGGGCAGCAGCTCTCCAGGGTTTGGGGTAGGGTTCTTCCCCAGCCCTTCCAGGAGATGCCAGGGATTGAACCTGGGACCTCCTGCATGCAGAGCAGGGGCTCTGCCACTGAGCTACAGCCCTTCCCCTAAAAATAAAGCAAGCTTCTCGTCCTCATGGTTTTGAATCAAAGGCTGATTTTAACAGGGACAGGGAATGCGGCCATATACCAAATCAGGCCCACGGTTCCTCTAGCTCAATATTGTTTACAGTGACTGGCAGCCACAGCTATACTGGACTAGGCAAATAATCCACTATCCACTAGACTGTTCGGAGGCAATTTTCCTCTGAATAGTTCTTGAAGAGAAAATGTTAGCGGAGGCCTGTGGCCATGATGCCCAGTTTGTGTGCATCCCAGAAGTATTTGGATGTCCCCTGTTGGAATCAGGATTCTGGGCTAAAAGGTCTGTCCTGAATCTATCGCTCATCAGTTTCACTGGGTGACATCTCCCCCACCACCCCCACAAGATCTAGTCTTACAGGAAAGTGAGACAAATAAAATGATCTCTGTCCATTTCATCCAGCCCAGCAGGCACTCTTATCAAGCCTCTATAAATGATGGATCAGACGTATTGAACTTCCTTCCGCCTGAGGGCTGAATTCCATTGTAGAGAAGCATTCAGAGGCCACATTCCAGTGGTGGGTGGGGCCGGAAGCAGAAGGGGTGGGGCGAAAAATAGCAAAAATAAACAAAATAAATACCAGCATATGCCAGTAACAAAGTCTTGGGAAAGTCATGTTAACATTTTAGAACGGAGAGAGAATGGCAGAAAAGTTGGGAAACCAAAGGAAGTGTGGGCTTCTGGGGAACCCTGGAGGGCTGGATTGGGACCAGAGGCAGGCCAGTTTTGGCCACTAGGCTTGAAGTTTCACACCCTTGTGACAGACTCTCCTTGGTATTTGAGAAGGAACTCTGCACTTGGGGCTTTTCTACGCAGAAACATTAATCATGTGCTCATCATTTCTACTCACAGTTGTTTACAGGTTTCGTAGACGGTGTTGTGATCCTCCAGGATCACTTCTGTGCCTAACCAGCACTTCCAGTGAGGTTTTTCGGAGCAGGGAAAGTGTGGCATTTAGTTGTGAAAGCAAAAGAAAGCCTGATTTCCTCTTGTGCATTTGTGCTATTCCACTATACCACAGCGCCACTTAGAGGTAATGTAGCAGAAAAGCAGGAAAGGAAATGCTCTTTGTGTAGCGCTGGGACCTCAGTTCTGCGACGAAGCCAAAAGCAGGTACAGCAGATTAACAGCCAATCAGCATTCTTGTGTAGAAAAGCTCTTAGTGTCACGTGCAGGATAACCATGGATTTTCCAACCCCGTGTTTGTAGTGACCATGTAAAGCGGTGTTTAGGAAGGACATGGGAAAAGTGGAGAATGAGGAGGGAGCATTTAACCCATTTAATGGGTGACCAGCCAGATGGGCGATTAATAAATTTAATAATAATAATAATAAATAATAATAATCTCCCACCCATCCTGCTTTTTTCTGCAGTCTCTCCCACCGGCCCTTTATCCTCCAGCCAGATTTCTGAAATGCGTTTGTCAATCAAGTGGGGGGAAGTACTTGAGGATGGCGTGAGTTCCAGAGAATAAGGGTGGGTGGACCAGGGAAGGTTTAAGCACACTCCAACTGGCCATTTACTTATTTAAAGCATTTTTTTTTTATCATACTCTTCAACCAAACAGGCTTCTGAAGCACTTACATACATACAATTCTGCCTGCTGATTTACAATCTAAAAGGCATGACACAAAAGAAAAAAGGGCTGCGGAGGGAAGAGGAAAACCATGCCCTCCCCTGCAGGCCAGGACCAAACCAGTTGTGCTTAATGGAGATGCAAGGAACATCTCTATCATCACCATCAGTTGTAGTGCAGGCAATGGGATGCCCCAAACTGGACTGCAGAAGCAGCCCTTCAAAATCAAACCCGGTTATTTTTCTCCCAGTGCAGGAAAAAAGATGCGTGAATCCAGGACCTTTTCTCCTCCAGGAAGGAAAGCAGAATGCAGTGTGTGTGTGTGTGGGGGGAGAATTTTGAAGATAAGTGTGTGTGTGCGAGAGAGAGAGAGAGAGAGAGGGAGGGAGGGAGAGAGTTAAGTATGTTCTCCATCTGCTCGGATAAAATTTGGATTATCCCATTGGCTGCACTACAGTAAAAAACAAAACAAACCCCATCAGGAGAAATTCCACATCCAGCCCGCCCGCGCCCCCCCATCCCATGTCTCTTGTAGAGCCCATCCCATGTCTCTTGGAGAAATTCCACATCCAGCCCGCCCGCGCCCCCCCATCCCATGTCTCTTGTAGAGCCCATCCCATGTCTCTTGGAGAAATTCCACATCCAGCCCGCCCGCGCCCCCCCATCCCATGTCTCTTGTAGAGCCCATCCCATGTCCCTTGGAGAAATTCCACATCCAGCCCGCCCGCGCCCCCCCATCCCATGTCTCTTGTAGAGCCAGCATGGAAAGTCAGTGTTCACTACTGATCGTGTAGTTCCAGCCCTAAACTTGAAAGTACACAGTAATCTGTGTGTCTAAATTTAGAGAACATTCTGCAATGGTGGTCCGTCACGTTCGTTTTGCAGAAAAGTTATACTCGGAGATGGATGTTCCAAGTTCCCATATTTGGCTGTAAATAATTTCTCTTGCGACCAAAAACGTGAGCCGCGGAAGCTTTCAGGCACGGGTTTGGAGGGGAGACATGCTGGAGGTGGTTTGTAAGGTCTTGGAACAGGAGGGAGAAGGGGAAGGGAGATAGGATTTACGCTCTCTCAGAAGGTGGGAACTTGGGACTCACCAGAGGAATTAGAGAGCAGTAGAATTGGCAGAGCTGAAAGGAAGAAATTCTTCGTTCATGGACTGTGAGATTAACCAACAGAACCCCTTGCCACTGGATTTTGCGAACGCCACTAGCACTGGAAGGCTCGAACAAGGGGTTTGATTCAGCCTTCACCCAACCAGGCACCCTTCAGATGTCAGTGGTCATGAGCGGTCACCGCTATTCAGGGAGCACAGAGCGATTTTTTTATTTATTTTATTTATTGCATTTATACCCCGCCTTTTTCCCTCTCGCAAGGAACCCAAGGCGGCTCACATTCTCCTCCTCCGCTCCATTTTATCCTCACAACAACAACCCTGCGAGGTGGGTTGGGCTGAGAGTCTGTGACCGGCCCAAAGTCACCCAGTGAGCTTCCATGGCCGAGTGGGGACTAGAACCCGGACCTCCCAGCTCCTAGTCCAGCACTCTTGCCACTACACCACACCGCTGGTACTTTCAGGGGCACCCATGAAGGGGCTGACAGCATGGTGCACAGGGGCACCTGAATTTTTTAACCCCCCCCCATTTTTAAAAACATATGTACATGTATGAAATGCACGGGCTTCAACAAAAGTGGACCAGATATCCAAATAATAAGTATTCATTTGAAGTTGGCATTTATACGCCACCCGTTCAAATATTGAAAGTGTTGTAAGGTCCTCAATCCATTGCATTATAGGAGGTGAATGTTTAGCCTCCCAGTGCTGTAATATCAGTCTTTTAGCTACCAGAACGGTGTGCAGAATCCCTTTATGCTGGCTGTTAATTTCCATGAAGCAGGTATACAATTTCAAAGAGCATGTACATCAGCGAATATTAAAGACTGTTCCAGTACAAAATTTATCTGTGAAATAAGCTCCCCCACAAAAAGAAGCAACTGCTGAACATTGCTAGAACGTACGTTTCAAAGAAGCATTAGCTGTATTGCACGGCCAGCAATCAGCCAAATTACATGATCTCTTAAAGAGACGTTGTGATGTCCAACAGACACCAAACAAAAGCTTTTGCTGCATAAGACGCAGCCCAGGATTCATAGATGTAACTGGCAGGTGCCCAAGCAGCGATCCACCGATTAGGCATTTTGTGGTGGTGCCCACAGCAGTTCCCCACATTCCCAGATGTGCCCACGGGTCCAACACGTTTGGAGAATTCTTGTCTGTACTGACTGGCAGTGGCTGTCCAAGGTTTCAGATGGAGAAGGCTCTTTCTCAGCCTAACCTGGAGATGCCAGCGACTGAACCTTTAACATTCTGCCTGCAAAACGGGGTCTGTGCCATTGAACTATAGTCCTTCCCTTGATCTTACATTTGCACGTTCATGCTGCACTGTCTATTCATCCAGGACCAGAGAGATTTCAGTTCCATCTGCAACACGCCTCCCCCCCCCCCCATCGCCCTTCAATTGCACTGACCTGAGTGCTGGGAAGGCTCTTCGCCTTTGGGGGGAAGAGAGAAAATACCATGATCTCATCATCCGTACCACAACATCCCTTTGACATTTCGGACCGAGAGGGAAATAGCTGAGCGCTTGGCCACAAAAGAACAGCCTCTCCTCTTCCAGAGCCAGGAAACTCTGCCAGAAGAGCCCGGTTGTTCGGGAATGGCGGGAGGGAACTTTCGTTTTTAGAGTCCTCTAAGATCACCACCCCAGACGTTTGTCAAAGGCCCTTTCTGCTCTGAAAGAGGTGTGCTTTGGGCAAGACAATTCTGCTATTCAGCCCAATGCATCCTGCAAGGCAGAGCTGTGGTCCTCACCCGTCACCTTTCTGTCCCTGAACCGTCCATTTAGCTCCCTCTTTGTCCTGGGGCACATCTCTCCTTGCTTGGGTCATCTGGATGAATCCTGCTAAATGCGCATCTCCACTAAACTGAAATGCTATTTGCTTCCAAAACATGAAATAAAATGCTCCTCAGTGAAATTTTTGAGGTCAGGCATGCCCTAGATATTTATCTCATTCTAAAACGTGTTAGCTGCCCTGTAGGTAAAAAAAAACCCCCCCCCATCACCTCTCAGAATGTCATACAATGAAAACGAAGACAAAATCTGTGTTGAAGGCAGATGCGATCCAAAATCCAGGTTGTAAACAGAATCAGCAAAGTAACCAATGTTGTTTGAGAACTATTGGATTCCGCAGCCAGTGTTTCAGATTCATCTTTTGGATTTGTTCTCGGTATTTGATATTAGACAGTTGATAAGAATGTAAGAACTGTGCTGGATCAGATCAAAGGACTATCTTGACCAGCATTCTGCTACCACAGTGGCCAACTACATTCCCCAACAGAAAGCCCATAAGCAGGACATGAGCGCAATAGCACCCTACCACTTGTGTCCCCCAGCGTACTGCCTCTGCTCCTGGAGGTAATATATAGCCACTGTGACTAGTAGCCATTGATAGCCTTCTCTTCCATGCATTTCTCTAATCCCTTCTTAAAGCCGGCCACGGTGGTGACCATCACCACATCTTATGGCAGTGAATCCCATCGTTTATGCGCTGTCTGAAGAAGTGCTTTAAACAAATCGGTACCGATACTTGACAGTAGTTGACCAGTCAACAATATTTGATTGAATCTAATAAGTGGCATGCAGTGACTGGCTCAGTGTGAAACGTTTTGCCAGCAATAATCCAGTGGAGGACGAGCCTGAGAACCAGGGGGCACATGGCGCGATGCTGTGATTTTGGCTTCCGATGCTGTGTAAGGCGCTTTGCATCGTGAGCCAGGCTCTGCCCTCAGAACAGCTATTTTCAAAACCATGAGCTAGGAACCACAGCCTTGAACCAAGCACCATGGTGTGGCAGAAAAAAGTCCGTCATTTTCCAGCCCTGTGGCAATATCCCAGCAGGGAGCTTCTTCTAGCCCATTCTCTGGTGGACAGGCACTCATGCATTCTCCTTTCTGATTAGTTCTCTATTTCCCATGATTCTTAGCCACGATCCCTCTGATGGCCATTTTGTGACCTTCTGGTCTCTTCTCCTTGTTCTTCTCCTCACCCTGGGCTAGCAAACTTTGGCACAAGCATGGACTCCATCTTGGATTCTGGTGCTTCTCTTCACACAGGCCTGAGGGCAGAACTTGACTGCTATGCCTGAACCCCCCAACCCTGATGGTCCCACAGAGAATGATGCAAGCATGTTCCCCCCCTCTCACTGTGGGTGACAAGAGCCCAGCACTACGGAGACATTTTTTCTTCCCGGGAATGACCAAAATAACAGTCTTTTTGGCAAATCCCTGTGGACTTCCACCCGTTAAGTCGATAACAAAAGCATCCAGGGCAAAACACACTTGGGATAAAAATGCCGTGAGCAGGGGGGGTTGGGATGGACAGCAGACACCTTGACTTCTGGTTGTTTGCCTCTATGCTCTAAAGCCCCAGCTGGTTCGTTCTGTGGTGTACAAAGTTGTACCAAGGTCCATCGATGGTTTGGCTGCTGCTGTTCTTTTGGCTCCTGCCTCGGGCCACCCACAGGACACGGAGGACCACGTGCCTCTTGACCAGGCCCTTCCGAATCCAGGAAGACTATTTCAGGCCAGGAGATCTCATTGTTGGTGGGGATTTACCCCTCTCCATTGCTCTGCTCGTCAAGCGGTCCTTCCAAAATTCTCCCAAGGGATCGGAGCACCCCTTTTACAGGTACGTTTCCCTGGCTGTGCCCCAGGGTAGAATCTGAACTGGTTTCAGTTTTGCATGCTGCTAGTTCTATAGAACTGCACTGCCATTACATGGGAGAGGAGTCAATCTTGTGCCAGTGGGAGTTACGTGCCGGACCAGCAGAGCAAAGCAATGGTCCTATGTCAACAAGCATCTCATAGCAGATTTCCAGTTTTCTCTTCCCTGCCCCCTGCAATGTCAATCTAAGCATTTTCATGGCTGCACACTTAAACTTCTGCGTCAAGGAATGATCAAACCAGTTCTGGGTTTCAGAACCCTCCGAGCCTGCTAACTAAGACAGAACCGGGCAAACTTCCGGTTAGTGGGGTCTGTTTTGGCTTTTGCTTTTCTAGAACCTCACGATCCGCCACCAACTAGCGCAAAAGGCATACACTTAGGATTAAATAATTCAGGACTAATAGCCATTGATAGCCTCCTCCAGGTATTTATCTAACTCCTTTTAAAGCCATCCACATTGGTGGCCATCCCTGCGAGGTAATCACATTAACAGTTGTCATTCACAGGGTAGCGATTGCTGATAAGGAACATCCAGGCACTTGAAAGAGTGATAAAAACCCTTTATCCTGATTCAAGCCTCTGGCAACTGAATTAAACCTGCTGATGAATTCTAACTCAGTGGTTTCTGGCTCTAATCTTCCTTTACATAAGAACATAAGAAGATCAGACCCAGGGTCCATCTAGTCCAGCACTCTGTTCACACAGCGCCCAACCAGCTGCCCAGAGGAAGCCCACAAGCAGGACATGACTGCAACAGCACCCTCCCACCCATGATCCCCAGCAACCAGTGTACACAGGCAGACTACCTCTGATAGTAGAGCCATCAGGACCAGTAGCCATCGACAACCTTCTCCTCCTTCTCCTTCAGACATTCAAAGTTCTAATGTAGCATCACACACACATGCTTTCTCTCTAAGTCGGGGCAATGCGCCACGTGACATGAGAACACTGATGACGTGACTTACAGCACAATCCTGTAACACACCCACTCTGAATGGTCCTGCTGGGCTGGCTTACAATGGGGCTGGCTCCCAAGTAAGTGGAGATAGGGTTGCAGACTTAAGAGAGCTTAGGTCCACAGTCCCATCTGAGGGAGCGGGTTGCATCATGTGTAGCTCAGGGATGGAGCCTCTGCTTTGCGTGTACAAGGTGCCGACTTCAATCCCCGGCATCTCCAGTTTAAAAAAGGACCAGGGGCCAGATGTTGTGGAAAGACATCTCTGCTTGAGATCCTGCTGGTCAGATGAGACAATACTGCACTCGAATGACAAATAGTTTGACACTGTCTAAGGCAGCTTCCTAAGTTCCTATTTAAACCAGCCCTTGACTCAGAAACATGACTGGAATCTTACTTTCTTTTTAGGGGAAGGGTGGTATATAGCCCAGTGGTGAAGCACCTGAAGAGGGTATAATGCAGATTTTTATGTTCCTCTTGAAATCAGTCCTGTGTCCATGAGGACTGGAAACCTGATCTATTTTTGCACACACAGTGGTAGATCCCCTGTTTTGCACGAGGAAGGTCCCAAGTTCACCTCTTGCTAAATGGATCAGGTAGGAAGGGATGAGATAGACCCTTCTCTACCTGGAGACCTTGGAGAGCGGCTGTCCTCCATTATTCTGGGATTCTCCTCCCCCAACCCCCAGATCACCGTGTAAGTCTAATTGCAGACTCGTGGCCAAGGACTACCAATACATCCTGGCCTTGGCGTTTGCCGTCAGTGAGATCAACAAGGATCCAGAGCTCCTGGCCAACATCACACTGGGTGTCCGCATCTACCAAGACAGCTATTTTGCCAGGAAGACTTACCAGCACGTCCTCTCTCTGCTCTCCACGCGGGAGCGCTTGGTACTGAATTACAAATGCGACCGTCAGGACAAGCTGATTGCCGTAATCGGAGGCCTTGATTCCAAAATCTCGGGGCAGATGGCTTCCGTCTTGGGCACCTTCAAGATCCCACAGGCAAGGAGGATTTTTCTGGGGACAAAATGCGACAGAGCGGCCCAGCCACGGAGCCAAAACATGCGGAGATACAACGGCCGTTCTCAGGAAATAGCTTCACTGAAGCATTAGGTTTTTGGTGCTAGTGTGTAGTTACCAGGTTCTAGTAAAAAAAACAAAGTAGAGCCTGGAAATATGAAGTCTGTCCACCCCTGATCCAGTTCAATCCCTCTTTCAGCTTGGTTATGGTTCATTCAACCATGCTCAAAAAGAGACAACCTTCTTTCCTTCCTTCTACCGGATTGACACCAATGAACTCCCTCAGTACTTGGGGTTAATCCAGCTACTCTTGCATTTCCACTGGGACTGGATTGGGCTCATTGCTCCTGAGGATGACAGTGGTGAAAATTTCATACAATCCATGATGCCGTTGTTCACCCAGAGTGACATCTGCATGGCCTTCTCCGAAAGAACCATGTCAGAAAACATGCCGATGGTTGAGCTTATGAAGCGACGCAACAATCTTGCTTCAGTTGTTTTTCAGAGCAAGGCCCTAGCGGTGGTCGTATCTGGGGACTCCAACGCCATGCGGAATGTAATTGGACCAGTCTCCATCTACGGAAGACTAAACAAGACCTCATCCAGGAAGGTTTGGATCCTGGTAACGCAGTGGGAGTTTGCTGCACTGGGTTATGGCGATCTAAAACCTTTGCACGGCGCTTTGTCCTTCAGAGTCCAGACCAGGGATGTGCCGGGGTTCAGCCGTTATCTCCGGGCTTTAGATCCATACCAACCCGGGGCAGATGTATTTCTCCGTAAATGGTGGGCAGTTGCGTTCCAGTGCAAGTTTGTGAAATCGGAAGAGGCCACTCTCAGCGGTAGCAGGTGTACGGGGAAGGAGAAACTAGAGAATCTCCCGGCCTCATTGTTCGAAATGGGCATGACTGGCCACAGCTACTGAATCTACAACGCCGTCTCTTCTGTGGCACATGTGTTACATGCCATGTACATATCAGGATCCAAGGCTGTAATGATGGGAGACAGCAAGAGGCTTCCGGACATCTGGCCATGGCAGGTAATGCCCTCTTCCTTCAGATTTGGCTCTTGCCTAAAAATGGAATGTGATACCCCGATCTCCAGCCCATCTGTGGAGGAGTGGCTGGTCAGTGTATAACATACCAATTTATAAAAATGCAACGTGGTGACTACAAATTAACAAATATAACGTGATAGTTTGAGTCTTTCAGTATTAAAAATTGTGTTCATCACTTTTAGATCCTTGCACTGTGGTTGGCTTTTATCTCGTCTTTACTTTGTTTTTATTATTAAAACAATTCAAAGACCAAGTGGATCAAAGATATTTTAATGGGCCATCTAAAAATAAGCAAAGAAGGATTCCACCTAACCTTCTTAGGGAGGGAATTCTACAAACAGGGTGCTGCCACCAAAAAGGCGCTGCCCTGTCTTCCCACCAACCTAGCCTCTTTTGGTGGGGGGGCATACACCAGAGACTCTGAACATGATCTTAAACGATGGGCAGGTTTATGTGGAAGAAGGCAGTCTTTCAGAAATCCTAGCCCAAAATTGTTTTGGGCGATAGAGGTAACAACTAGCATTTAAAATTATGACTGGAAGCCGGTGCAATTGGTGCAAGAGCAGTGTGATATGGTCAACAAAGTACACACCAGAGAGCAATGTAGCTGCCCCATTTTGCACCAGCTGAAGTTGCTACACACTCTTCAAGGGCAGCCCCACATAGAGCAAGTTGCGGTAGTCTAAGCAATAATTTTCTGTTTGTCTGCCAAAACACACCCTGAGGAAGGGGGACCAGGAAAACACAGACAGACAATGCCAGTCTATAAAGCAGTGTTAGTTACCTCCAAAAGCAAACAGCACACACAAAACCCCTCTCCAAGACTGCTCTTTGCCAGCCAGGTTTCAAATCTCTGACTTCTGTCTTTCCGTCTTCATCAGAGGGTCCATGTTTGCAACACGTTGGTTTAAAAAACCAGCTGTTTCCATGCCCAACCCAAGCATATGGCACCTGTCACAGACAGCAGCCAAAGAGAATGGCCACTGAGCTGGCCTCTTCTAACGTTTCGCATCCACAGAGGAAGCATCTTTAGCTATTAAACAAAGGATTACGGGAAACTTCATTGCCACACTCAGTATTTTCCAGCCACGACGCCCAGTCACCCAATTTTCAAGGTGTCTTTCATTTCAGATTCTTGCGTCTTTGAGGAATGTCCGGTTTAACAACAGTGCTGGAGATGAAGTATATTTTACTGAAAAGGGAGAGATGTCCTCTCGTTACGACATCCTGAACTGGGTCTTCTTCCCAAATCAGTCCTTTGCCCCAGTGAAAGTTGGACAGGTGGATCCAGGGGTTCCCCTGGGCCAGAACTTCACCATTCACTCTGACGGGATTGTGTGGGCCACAGAGGTGGGTCTGAAGTGAATGTTCTAGATTCATGGGAGAATTAAAAAACATTGCAGCCTTATTCTTTGAGAATGCAAGATGTCTTTCTAGATAGCCTACTGAGTACAATTGGGGCTGCTACCCAGTGGTAGAGCCCCTGCCGTGCATGTAGAAGGCTCCATGTTCTGTCCCTGGCATCTCCAGGGAGGGCTGGGAAACCCTGGAGAACCGCTGCCAGACAGTGACCTGGTTCGCATGACCACTGCAGCCCACTGTGGCACCAGCGGGCACCAGGTTATCGATCCAAGCCCCACTGCTGTGGCTTCTTGTTATGCACGAACACATTGAGGGTGGGTTGTTGGGGCTTTCAAAATCCCGTTTGAAAGGCAATTACTTGCAGACCCCTGAATATAAGGGGGAGAATCCCTCCCCTTTTCCCTGGGATCCTCTGGGCGCAACCGTTCTTTGAGCGCCAACCGGGCGCTACGCCTCCCTCCATTTGGCGCCGCGCTCTGCGTCTGCGCCGCGCATCCACCCAGTCTGCTATCTGTGCTGGGTCACTCCCTGGACTGCTTTCTAATCTAGGAATGTTGGTGGGAGAATCTCTGTCAGCTGCGGGCACTGGGAAAAAGGGGCGCGCTCCTCTCCCGGGAGCGACTGCTCTTCCTCCGAATCAGAACGACTCTGGGATTCTATGGGCTCAGTGTCCACCCTGACAATTTGTGGGCTCTTCAGAGGACGCCGTTACCCTCCAGGGTGTCTCCCGCCATTTCCCCCAGCCTATCCCATGTTTTCCCCAAATGCAATAAATATGGTATTTTTTCCAGCCCATGGAACGGAAGCGCCATGACCTCCCCGTGAAATGCTCCAATAGTGGAAGAAACCAGCTGTGGGCATTTGTTTTCAGTTGTTGGGGGCGTGGTCAGGATGACGAAGGCATTGAGAATGGGCTGCAGGGCTTGTCGCACTCGGGAGATCCTGAGCAGGGTAGCAAGGAAGGAGGCCGAGCAGATTTGACAGGCGTGAGGGTTAGGCCCTTGCCCTTCCGAACAATAACATGATGGGGACAGCTATCTAAAGAGAACGACCCAGTCCTGCAGTGATACCAGAAGGGGAAAGAACCAACATTGGTGTGGAATTCTCTGCCTGTGGGATGGAGCCCCAAGTTTCACTTTTATTTCTTTGTTTGCAAAATGTATATGGGTTTTTACCAACATTATTTCATGAAAACCGTAACTGGCCACGAATGCCACATACTAATAGCAAACTCATTCTCTGAGTCCCTGTCCTTCTGTAGCCACCATCTACACAGCCCTACTTGGAGTTGGAGATGCTGCCAGGGATTGAAACTGGGACGTTTTGCTGGTTTCACTAGTCATGAATATATAGTGATTCTCTCTCTCTCTCTCTCTCTCTCTCACACACACACACACACACCCAGCTGAACTAGTTCAGTAAGTTGATCATGTGGTCCTTCCAACACTTAGGCCATGATCCTCAGCCCTCAAAAAGTGGTGTGTGTTCCCCCCCCACACACACTACAAAGTCCCCTGCAAGATGTCACCTCTCCTGCACTATCCAATGCCTTAACTCTACGTCATACTCTATGAAGGAAAAGTGACAAATATCATCTAAGCTCTTCTGTTATGAATTATGTTGTAGAAGCTAAAGCAGAGAGCAATCAACACTCTTGGGTTTACAGTCAGGGAGAAGAATGGATCATGCGATATCCTTGGGACATTTTGATGATGTTTGTGTCATATTCAAGATATTGTAATAGTGGTTCCTTATTCCAGATGCAGCACACTGTGCCCCATGCCCAGAAGATCAACATCCAAACAAGAATCAAGACCAGTGTATCCCCAGGAAGATCCACTTCTTTTCATTTCAAGATGTTTGGGGGTTCATTTTAGCTTCCCTAGCTGTTTTCCTCTCTCTGATCACATCTCTAGTGTTGGCAACGTTCATTAAATACCGAGACACACCAATCGTCAAAGCCAACAACCGAGACCT
The DNA here is from genome assembly GCF_057233095.1 of Heloderma suspectum. Taxonomy (NCBI): domain Eukaryota; kingdom Metazoa; phylum Chordata; class Lepidosauria; order Squamata; family Helodermatidae; genus Heloderma; species Heloderma suspectum. Next base: position 2,049,889 of record NC_139475.1, read on the forward strand.
CACCTATGTCCTCCTCCTCTCCCTCCTGCTCTGCTTCCTCTGCTCCTTCCTGTTCATCGGACGACCCAGGAAGATCACCTGTGTTCTCCGACAAGCTGCTTTTGGCAATATCTTCTCTATTGCCATTTCTTCCATTTTGGCAAAAACTGTCACGGTGGTTCTGGCCTTCATGGCCACCAAGCCGGGAAACATGGCCAGAAAACTCTTGGGGAGACAACTGACGAACTCCATTGTCCTGGTCTGTCCCTTCCTCCAAGCTGTGATCTGTACTATCTGGCTGGTGACCTCTCCCCCGTTCCCAAACTTGGACTTCCATTCCCTGGCCAGAGAGATCATAGTGGAATGTAAAGAAGGCTCAGTCACTATGTTTTTCACTGCCTTGGGTTACATGGGTTTCCTGTCCCTTGTTAGCTTCATGGTGGCTTTCCTCGCAAGGAAATTGCCGGACTGCTTCAACGAAGCCAAGTTTATCACCTTCAGCATGCTGGTGTTTTGCAGCGTTTGGGTCTCCTTTGTGCCCACCTACCTGAGCACTAAGGGGAAGTCCATGGTGGCCGTGGAGGTCTTCTCCATCTTGGCCTCTGGGGCTGGGCTGCTGGGTTGCATCTTTCTCCCTAAATGCTACATTATTATACTGAGACCTAGTCTCATCAGCAAAGATAAACTAATCAGGAAAAAAGAATCTGTGATTTATAGAGGCTGGTAGAAATATAAATAAAGGCGGTGGGGTGTGTGTGTTTTTGTTTTAAAGGACCATATATTTCCTCCCCTTGCAATCCCCTAATCCTATCTATTCTTCATTCGAATAAATTAAACATATCATGATTTCATGCCTTGCATCTAGGGATGTGTACTATCAGAAATATTTCTAAATTATTACAAAGCTCTATTTAGAGTCTCCATCTTAAGACAGGACAGGGGTGGGTTGTTTATTTTGGTTGACTTTATCCATCTTTCAAATAGATTAAGATGAACAGTGGAAAACTCTTAAGCTTTCATGGACAAGGGTGGGTTGTAACAGCAAATATGAGTTTGTTATGAAGCTTGCCTTTTCTATTGCTTATACAACCATTGTCAGGTACGTTGTCCCAGTATAGGCTGTTAGATGATGGAGAGAAAAGACCCAGAATGACATGTGGAATTCTGAACTGGAAATGCTCCCAGGGCAGGATTAGTTTCTCCATTACATTTTCCAGAACAGTTTTCTCAGGGGTTTTGGAGAGCAATTTGATAAGCCTTTCAGTACTTACTCTCTGGTGTGAAATGGCTGAACTAGAACTCACCAAGAAATTTGATTCTATCATCTGAGGCTTGAATCGAGATAAGGGGATTTTATCCCCCTATTGGGAATACATCACAGTGATGTGAGTTTGGGGAATTTTTTTGTGATGACTTCTAGTTTCAACAAATAAAATGTGAATCGACTTGAAATGCTTGCTGGTGCATCTTCGTTGCATTCACATTGTACCATCTTTGCGGTGTACTGACAAAATGCAATGTTTTAAGTGGGAAGGAGCAGGACCAATTGTGGCCCCAGAACTACGGAATAACTCCTCCCGCTCCTCCCACACACACAGAGAGGGTTTTATCACACCATCACCCAGAATTTCATGGGGATCCAGACATCACTGTCAACCCTCCCATGTTTGGCCACCGCTTCTTCCATCTTTTTTGTTTTACTACGGCAAATCCGTTAAGGAGAAAAAGAATAGCTGCACAATTCTGCCAGAATGGTAATGCTAGCAGCCCTCTGGCTGGAAGCAGCCCCTATCTCAACCCTCTTTCCTGGACATTAGATGGTAGAAGAGGAACCTTCCAACAAAGTTTTGCAAGGTGGCATGCTCCTGTTCCTAAACAATATTGTTCTTTACAGCATCGGATTTTCTTTTCACCACCAGACACATCCACAGCTGAGTGTCCTTTCGGCTTTGGCCCAGCCGCTTCACTCTTTCTGGCGCTACTTGGAAATTCCCTCCGCTCTTCCCCAGTAGCATATTGGACACCTTCCGACCTGAGGGGCTCATCTTCCGGTGTCATATCTTTTAGCCTTGTGATACGTTCCATGGGGTTTTCTTGGCAAGAATACTGGAGTGGGTTGCCATTTCCTTCTCCAGTGGACCACATTTTGTCAGAACTCTCTGCCATGACCTGTCCGAAATTAAAAGACGCTTGCTCCTGGGGAGGAAAGCTATGGCCAACCTAGACAGCATAGTAAGAAGCAGAGACATCACCTTGCCGACAAAGGTCCGTCTAATCAAAGCTATGGTTTTCCCAGTAGTAATGTATGGCTGTGAGAGCTGGACTATAAGGAAGGCTGAGCGCCGAAGAATTGATGCTTTCGAACTGTGGTGCTGGAGAAGACTCTTCCGAGTCCCCGGGACTGCAAGGAGGTCAAATCAGTCCATCCTAAAGGAAATCAACCCTGAGTGCTCATTGGAAGGACAGAGACTGAAGCTGAAGCTCCAATATTTTGGCCACCTAATGCGAAGAGCAAACTCCCTGGAAAAGACCCTGATGCTGGGAAAGACTGAAGGCCAAAGGAGAAGGGGACGGCAGAGGATGAGACAGCTGGATAGCATCACCGATGCAATGAATATGGACTTGAGCACGCTCCGGGAGAGAGCGCAGGACAGGAAGGCCTGGCGTGCTCTGGTCCATGGGGTCACGAAGAGTCGGACACGACTGAACGACTGAACAACAACAACAACAACAATGCTCCTGTTCAAGGCCAACCACACTTTCCTCCAAGAGACACCATTCCATTTCCCCTCTGCCATGGTCCCCCTGCCCACCCCCTGAGTCATCCAGTATTCCATGGCTTCTAAGTGTGCTAATCCTTATTGAGTAGTTTACATTCCTCCCTCCTTTAGGGGTTCTTTCCCCCACTACAGTTTTTCGCATTTCTGCAAATCCCTGATTATGCCGATCCCTTCCTCTTATGTGTAGATGGTGCTGCTTTGGGTAGATAAAGACCTGCCCTTTAAAAATGAGTTCATTATTAGCATATAGGATTATAAAGGGACATTTCCCCCCAAGAAAGCCTGTTGGAAAAAGGCTGTCCTGCCTATGAGTGGTAGCCAGTTACCTGTGTAGGGATTTATATTTGATTTCAACTCGGTTTTTTAAATGTGATTTTAATATTTCAAATTGGATATGGTGGTTTTAATATATACTAAAATGGGGGATCAGCCCATTTGTCCCAGTGCACTTTGCAGTCTCTCCTGCAATAAGGTCAATCCAGCTATGTCTGTATAACTCCTCCTGCATGCTATCTTAAGTGGCAGATGTGACGTGACATCCTTCACACAGTTAGCCGTACAATTAGCAATTGTATGAACTGGATTAATATTATTTTTTTAATGGCAGGCTTAGGGAACCTGGGAGGGGGGAACAGCTGCTGTTTATTCTGAAAGTAACATCCCCTTCACAATAGCTAATTGTTTGATGGGTGTTATGGGTTGTTGGGCCCTTTTAATGGTATGCCATTGCATTTGAGGGTGTGGTGTGTCGGGGGGGGGCAGGTGGGGGGGAGAGAAAGGAAAATGACAAGATATTTCATATTTCGGGAGCTTAAGGAAGTTACAGAGAGCCCTCTACCGGCCAGTTGGATCAATTCAGCAGTGGCCCCGGCAAAACTGGAAGAAAGTTGGTCTTGACAGATCCCAAACGCATTTGGGATCAGCAGGGGGAAAATATCACCTCTGTGAATTTGGATAGCTGGTATATTCCAAATATTCCACCTTCAGGATAGGGGTCCATTGCCCCTCCTTTGGTTCTTCCTCATTGCTATCTCTGTTTTCTCCAAGGAAGTGAGCAGTGGCGAGAGCGAAGAGGAGGATCAGCACTTCTGCTCGCCTTGTTCCCTCTTTCTGGGCAATGGTGTGGATCGGGCCCAGAAGGAGTTGTTGTTGTTGTTGTTGTTCAGTCGTTCAGTCGTGTCCGACTCTTCGTGACCCCATGGACCAGAGCACGCCAGGCCTTCCTGTCCTGCGCTCTCTCCCGGAGCGTGCTCAAGTTCATATTCATTGCATCGGTGATGCTATCCAGCCGTCTCATCCTCTGCCGTCCCCTTCTCCTTTTGCCTTCAGTCTTTCCCAGCATCAGGGTCTTTTCCAGGGAGTTTTCTCTTCGCATGAGGTGGCCAAAATATTGGAGCTTCAGCTTCAGTATCTGTCCTTCCAATGAGCACTCAGGGTTGATTTCCTTTAGGATGGACTGATCTGACCTCCTTGCAGTCCAGGGGACTCTTAAGAAGAGCAGTGGAAAGGCCAACAGTGACCGTGGCGATGGGTAGAGGGACCCCTCAGGGAGGGCCCCACTGAGGGCACCATAAAACCTGGAGTCAGCACAGAATATGGAGAAAAGAAGAATAGCCTGCGTTGCAGGGAGGTTGTAAAGTTAACTGACACCATATGCAACATTTTTTGAGCTACAAAGAGGCTAAGGGTTCCTGGATACTTAGTTCCCATCTCTTCAGTTATCAGTTCCCATCTCTTTTTCACACTGTTTAAACCTCAAGAAGATGTAATCAACCCCCCACCCCCAAGAAGATGCAGTTTTCTATTAGTAAACCCAGGAACAGGAGCCCCTCCTACAAATCTTAGCTGCACTACACTCACTAAGGAGCATGGCCAGGTGAAGAAGTGCCTGCTTGCAGAAAAAGACTCCTCAAGAGTAAAGGCCTCCTCATGAGCAAGGCCCTCCTGAGTAGGACTTTTCCCAGAGGGCCTACATCAGCCTTCAGCCCAAGTCTAGCCCTTGCTGGAACAACACAGTTCTTGCACACTTGCTCAGGACGTGTTCTCCTCCTTCCACTGAAAACAGGCACCGCTTCTTATGAATTAACTTAGATTGTTGATTCGAGTATAAAACACAATTGAGGCCTAGGGAAAATCCGCCATATTAATTTTATTTATCTGTTCATTTATTTGATTGGTGCCCCACTTTTCTACCTAGAAAAATGGCACAGGGCTTAACCGCAACAGCAAAGCAGTTTTTCTTCCCAGGCTGCAAAACGTAGCTCCTCTTCATTCATTATACTGTTTTTGCTCTCTGGTTTCTACTTTGGTACGGCCAGATTGACACGGGAGGCCAATGTGATGATGCTGGCATGCCCCATCCTAGCATCAGTGGGGCTGGGGCAAAGCTGTTGCCACCAAAGGAGACGGACAAACAAGTTTGGACTGGTCTGACCAAGTTTATACATATAATGCCAGTTATGAAAGGACTCTACCAGCTAACCGTTTCCTTCCAGGTCTAGTTGTAGGTTCTTCTGCTTACTTTAGAGCCCCCAGTGGCCCGAACCCCACATACCTGAAGGATAAACATGTTATGAATGAATGAATGAATTAATTAATTAATATATAATTCTTCGGCTTGCAATGTTGTGTCAGGAACTGCTGGTCCCTGCCCCATGTGATGAGCCATAAAACTGCAGCCTCTGAGGGGACAATGTTCTAGATCTTGCCAGGTTCCACCCACCCAGGTTGGCCATTGGCTGCATTTGAGGAGGAAGGAGTATAAAAGACTTCCTTTTCCGGCAAGGTCTACCTAAGCAATGCTATGTCTCGCTCCTATCTCCTGCTCTGTCATCATTGCTGTCCGGCCTTGTCTCCTGGTTGCACTGGAAGGAGTTTCTTTACCAGGGAAGAGGGCTAAACCTAACACCGGCCATGCACCACTTTCATCCCTCCACCCCCCAAACCAGAAGAGGAGTACAAAGGTGGCAAAGCAGTGAAGTGGCCATGTTTGCAGATGACACCAAATTATTTAGGGCGGTTAAAACAAAAAGGGATTGTGAAGAACTCCAGAAGGATCTCTCCAAACTGGGAGAATGGGCATTGAAATGGCAAATGTGGCTCAATGTAAGCAAGTGTAAAGTGATGCACGCTGGGGCAAAAAATCCCAACTTCAAGTATAGCCTGATGGGATCTAAGCTAGCGGTGAGCTGACCGACCAGGAAAGAGATCTTGCAGTTATGGCGGACGGCTTGAGGAAGATGTCAATCCAGTGTGTGACCGCTGTAAAACAGGCAAAGTCCGTGTTAGGCATAATTAGGAAAGGAATTGAGAATAAAGCTGCCAATATCATACTGCCCCTGCACAAATCTATGGCGCGGCCACACTTGGAATACTGCGTACAGTTCTGGTCACCACACCTCAAAAAATGTAGTGTAGAGCTGGAAAAAGTGCAGAAAAGGGCAACTAAAATGACCAAGGGGCTGGAGCATCTCCCCTATGACAGAAGCTTACAACAGCTGGGATTGTTTAGGTTGGAAAAAAGGAGGATAAGGGGAGATTGGTTTGGAGAATGTGGATAGGGAGACAATTTTTTCCCTCTCTCAAAATACTAGAACCCAGGGTCATCCTATGAAGCTGATCAGTGGGAGATTCAGGACAGATCAAACGAAGGGCTTCTTCACACAGCACATAGTTAAACTATGGAACTCTCTACCACAGGATGTAGTAATGGCCACCGATTTGGATGGCTTTAAAAGGGGGTTGGACAAATTCCTGGAGGAAAAGGCTATCAATGGCTACTAGTCCCGATGGCTATGTGCTACCTTCAGTGCCAGAGGCAGTCAGCCTATGTACACCAGTTGCTGGGGAACATGGGCAGGAGGGTGGAGTTGTGGTCATGCCCTGCTTGTGGGTTCCTGGTTGACAGCTGGTTGGCCACCGTGTGAACAGAATGCTGGAGTAGATGGACCCTTGGCCTGATCCAGCAGGGATCTTCTGATGTTCTTATGTTTTAACCACTTTGAAGGTTGAGGGCCTTCCTGGAGAGGAAATATCAGAGCAGGAAAATGCCAGCTTAGGTCTTAGGGTTCTCCAGGTAAACTTCCACCCCATCAGTTTGAAGGTGCAGTTCTAGCACTCAGCCAAGCCATCTCTGTGGGGATGGAAAGGGACATCTGTGCTTGCAACAGCAGGTCGATGCACATGAGATGTGAATGTCCTCGGTCTGTGTGGAATTTATGGGGACAACTCTCCAAGGCCAAACCCCATGTGAGCTGACAAACAAAGGCTGCTGTGACTTGCTGAAGGAGAAGGCCTCAGGATATTGACTGGCATCATCTACCATCATTGTTTGGTGGATTCTGTAACCCTGGGATGTGAGCTGGATGGGCTTCACACTGTCCATAGCTAGTTCTTCAAAGGATTCTTCCATCCTACCATCAGGGCAATCTGGGCCTTTCCCTGGAGCTCTAGAAGCTACCAGTTCATGTCAGGGTCAGGACCCACTGTACCAAGCTGAGCCTGGTGAAATATCTTCCTAATACATGTATGTATGTATTTATTAGTACATTTCTATACCACCCAGTTGCCGAAGGTCTCCGAGTGGTTTACAAGAACTGAAACCACAAAATACAGCATAAAATACACCGTAACATTTAGAAGTTTAAAACTACAGTATAAAAGTAAAAACCAGAATAAAACCGAGCAGCAGTGCAGAGATTTAAAAGACAGTAACAGATTTAAGACAGCAGAACTAAAAACGCCTGGGAAAATAAAAAAAAGGTCTTCACCTGGCGCCGGAAAGAGCGCAAGGTTGGAGCCAGGTGTGCCTCTCTGGGAAGCTCATTCCACAATTGGGGTGCCCCAGCAGAAAAAGCCCTCTTCTTGATAGCCCCCCGCCTCACTTCCTTTGGCAGGGGCTCCCAGAGAAGGACCGCTGAAGATGATCTTAGGGTCTGGGCAGGTACATATGGGAGGAGACGATCCTTCAGGTAATACATGCAAGTGTCTCCTCCCTCCTGAGATGCTCAGCTTAGATGTGGTCATGGGCCACATTTAAGAGGATTGCTCAGGGAAACCCTGCCAAGGAGTGGGCCATGATCCACACTAACACCCCACCCTTTCCTCAAACTGGGGAGTCCTCATGGCAGGCCGAGGTCTCACAATTAATGCGTTGGACTGAGGTGGAGGGTAAATCACTCTAGGCTGCGGTGGCCATGCTGGACCATTTCCTTGCCTCCAAGGCACCTCAGATGTGATGGGAGAGGCCATGATCCTCCCTGAGACATACTGTGAGCCTGATGCCCAGCTGAGGAACAACCCGAAAAGGTCGTGTTTGGGGAGTCTGCACCCTGTACTCTCTTGTTTCCCAGGAAAGCACCAAAGGGTATCTCCACACCAGCCTAAAATCCTGCATTTAAAATGGGGCTTTCTGCTTCCATTTTAGATGCAGGATCACAACGACTCCCTTTTTCGCCCACTTCCTTCCCCCACCTTCTCCCTCCTTCTCCCCGTATCTGAATCGTCCATCATCGTTCATTGGTCTCGCTTCTCTTCTCGCCACTTTTCTTCTTTTCATGGAGGGAACCCAAGCGGAACACAACGGGGTAACTTGATAGCTCATGATCTGCCATCTATTTAAAAGCGGAAGAAAGGGCATTTAGTGCAGGAGACGCCTTGAACGATCACGATGTCATGTAAAGAGCCTGCAAACTTCCCTGAGGGAGCAATCTCAGTTGCAGGATAAAAGCTCTGTGTGAAGAAAGCCAAAGTCAGGGTAATAGGAGCATGTTCTAACTAAGTGCAGGCAGTCTAGTCATTCCATCCAGGAAGGCCATTACTGTTAGTCTTCGCACTGTTACAAATTACCGTGACTCTGCCATGCCCAACTCCTCCTTTTCCCCAGGCATCAACCGGGCAGAAGGACCAACTTTGTGGCAAGCCTAGACTCCATCTTGGATTTAGGTCTTCTGCTCCACACAGGCCCAAGGCCAGGACCTGACAACTCACGTCAAATCCCTGAGCCCAGCTGGCCCGTAGACAAGTGAAGAGAGATGCAAACATGTTTTTCTCCCTCCGTGGTGTGAAGGGAGCCCAGCGCTACAGGGCTGTGGTTATTTCTGTACCCTGGGATTAGCGATATCACAGTAATTATAGAAGAATCCCCTGTGGATTTCTATCCAGCAAAAAGAACGAGATCCAGGAGAAAATATAATGTAAATCTAAGTATATTAATACAAATATGCCCTGACTGCTTCCCGGTGGGGTTGGGGAGGGATACCTGGGTGGGTGATTTTTTTGTCCCCACAGTGTTAAGCTCTGCCTGGGATCTCTGCAGTCAGCTGCAGCTCAGCTTCTGTGGTTGCCAGTCTGAGATGGAAGGTCTCTTCCTGAAACTGCTGGTTTGGCTGCTGATATTTTTGCTCCTTCCTCAGGCCATCAACCACACGGTGCTGAAGACCAAATGCCCCTTGGCCAGGCCTTTTCCAGCCCAGCAAGACTATTACAGGCCAGGAGACCTCATTGTTGGTGGGAATTTAGCCCTTGGCAAAGGTTATTTCCTGACGGTGCTGAAATTTCAGGAAGCGCCTGCCGCCTCTTATTCTATGTGAGTCTCTACAGGAGGGATCTGAGAGGGGCCATGCTGCTATTGTTCCAGATTAGAGGGCTCCTTCCAGGGAAATGCATTAGTGATGCAGCTGACATTTGTAGTTTCGTGGTTTAGTCTATGAATCTCACTGGCTTGTCATGATGGGCTTCAACCCATAACGAGATTCAAAGACCCAGGGGCTCTTCCTTGGCTTTCTTCTGAGCCTGGGGAAATCTCTCCGCTTCTTCCCTCTCAGGAATTTTTGATGCTTATCCAGCAGTGTAGCAGACACCCCGAGAGCTACAGATTCCAGAGACTGAAGAAGTCAAAAGATGCAGTTGCATCTACTGCAGCAAGGTAAGATATATTCATGGAGGACAAATCTATGAAACGGTATTAATCATCAAAGCGAAATATAGCCACCTTGAGTGCCACTTTTGGTAGAAAGGTGGGGTATAAATAAAACAAACGACCAAACAACCAAACAGAGATTCCATGTTTATATGCAGTCTACCACTGAAAAGGAGTTGCTGAGAGTGAGGAAGAGGGAAGGAGGACTGGTGCCTACAGATCCTTCTTGTGGGGCTCCCAAGAAGCATCTTGGCTGACCACAGGTGGAGACAGGATGCTGAGCTTGATGGAGTCACCTTGGTCTGACCCAGCAGGGCTCTTCTGATGTTCCTCTTCTTACATTCTTCTTAGGCAAATCCATAGAGGAGGTCAATTAAAAGTTATATGGCATTGTTAAGCCCTGTGGTGAATTTTCTGGTGAATTGTTAAGTTGTCCCGTTATGATGCTATTATTATTGTATTGTGGTTTTACTGATCAGCTGCCTTTGAAGGATTTGCATCCTGAAAGGTGGGGCATGATTAGTTAAAATAGATAATACAACAACAACAACAACAACAACAATACCTCTGCTGAATTAAATGGACTATTGGCCTCTGATCCAGCAGGGTTCTTCCGATCTTCTTATGAAATGCTGCTAGCGCTGCTGGCTGTGTGTCTTCGTGTGAGAGTTTCAACAGAAGAAGCCGAATTTGTCAGTGGTTTCTGGGCTGGAAGGGGCTATGGTCTAGAAGGTTTTGTCTTTGTTCAAAGAGGGTTGAACCACATGGACTTCTGTACCCTCCATGTTTCTGTGATTCTGCTGGGATTCCAAACCCCCAACCCCCAATGCCACTCTCATCGCTGCAGGCTGACTTACAAGAACTACCAGCACATCCTGGCCTTGGTGTTTGCGGTCAGCGAGCTCAACAAGGATCCAACTCTGCTACCCAACGTCATGCTTGGCTTCCGTATCTATGACAACAGGGGCATCCTAAGAAGGATCTACTTGAACAGCCTTTCTCTGCTCTCCACACGGGAGCAAATGGTTCCCAATTATAAGTGTGACAGGCAAGATAAGCTGCTCTCTGTTATTGGGGGTCTCATCCCCACGTCCTCAAGGGAGATGGCATCTTTAATGGGCATCTTCAAGATTCCACAGGTAAGGGGATTCATCCGGGCATAGATCTCAGGGAGCTGCAACAGTAAGATGGTCAGGCCACTCTTTGAAAAGAGATTTGCTCATGCAGTGAGTGCGTTGCCTCAGTTCTGGATGGCAGGAGTAGAGCGCCGTCTGACTTCAGCTGACCTACCATGTGAAAGCTTTGATGGTAGCAAGAGTCTCAGGACAATATTGTGTCACTAATCCCAGCACGGGGTCTTACATAAAAGGTTTCAGGTTTCAACAGTGTGTTGTTGTTCAGTCGTTCAGTCGTGTCCGACTCTTTGTGACCCCATGGACCAGAGCACGCCAGGCCTTCCTGTCCTATTAGCCTTGTGATACGTTCCGTGGGGTTTTCTTGGCAGGAATACTGGCGTGGGTTGCCATTTCCTTCTCCAGTGGACCACATTTTGTCAGGACTCTCCGCCATGACCTGTCCGTCTTGGGTGGCCCTGCACGGCGTAGCTTATGGCTTCACCGAGTCACGCAAGTGCCTTCGCCACAGCAAGGCAGTGATCCATGAAGGGGTTCAACAGTGTAAAGACTCAGAAATGAACAAGGTGCCACAAGACTCCTTGTTCTTCTTGCTGCCATCTCCCCCCAAATATAAAATCTGCCCATGTTTTAGGTATTGGGACACATTTCCATACAAAGTAGCTTTCGTTTCAGCCACATACTCGCTTAGGGGTAAACACATGGTGTTCGGAGTGGGGGTACTTCAAGATCATCCGATTAAGCCCTGCTAACATTGTGTCATGTTTTCTATTTTGCTTGTGTTGATTAATTTTGACACAGAACGGAACTGGCTTGGCTAAATTATCATATTTGGTGAGGGACCCTAAAGCCAGAAAGCCCCATAGTCACTGGCAAAGAGTCGTATTTCTAGAATACAGACACAAAGGCCCATCCATTGCAATGGTTAGAAATTGTGTCAGGGTTACCTGCATGGCAGTCTGGACTTCGGAGCGGATATCCACACTAGTGGGGAGTCCTAAAGAAATATTTAGAGATCCATTTTTTAAAATGGGTGTCTTCCTTCACGATAACACTTCATGCATCTGCAGTCGGCTGTGGTAGTCCAGGAAAGCTTATAATGTAAAAAAAAAAAGTGCTAGTCTAAATAGCATCACAAAATTCTGCTGCAACTGACTAACAGGATATTCCTTCCTTCAGCTTGGTTATGGCTTGTTCAACTCTGAGCAGGAAGAGAAAAGGGAATTTCCCTCCTTCTACCAGATTGATCCCAATGAAACCCCTCAATATGTGGGCTTAGTCCGGCTGCTCCTGCATTTCCACTGGAACTGGATTGGGCTCTTTGCTTCCAAGGGTGACAGTGGTGAACATTTCATCCAGACCCTGACAATAATGCTCAGGCAAAAGGACATCTGTGTGGCCGTCAATGAAATGTTCGCCCTAACAAACATGCTCCATTTCCTTCTAACGATAAAATTCTCTCTTCCTAGTTCTTGGTTTGAGCCCCAAGTGATGATTGTCTTTGGGGACACCAGTGTTGTACAGTTACTACAAACCTTCTTGGTTATTCATGAAGAAAAGACAAAGACTCCATTTAGGAAGGTCTGGATCCTGACGTCTCATTGGGAAATGGCTGAAACAGGCTCCCACTCAGACAGGAGAGAACTGGGTGTCTTCCATGGTGCTTTGCACTTCAGAGTCCACAGAAGGGATGTGCCAGAATTCAAGCCTTTTCTCCGGGATTTGTGTCCACTCCGACCGCAAGGAGACATCTTTATCCGTGAATGGTGGGAAATGACATTTCAATGTAAATTCCTAAAATTAGGCCAAACCTCTTCACGGGGAAAGAGAGACTGTACTGGGGAGGAGAAGCTGGAAGACTTGTCAGCCTCCACGTTTGAAATGAGCATGACAAGTGGCAGCTACAGCATCTACAACGCCGTCTATTCCATGGCACACGCACTACAGGCCGTGTCCTCATCTGGATCCAAATGTGCAATGACTGGGGAAGACAGGAGCCTTCTGAATATTCAGCCGTGGCAGGTAACGTCCTCCTTCAGATCTGGCCATCTTAGAAAGTCTGCCTTGGTGGTTTCTCCAGGGTCTGATCCTGGAAGGAAAGGGTGAGCCTAGGAGAAGGGCTAGGAGTCCGTTCTAAAGACTGTAAGAAAGAAATACTCCATGGATGTTCTTTCATGGCCATGACTTCCCTTAAAGAGCAATAGGAAGTGGGTTAAAAGCAGCAGAAACTTGTAGTGCTTCTGGGATAATTACGGATTTACATAGAATCATAGAAGAGTAGGGTTGGAAGGGGCCTACAAGGCCATCGAGTCCAACCCCCTGCTCCGTGCAGGAATCCAAGTCAGAGCATCCCTGACAGGTGGCTGTCCAGCCTCTTCTACAGATGGCTGTCCAGCCTTGTCTAAAGGCTGGACTAAAGGCCTCGTCTAAAGGCTTACAGCTGTGGATACTGTGGAGGGGGACATCAAACAAGCCACATCCTCCCCAGAGTGCTAGTTTAAATACCTGTGTTGCCCCTGCTTACCCTGCAAACACAAACACTGGGCAGCTCCCCCCGCCGTGTTCTTTCTTGCCAGCTAACTGCAGAACCGCTTTGCTGCCTTGAGTCAACCCCCCCAGCTCCCACTCAAAGATATATAAGTGTGTTGTAATAACTGAAAACCAGCCAACCTTCCCCCCAGCCACTAGAGTTGGACGAGGCATTTCAGTGAAGCGGCATTTTAAGCATTATAGAATCATAGAATCATAGTACAGCAAGGTTGGAAGGGGCCTACAAGGCCATCGAGTCCAACCCCCTGCTCAGTGCAGGAATCCAAGTCAGAGCATCCCTGACAGGTGGCTGTCCAGCCTCGTCTTGAAGGCCTCCAGCGTGGGAGAGCCCACCACCTCCCCAGGCAATGGGTTCCATTGTCGTATTGCTCTAGCAGTCAGGAAGTTTTTCCTGATGTTCAGCCGGAATCCGGCTTCCTGTAACTTGAGCCCATTATTCCGTGTCCTGCACTCTGGGATGATCAAGAAGAGATCCCGGCCTTCTTCTCTGTGACAACCTTTCAAGTACTTGAAGAGTTCTATCATATCTCCCCTCAGTCTTCTCTTCTCGAGGCTAAACATGCCCAGTTCTTTCAGTCTCTCTTCATAGGGCTTTGTTTCCAGCCCCCTGATCATCTTTGTTGCCCTCCTCTGAACCCTCTCCAGTTTGTCTGCATCCTTCTTAAAGTGTGGTGCCCAGAACTGGACACAGTACTCCGGATGAGGCCTAACCAGTGCTGAGTAGAGGGGAACTAGTACTTCCCGGGATTTGGAAGCGATGCTTCTATGAATGCAGCCCAAAAGAGCAGTGGCCTTTTTTGCAGCCACATCACATTGTTGGCTCATATTCAGCTTGGGATCGACAACAATTCCAAGATCTTTCTCGCTTGTAGTGTTGTTGAGCCACGTATCCCCCATCTTGTAACTGTGCATTTGGTTTCTTTTTCCTAGGTGCAGAACTTGGCATTTATCCCTGTTAAATGTCATTCTGTTGTTTTCTGCCCAGCGCTCCAGTCTATCCAGATCACTTTGAATTTTGTTTCTGTCTTCCAAAGTATTAGCGATCCTGCCCAATTTTGTGTCCTCTGCAAATTTGATCAGCATTCCCTGCACCTCCTCCTCCAAGTCATTAATAAAAATGTTGAAGAGCACTGGGCCCAGGACTGAGCCCTGCGGTACCCCACTCATTCCCTCTCCCCAGCTTGAGAAGGTCCCATTGATAAGCACTCTTTGTCCGATTCTGTAGCCAACTGTGGATCCACCAGATCGTTGTTTCATCTAGCCCACTTTGAGCTCGTTTGCTCATCAGGATATCATGGGGCACTTTGTTGAAAGCTTTGCTGAAGTCGAGGTATATGATGTCTACAGCATTCCCACAGTCCACAAGGGAGGTTACCTGATCAAAAACGAGATCAGATTTGTCTGGCAGGACTTGTTCTTGACAAATCCATGTTGGCTTCGAGTAATCACGGCATTGTTTTCAAGGTGCTTCCAGATGGATTGCTTTATCATCTGCTCCAGAATTTTCCCAGGGACTGGTGTCAGACTGACTGGTCTGTCGTTCCCAGGTTCCTCCTTCTTACCCTTTTTGAAGAGAGGGACGACGTTAGCCCTCCTCCAGTCATCTGGCACTTCCCCCATCCTCCATGATTTCTCAAAGAGAATAGACAGCGGTTCTGAGAGTTCTTCTGCCACTTCCTTTATTACTCTAGAATGCAGTTCATCTGGCCCTGGAGATTTGAACTCATTCAAAGTAATGAGGTGTTCCTTGATCATATGCCTATCGATCTCAAGCTGCAGTCCTGCCCCTTCAGCCTGCACTTCACCTTTGCCAGGGGGGTCATAGACCCTCTTTGGGGAGAAGACTGAGCCAAAGTAGGAATTGAGCACCTCTGCCTTTTCTTTGTCTTCTGTTATCATTTTGCCATCCTTATTTAATAGCTGAACAACCATTTCTTTCCTCTGCCTTTTACTATGCACGTAGCTGAAGAGATCCTTTTTGTTGCTTTTAACATCCCTCGCTAAGCTCAGCTCGTTCTCAGCTTTAGCCTTCCTGATGCCATCCCTGCAATTCTGTGCTACCTGCCTGGACTCTTCCTTTGTTACTTGGCCTTCTTTCCACTTCCTATATGTGTCCTTTTTGTTTTCAGGTCATCCCTAAGCTTTTTGTGAAGCCACACTGGCTTCTTCTGTTGTCTTCCACCTTTTCTTCTTGTTGGAATTGTTTGTGATTGTGCCTTGAGAATTTCCTTTTTTAAAAGCTTCCACCCATCTTGGACTCCTTTTCTCATTAGTGTCGCTTGCCATGGGACCTTATTGATCATTGTTCTGAGTTTATTAAAATCAGCTTTCCTAAAATCCAGGGTACGCGTTTGACTACACTCGGCTTTTGCTTCCCTTAGAACCAAGAACTCAAGTGCGACATGGTCGCTTTCCCCCAGAGTTCCTCCTGTAACTGCTGCTTTATCCACTAAGTCATCTCTGTTGGTTAGGATCAAGTCAAGGATAGCCGATCCTCTAGTTCCTTCCTCTCCTTTCTGTAGGAGGAAGTTATCCGCCACACAAGTCAGGAATTTCCTGGAGGGGCCATGCTTTGCAGAATTTGTCTCCCAACAAATACCGGGGAAATTGAAGTCCCCCATTACTACTACATCATGCTTCCTTGAAACATTGGCTATTTGCTTTTCAAAAGTTTCATCCTCGTCTTCTCCTTGGTTGGGTGGCCGGTAGTAGACTCCGACCACCAGGTTCCTTTTATTCTTTGCTCCATTTATTTTGATCCAGATGCTCTCGATTAAACTAAATAATGGAGATGGGGTGGGGAGAGAGTCCACTAATGTGGTCGCATTCATAATTTGTTAAAAGACATGAGGACTCACTCACAGTTACCCCATTTTCCAAGTGTCCTTTCCATTTCAGATGCTTGCCTCCTTGAGGAATGTCCGGTTTAACAACAGCGCTGGAGATGAAGTCTTTTTCACCGAAAGGGGCATGATGAAGCTTAGTTACGATATTGTGAACTGGATTTTTTCTCCAAATGAGTCTTCTGCTTTTGTAAAAGTTGGATGGATGGATCCAGGGGCTCCCCCAGGCCAAGACTTCACTGTTCAATCTGATGCGATCGTGTGGGCTACAGAGGTGGGGTTGAAGTGAATGTTCTGGGGTCATGGGGGAGAACAAAAGAACATTGCAGTTCTGTCCCTTGAGAACAGAAGATGTCTTTCTAGATGAGACCAAAGGCCCATTGAGTCTAAAGACTGTACCAGTGGTAAAGGACAACCTTTGTATGTAAAAAGTCCCAAGTCCAATCCCCCAGCATCTCCAAGTATGGCTGGAAAAAGACTTCTGTCTGGAGCTTTTGGAGAAGTGCTGCCAATCAGTGCAGACATTACTAAGCAAAATAGACCAAGAGTCTGACCAGCTTCCTGTGTTCCTATTTCTGTCTCCCAAGCGGTATACATTCAGCCTAAGCCTGTATCACGATGGTTCTAAATAACCTGCAGACATCCAGAATATGTTTGGCCCTCTAAATTGGTAATCCCATCCATAATGCAATGGGAAATTCCATTGATCAAGTCCAGTTAAGAGCAATTTCTTTCTTGTGAAAATAGCAACAACAATTTTTCTCTTGCCTTTTAGATACCACCCTTTGCCAGGTGTGTGGAGAGATGTTCTCCAGGGCACCAGAGAAAAATTCCAGAGGGGAAGCCAGTTTGCTGCTACAGATGTGATCGTTGTCCAGAAGGGACAATTTCTAACCAGACAGGTAGCTGAAACCTTGAGTGCCATCTTGAAGTGCAGTATTCCTAGGGCATGAGTGGAATAGGGAGACGCAACTTCATGGATGAGGGGCAGTCAGTAATTTTCAATAGGAATAACATAAAGTTTGTGGCTGTATACTTCTATGGTTTTCCTGAAGAAATGTTAGATTTAGACAATGAAGAAGAAGTAATAATTGGAAGGAAATTCATAACATTGATGTCTAAGGTCTTTCCAGTTCAGTATCTGTTAGGTTTTTGTCCATATTCTCATTGGCTCAGCTTTTCATCCATAATTTTTAAAAGATCCATGTACCCGGGCTTGATTGTTTGGGAATCAGATCTGAAACTGTTTGGGCAGAAAGTTGATGTGGGCAGGTGTTCAGCTGTTCTTGTAACAATCAGGTTATGATACCCCAAGTCGCAAATAGATCACCTTTTCATGTCTTCTGCAACTTGTTCCTCAGTTATTGTATCAGCACATCTCCTGTGGAGATAGTTCATAATTGAAGAAAATGACAGATAGTCTTCCATTTATTTGCTAATTCAGAAGACACTGAAAGTGACAGATCATGGTTCAGTTCTTACAGTTACCAGGATTTTATTACTAGCCACAGGAGTATTAAACATGAGTTTGATGCTGTGAGCCATCACATTAACAAAAGTGGAGGGTTGTAATTTTTCAAACTCTGTTCTCATGCAATATATTGCTGAAGGAGAACAGATAGCAACCAAAGGTACGTTGCTCCCTTGTATGGACAACGAGCTGCAGAATGGAAATTAAATTTCCTTCTTTGTGGGCTGAACTGCCTCCCCCGAGAACATCTGTATCATGTCTGAGATACTTTAATAGTTGTTGCTCATTCCAGATGCAGCTAGCTGTGCCCCATGCCCAGAAGATCAATATCCAAACAAGAACCATGACCAGTGCATCCCCAAGACGATCCACTTCCTTTCTTATCAAGAGATGCTGGGATTTATTTTGGTATCTCTAGCTCTTTTCCTCTCTCTGATCACATCTCTAGTGCTAGCAATCTTCATTAAATATCGTGAGACACCAATCATCAAAGCCAACAACCGGGACCTCACCTACGTCCTCCTCATCTCCCTCCTGCTCTGCTTCTTTTGCTCCTTCCTCTTCATCGGTCAACCCAGAAAGGTCACCTGTCTTCTCAGACAAGCTGTGTTTGGTATCTTCTTCTCTACTGCTGTTTCTTCCATTTTGGCAAAAACTATTACAGTGGTTCTGGCCTTCATGGCCACCAAGCCAGGAAATATGGCAAGAAAATTCTTGGGGAGACAACTGACAAATTCCATTGTCCTGGCCTGTCCCCTCATCCAAGCTGTGATCTGTGCTGTCTGGCTGGTAACTTCTCCCCCGTTCCCAAATTTAGACTTCTATTCCCTAGCTGGAGAAATCATAGTGGAATGTAATGAAGGTTCAGTTACCATGTTTTACATTGTCTTGGGTTACATAGGTTTCCTGTCCCTCATTAGCTTTAGGGTGGCTTTCCTAGCAAGGAAATTGCCTGACAGCTTTAACGAAGCCAAGTTTATCACCTTCAGCATGCTGGTGTTTTGCAGCGTTTGGGTCTCCTTTGTGCCCACCTACCTGAGCACTAAGGGGAAGTCCATGGTGGCCGTGGAGGTCTTCTCCATCTTGGCCTCTGGTGCTGGTCTCCTGGGTTGCATCTTTCTCCCCAAATGCTACATTATTGTGCTGAGGCCCAGCCTCAATACCAGGGATCATCTCATAAGGAAAAAAGAATCAAGTCATCTAACACTTTAGAGCATGCCCTGCTAGTCTAGTTTTCTGTGAGGTATATCTAGTTAGGAACACCAGTAGATTTACTCAAAAAGTAATGTGATGAGTTATTTTTACAGAATGCAGCACCTTCCATCTCAGAGCCTTTGCCACCGCGGGGGCACTGGCTCTTTCCCAGGCAACTCAAAGCGAATTTGAAATGTTTGTCTGTACGGCATTATATTCCACATAGACATCCTGCAGTGATGGAGGTATTTTAAAACGGTGACTGTGCAATATCAAGAACTTGTGTTGTACGTGACACATGATGCTATAATAAAATATGGCAGTTTATCTTCAACTCCTAAGGGTTCAGGTTCCCTGCCAGTCAGCCATACTTCCTTCTGCAAGAGCAAAAATTCTATGGTGATAAGAAGAACATTCTTCTCTCTCCCATGACATACCAGTTTTCATTTTTCTCTCTTCCATCTGACACAACATTCTCTGGCTATTGAGCCTTCTTTGCTCTTTCCCCTGGGGTTTTTTGGGTGGTAGATTTTATGTTTAATTTTGTCTTTTTCCGTGCAAACCTGAGATTTCCCCTCAAACATGCTGATACCTCCCACTTGTTTCTCAGGAGCCCCATTATCGCTCACCTGAGCTCACTATTAGAGGGAATGATAGAAAAATTGATCATTTGGTTGAGAGAAGGGGCAACAGTATAACAGTTTCCTTCAAAAGTAGGGACCTTTTATTGAATATTAGGAACATAGTAATGCAGTCCTATCTATGTCTACTCACAGGTCCCATTGAGCTCCATGTGCCTTACTTCCAGGAAAATGGGTGTAGGATTGAAGCTATAGTCTCATTCTTCAACTATATACTTAATATGCTGCAATTACTGTGACTTGCATAAAATAAATAAAACAGCTTAATAATTCTAATATTCCTTTTTTCATGACGTTTTTCTCTTTATTTTAATTGCTAGAAAACTCTTCCATGACTTTACTTTTTTCAGCTCCCCCATTTCTACCCCAGTTCCCCCATTTCTACCCCAGTTCCCCCATTTCTACCCCAGTTTCCATTTTGATTGATCAATTCCATGGAGACACCTGTATGATGTGTACCATTTTCATACAGATTTCCTCAAAATTTAGAGGAGGAGGGGAGGGGAAGCAAATCATCCCCCCCCCATAAAAAATAGGACTCCCCTTTCACATGAAACGCTGCACCTCTCCTTCTGAAACTGCAGTTTTCTTATGCAGGGCCACCCCCATGCTGCCTGTTATTTTCAGCAGAATGGTCCACAAGGAACACAGGGGGAAAAACATTTCCTATTTTTGGATATCCTCGAAATGTTAGATCTGCTCTTGCACAAATATCCCAGCACCTATTCTTCCGAAACCAGGCAGAGTTGGACCCCAACAGAAGTGAAAACTATCTCTAAAAAATATCATCTCATTCTGCCAAGAAAGAAAGCAATGTTATTGGCGGTTTTTCTAAACCAGAAACACCCAAAATATAAAGAGGTATTGCACAAACAAAAAGCATAAAGACTGGAATTTCTGAATCTCGAGTTCGGTATCCAAGTCAAAATAGATGGCCTCTGAATCGAGGCTAGCAGATTTAGGCCAATTTTCTGAGTTAAATCTTGTGGTAAGTTATGATACAATACAATACAATATAATACAACATAAGCTGATGCTGCACAAGGGAGTGAGGGAGAAAAATGCTGACCCCCCAAATAGTGTGTGGTACCTCAAGCCCACCAGGACTCATGTTCTCTGAAAGGGGGTGGGGGGAAACTTAATTGAGATATAACAAAACAAGAACTAGGGTGTATTTAACTGGCAGGAAGCAAAACCAACTCTCAAACAAATGAACAATGTTGGGCACAATCCTATACAAAATTAGACAGAAAAAAGTCCTAAGTGGCTGGGGCATGCTGGGAGTTGTAGGACTTTTTTTCTGTTTAAACATGCATAGGATTGCACCCTTAAAGACTCTAAACAATAAAACCGAGGGAATAGAGTTCAATATTTCTATGTATGTATTTAGTTAGTTATTATTTATACAATATATATATATACCACTTAATACTTAAAAAAATATCCAAGCAGTTCACATATCAATATTAAAAGTTACATTTAAATACAATATTAAAACACCATTAATAACCGTTTCGAATTCAGCACAAAACACATATATTTAAAATACATTATTTAAAACAATTTCAAAACGACAATGACAATAGAAAACAGTACAAAAAGCGGTAAAATGGAACAGCAGACTATCAGGTGCGTTCAGAGAAGGCCTTGGAGAACAAGTACATTTTCAGGAGGCATCTGAAACATACCACCTTTTCTGCCTCCTGAACTGCATGGGTGCCACCACTGAGAAGGCCCGCCTTCGAGATATTACATTCTATTGGCTGTGGAATGACCAGCATGGCCTCCTCAGAGGATCTAAATGGTGGGCTTGGTAAATGTAGAGGGGGACTGTCTGCTAGTCCACAAAGGTAGGGCTGTTTCTCAAGACCTATGTCTAGCTGTGTAGTCGAGGTCTTGGAAGTAGCTAAGTGGTCTCTGCCATAGCAGATCATAAAAATCATAATCATAAAGCATAGAATAGTAGGGTTGGAAGGGGCCTATAAGACCATCGAGTCCAACCCCCTGCTCAATGCAGGAATCCAAGTCAGGGCATCCCCAACAGATGGCTTTCCAGCCTCGTCTTGAACGCCTCCAGTGTGGGAGAGCCCACCGCCTCCCCAGGTCAAGGGTTCTATTGTTGTATTGCTGTAACAGTCAGGAGGTTTTTCCTGACGTTCAGCCGGAATCTGGCCTCCCGTCACTTGAGCCCATGATTCCGTGTCCTGCACTCTGGGACGGTCGAGAAGAGATCTTGGCCTTCCTCTCTGGGACAACCTTTCAAGGACTTGAAGAGCGCTGCCCTGTCTCCCCTCAGACTTCTCAAGGCTAAACACTAAAAAGCTTGAGACCTAGGGATCTGTGGGTCAAACTATATGCTACATTAATTACGTAATGTGTATTGGAGGATACTTTCCTTTTACCCATAGGTATACCAGCCCCATGCTTCTAGGAATCTCACTTTCACCTTCTATGGGACCATTGTTGGCCTACATTTTCATCCAAAAGGAGGCATGCATATCATTTGTAATGGGCACGTGTCTGGTGCCTTTCAAACACCCTCTAGCTATTCTTCTGGTGCAAACTAACCTGTATCATCTTCCAAATAAAATGGAAGGCCACTGATCGGCTATGGACCCAGTTCTCAAGGGCATATGGTATGCTGGGACATTTAACATATGAACATAGGAAGCTGCCTTATGTCACAGAATCATCGAATAGATCATCCCCCTTTTGGTCCTTTCTCCCTCAGGACCTATGGGTCTGTCTCCCCCTCTATGCTGTTTCCTCAGAAACCTTCTTCACAATCTCTGCATTCTTTTCTCTCCTCACAGTAAAAACAGCCCCCCCCCCATCATCAGGGTCAAAAGGGGTTGAACTCTGGTGCACTGCACGAGGTGACATGAAAAAGGGGCTGCCTTCAAGTAGCAACACGCAAAGCTGCCTGACACAGAATCAAGCCCTTGGCCCACCTCGCTTGATATCAGGGACACCAGCCTCTTCCAACCTGCTACCCTCCAGGTGTTTAGGTCTTCCGGTCCCATCAGCCCCAGCCAATACAGGCATGGGTCAAGGATGCTGGGAAATGATGTCCAAAAAGTCTGGAGAGCACCAGATTGGGGACCAGCTGTCTACACTGACTGGTAGAGGCTCTCCAGGTTTTCAGACAAGAGTCTTTCCCAACCCTTGATGGAGATGTTGTGGATCAAACCCAGGACCTTCTACAGGGAAAGTGTGCACACCCCCTCTGAGCAATGGCCCTTCTCTGCCCACCTGTCCTTCTAGCTCAGCATCTCCATCCTCCATGCCCAAGTGATCTGATATTCATTCATTCATTCATTCATTCATTCATTCATTCATTCATTCAATTGCTATACCGCCCAATAGCCGAAGCTCTCTAATAATTCATATTAGAGTAAATGGGGAGAGGGTGTCAGGAATGAACCTGAGCATGTGGAGACGTGTGGCACTCAGATTCGGAATCAGAATGGGAACGGCCGGAACAGTGGGAGACAATCTCCCCAGTGAGTCCAGATATGGAGAGTCTTTCTTCCCAAGACCTTGACACACAGATGGCACAGGCTGAACGGCTCCCCCACCCCTCCACCGTGAGAACGCAAGTTGAGGAGGAGAAGGAAGGGGGGGCAAGGGAGCGTCTTGAGGGACGCTAGGGTCCATCACAGAGCGAAGCAGGAAAAGTTAGGGGCAGTGCTAAGATGCTCTGCCCAGTTGGCCTCTCGTGATAGCCAACATAGGAGGAAGCCACCCTATGGGAGGGGCACCCCTGCGAAGCTGGTCTGGCTGTGAAGTTCTTGCCCAGACTGCTGGCAACTTTCCTAACTTCCACTTTGTATCCTCTATTGATATTCATAGTTGTGTGGATTAGCTGGCTCATAGCTGTTTGAGAGTTTCCTAGAATTTGCATTTGTAACGAAGCTAGTCTTTAACCAATAAAGTAGTGTTAGCCTAGAGTTTTGTTTCCTGGATTGTGTTGATTGAGAAGGAGGAGGAGGGAACGTGAGAAAGGGAATGGAGGCATGCTGGAGGTGTGTGTTCAGGGAGAAAATGTGGGCAACTTAGAATCTGTCAGACTTTGGCACCATCACAACTGGATTTCTCCATGTGCACGTGAAGGGCCCAATAGCCCCTGAACGTCACACATTTTGCATCTCCTCCTTGAGAACTTTCTAGGGCCACAAGTGTAGTTGAACCTGGAGATATTTTGCATCCCTGGTATAATTGGTATAGCCCATCCTTCCTCTACCAGGTGCTGTTGAGATCATTTGGACTTCAATTCCCATCATTCTCAGTCACCATAGCCAATGGCCAAACTGGTTAGGAATGATGGGAATTCCAGTCCAAAACATCTGGGAGGCTCCAAACTGGGGAACACTGGCACACACAATGCCAACTGGAGCCTGAGATATCACCAGGTGTCAATGATGGTGCAGAGGTGGGTCCTCTGAGACAGGGTGAAGGCAACATGTCATCCTCGGTCTGAGGGCTCTCCCTGGTAACCTTCCGCAGGATCAACTTTGTGGGGGAGTGCTAGCACTCAACTTGAACGTCTGTCTGGGGATGGCAGGGGCTGCCACCACTGCTACATGGTAGGCATGATACTGTGCTCTCAACTGTGCTGAGTCATGTTTGTCCTGATCCTTGCACCACATGAGATCTAGTGGTTATCTAGGCTGCTTCATAGCCTGAAGCTCTCCTAAAAACTAGAGATCCATCTGAGCTCCACAGTGCCAGGGGAGATGCTTAGGCATGACAATGAGACTGGGGTCTCATCAGGGGTGACTGCCATGCCAACTGGAAAAGCATGAAAGCATTCAGAGATCCCTCGGATTCCATAGGTCTTTGCGGGAAGACCATCCTAGTTCATCTGCCACTGCAAGGTGTTATAACTGTAGACAGACCAGTCGTTTCACCCGTCAATCCGTTACTGCCTAGTCCTGAACGGAGATAGCCAGGTCCTGCACTTCCATACCCAGCTCCTCCTCTCTTTCCCCAGATGTCAGTCTGGGCTAATGAACATTGGCACAAGGCTGGACTCTGTCTCGGATTTAGGGCCTCAGCTTCACATGGGCCAAAGGCTGGAACCTGGCAACTGAAGTCAAACCCCTAAGACCATCCGGCAGATGGACAAGCAAAGACTGATGCAAACGTGTTTTTCTTCTTTCCAGTTGTGAAGGGAGCTTTGCGTAGCACTATGGGACTGTGATTATTTGTTTCTACCCTGGGCCTGGAATGATGAAAGTGACAATAATTCATGAGGAATCCCCCATGGGTTTCTGTCCGGCAAGTCAATAACAAATAAATCCCAGGCAAAACATGCACAATATAAATACGCCCCAAAACCTTCCATGTGGGGCTGGGGTGATGTCTGATCACTTGGCATCTGGTCAGTCCTGGCTAAGATCTAATTCCCCTGTTGGGGCCTGTAAACTTGGCTCTCCTTCAGGTCCTCTTTGATCATTGACTTAGGAGGGAAGGTCTCTCGTGCTGCTGATGATTTTGCAGCAGCTGCTTGTGTTTGGGTTCCTGCCTCAGGCCACCCAGAGGATGCTGAGGACCAAGTGCCTCTTGACCAGGCCGAATGAACTGCCGGACTACTATAGGCCAGGAGACCTCATTGTCGGTGGGAATTTACCGCTTGGCAGTTATTATGAAAGAGACACACAAGACTTTCGAAGTTTAGTCCCATCACGGATCTCCAGTTTTCCAGCGTAAGTTTCTCAAGAGGGATCTGGGAGAGAGGCTCGCCTGCTTTGCTTTCAGATGGCTTCTTCCAGGGAGATGCATCAGCGATGCTGCTGACATTCAACATTTCCTGGTTTGATATAGGAGTCTCAGGGACTTGTCAGGATTGGCTTCAACCTGTAATGACAGCCAATGACTCGAGGGTTCTTCTTTGGCTTCTTTCTGGCTTCATTCCTTGTGCAAGGAGCAGAGACAGAGCTAACTGGCAATTTGGTTTAATGTGGACAACCTGATAAGGACTAAGAAATCTCTCCCCTCCCCAGCCAATCTGTGTCCCAAGCAGACTTTATCTAAGACAGGGTTGGGGAAGATAGGTCTGGACCTGGTGGGAGATCTCTGGGTGATCTGCAGTGGATCAGCAAGCATTTCTGACCCCCCATTTGTGTAATAATAACGGCAACAAACTGAAAATGAAGTTCTGACTTTCCCCCAATGGGCGAGAGAGTGTAACCAGAGCTGACTTAAGGCTATTTAAAATGTTAATATGTTTTAAAATATTTTTTGAAACTTAAGCAGGAAAACAGCGAACACTCTTTCATCATGTTAAACAAATGGGAAGGTGCCACGCAGGAAGTCTTAAGATATGAATGGCTTATAGAGAAAAGTAAATGCCAAAGAACAGCACGTGCAGAAGTAGAATGTGAAACATGCAATTATAACAAAGAAAATATATTTGTACACATGAAGCACACAGCTTACATGCTAAGATTACACCATGCAAAATAAACTACGGTTTAACTCTGGCTAAGGTCTATTAAAAACAATATTAGGAAAACTCTATTAGAGCATGAAATGAAATAGCCACGACATACAAATGTTATAGTCCGCCCAATGAGCAGCAGTTTGAATTGTTACTTAGTTCCACTTAAACTTCTACCAGTCCAAACTAGTTAAATGCAGTGTCTGAGGCTTTTAACTATATAGCAGTATAGACTAAACTTTTAGAGAAAAGGAAAGAAGGGAATTAAAAGGAATGTATAGCCACTTCTCTCAAGCACAGATTTGATGAACAGGCTTTTGTGGACCCAGAGGAAGGTTGAAACAGACCTCTTCCAGAGTCCAAGGTATAAGACTCAGCAAAGTCTAGATATGAAAATTAATCCAGCTAGAAAGTAATGAAAAAGTTTTAAAATGAAAAGGGTGGCAAAGTCTGAGCCTCAATAGTGAGTGAAATAAAATGGTAGGGGAAATTGAATTGAGCTGCTCAGGAGTTTAGCATCTAGCTCCCCAAAAGCTACTTCAGAAAAAAATGGCCAGCACAACCTTAAAAACTGAAGGAGAGACATGGTCAAAGCAAGAAATGCCCTGTTCTCTCAAAAAGAAGACAAACGTGCAAAAATGTGCCCAAAGGCCCTAAAACTAGCAAACATCTGTTAGGAAAATCTGGAGCTATGCAAAACAGAAAAAAAAACAGAAGAAAGAACTGAAATGGAGTCCTTCTCCTAGGGTTTGGTCACTATTTGATTCACTGACCCCCCCCCCCAAACTTTCCTGCCTTCTGATTCTCCTTTTTCTTTCGATTCAGTTGCCAACTAGAAAATTGGATTTTGGTTGGTAAAAGATGTATTGGGTGGGCAGAAACCTGCAAAAAAGACATCTCATAGTTTTAGGCAGCTGATGTTGCCTCGGGCCTTATCAGGGTATATGGGAACATTCCAGACTGGGAGCTGCTAGCTGTGATTGTGACTTCTTCTCATACTGGTCCATTGTTCCACAACTTGACCACAGCTTTGTCAGCATGACTGTCTGCATCTCGGACTCAAGCAGCAAAAACTTTCTGCCCTCAAAGAAAGGCAGGCCTGCTGGTGAACCAATGTTTCACTCCTATTCCATTCTATGGCTTCCTTGTAAGCCCTCTGTTCCCAGCATTTGAATCCAAAACGGGACCTGAGTAACATTTCCCCGCTGAGATCCAGTTCGGGAAATACCAAACTCGGATGTCACGTTAGCCAGACCAAATTAGTTTATGCCGTCGATGTCATTCATCAACATGGTCTTATTTTCCCCTTTATTGTGTGACTTGAATTAATTGTGAATTTTTGGAGCCCTTTGATCCTAAAATTAAGTACAATTGCAAAGAAAGAAAGAAAAAGAAGCAAAGGTGGAAATAAAGTATCATTAAACAAAGTTGAATAAGCAAAACTATAGTAAGAAGCACAAGTCATAAACATGCAAATGTTTTGGGTGTTACAAAAATATTTTATCAGCACTACATCGTTCATTTTTGTCTTGTTTTTTTAAATGTTTAAAGTCTATGATGATGTCAACTTTTAATTCTTCTGGTGTGTAGTCAAATGCCAAAGTGATTATTTTAACAGTGACTGTTTCTATGTCCGAATTTGTTTTTTTCTAGGCTGTTTTTTAAGGCTGAAATTTTGAAAAATATATATTATTACAAAAACAACATGTATACAGAAAATATATAACTGAAAATCATTCCTGGTATGCATTGACTAGAACTCATATATACACAGGGGTTCTGATGGATTCTTCCATAAAAAGAATGAGTGGATTTCTTCAGTGGCAAACAAATAAAAAATGAGCTCAAATAAAAAATAAATGCAAAAGAGTGCTTCTTTTACAGCAGGAAAGAAAGCACACAATAAAACAATTGTATGGCTATTTATATATAACATATACTACATATATAACACAGACCATGACAACAATATCAAACATGAAACAGACAACATAGACGACTGATTTTATTTTGTGGGTTATGACTTGCGCCTTGACTGAAACTGTTCTATTAACCTACAAAGAGAAAAGAAAGTGAGCCCAACTTTTTCCTGGCAAGAATGAACAATTAGCAAGGTAAATATACATTTAAAAAAAATAAAAAAATAAAAACTGGCTAAAAGATTCAGCAAATGCAAAGTATATTTGTTCTAGTTATGGAAGAAAGGAAGAGTAGAAGCTGACTTTTATAAGCTTGCTGACTTTTATAAGCTTGCGGTCTTTAGAGAAAGACCGTTGCCACACTCACGGGTGAAAAATAATATTTATTTCGTTTTTTAAAGCTGAAAACGGACTAAGTTAAACAACCGGCTTAAATGCTGTCAGCACTTCTAAAGGTTTTTATAGATGGATGTTTGTAGGTTCATCGCTTAAAGATTTACTTCTTTTTTAAATTGATGATCGCCGTGTTGTTTCAAACCTGAGAAACAAAGGGTGTTTCTACATTAAGCAACGCCCCAGCAAAACCCCACATCCTTTCCGGAGCTTCCTGCTTTCGGTTTCTTTGCGGGATTAGGAAGGGCTCCTTTACACTGCAGACGCATGGTTTGAACTGAGGGAGTGCCTCCCTCCCTCCCTGGCATGTGTGCAAAGGAGGGTTCCCCCCCCTTGTTTTCATAGCTTAGTTTCTGCTGTACTCTTTTCTCGCAGCCCCTGGGAAACCTCTGACTTACTTCTGAGTAGACATAAAATGTAAGATTGTGCTCTTGTACGTCTGCAACACTTGGTACACTTATGTGGGAGTCAGCCCCACTGAACTCAGTGGGACGTACTTCTGAGTAGACGTAAGATCGCCCTGTAAGTCTGCAACACTTGGCACACTTACTCGGGAGTAAGCCCTACTGAACTGAATGGGGTGCTCTGAAACAACAGAGGACGTTGCTTCTGAGCTTGGTGGGGTGGGAGATCATCGAGCCATAGAACCATAGAATCATCAGATGTGTCTCCCTTCGTTGCAGGGAGGCGTTTTACCCTCTTCTCCTTCCAACTGAGAAATGTGCTCGAGACATGGCAGGCACCTGGGAATCGAGGAAAGTCATTCCTCAGTAAGACTTGAGCGGATGCTGGAGTTGCAATTGGCGGGCGACCCTTGCCCTGGCGCCTGTCAAATCTGCTCCTGCATGCCCCGCTCCCATCCTCAATGCCTTCATCACCCTGACCGCCCCCCCCCCACATCTGAAAACAAACGCCCACAGCAGGCAGATGGAGCGGTTTCTCTCACTATTTGTCAGGGTGGACACTGAGCCCATAGAATCCCAGAGTAGTTCTGATTCTGAGGAAGAGCAGTCGCTCCTGGGAGAGGAGCGCTCTCCTTTTCCCCAGGGCCAACAGCTGACGGAGATTCCTCCCAACAGCATTCCTAGCTTAGATAGCAGTCCTGGGAGTGACAGAGCGTGGGAAGCAGACTTGATGGACGTGCGACGCCGACGCAGAGAGCGGCGCCAGATGGAGGGCGTGGAAAGGAGGCGAAGTGCCAGGTTGGCACACAAACAACGGCTGTGCCCAGAGGCTCCAAGGGAAAAGGGGAGGGACTCTCCCTAGTCCTTAAGTTCAGGGGTCTGCCAAGTTCAGGGGTTTGAAATTCCCTTTCAAACGGGGACCAACTGTTCCAACGTAGGGCATAGGTACTGTGCTGCTCAGATCTAGTTGCAATCGGTATAGTTGTTAAGTTGTAAAAGAAGAATAAAGCTTTGAAAGGAATTCCTTTGTCTGTGTCTGGACTTGGCTACTGGATTAGACTGAGAAAGGCCTCCAAGGAGCTCCTGACACTATCGGAGAATTTCATGGGGAGGTCATGGCGCTCCTGTTCCGTGGGCTGGAAAAAATACCACCTTTATTGCGTTTGGGGAAAACACGGGCTAAGTTGGGGAAAATGGCGGGAGACACCCTGGAGGGTAACAGCATCCTCTAAAAAGCCCGCAAACGTCCGTGACAGAGCCATCTCCATAGCAGAATAAAAGCTCTGTATGAAGAACCCCAAAGAAGGAAGGGAGGAAAGAACAAAACACAACAAAAAGCTGAGCGCCTTTGGGCCCTTTTTAAAGTCTTATTATTTGCAGGGAAATGTACACAAATATATCTCTTCTTTAGGAACAATGAATAGCATTGTTACTGAACTTATCCCCTATTTTGATTTGGAATGGCCTGGTCCAGTACAGCTCAACTTTTCCTTTTGGCACTAGTTTCTTCACTACATCTGTTTTCTTCCATCTCTCTCTCTCTTGTCTTGTCTTGTCTTGTCTTGTCTGATCTTCTTTCTTGTCATTTTCTTTATCTGCTCCACTTTCTTCACCTTTGCATGACATTCTTATTTGGGTAAGGGTGCAATCCTATGGCCACTAGACAGCGACTAGACAGCCATAGGATTATTCAGTTTTTGGGAACCGGCCTTGGAGCCAGCACTCCAAGATTGGTCCCAGAAAAGCACCTCCTTGCTGCTGCCCCCTCCTAAGAATCACAGTTTGTCCATGGCTCTCCGCTCGTAAGAGCAGCACGGAGCAGGGGGAAAAGGGGCCTTTCTGGGGGCAAGGAGGGGTGGGGACAGCAGAAGTGTCGTTATGACGCTTCCTATGCATGCTCCAGCCTCCTCACCCTGCTCCGGCCCGCTCCAGCTAGACAGCCCAAATTGGCCATCTAGCTGCTAATGCAGGGCAGCTAGAGTGTGGAGGGGAAGATCCCATCCATGCTGTGCCTGCACTGCATTGGATAGTCGGTCACCTCCAGGTTTGGAGGCGGCCGACCATCCCTACTGGATTGTGCCCTAAGTTGCTGTTCTAGAACTGTTACCCAGTTCTAGACAATGCATACCAGGAATGATTTTCAGTTATATATTTTCTGTATACATGTTGTTTTTGTAATAATATATATTTTTCAAAATTTCAGCCTTAAAAAACAGCCTAGAAAAAAACAAATTCGGACATAGAAACAGTCACTGTTAAAATAATCACTTTGGCATTTGACTACACTCCAGAAGAATTAAAAGTTGACATCATCATCATCATAGACTTTAAACATTTAAAAAAACAAGACAAAAATGAACGATGTATTGCTGATAACATATTTTTGTATCACCCAAAACATTTGCATGTTTATGACTTGTGCTTCTTACTACAGTTTTGCTTATTCAGCTTTGTTTAATGATACTTTATTTCCACCTTTGCTTCTTTTTCTTTCTTTCTTTGCAATTGTACTTAATTTTAGGATCAAAGGGCTCCAAAAATTCACAATTAATTCAAGTCACACAATAAAGGGGAAAATAAGACCATGTTGATGAATGACATCGACGGCATAAACTAATTTGGTCTGGCTAACGTGACATCCGAGTTTGGTATTTCCCGAACTGGATCTCAGCGGGGAAATGTTACTCAGGTCCCGTTTTGGATTCAAATGCTGGGAACAGAGGGCTTACAAGGAAGCCATAGAATGGAATAGGAGTGAAACATTGGTTCACCAGCAGGCCTGCCTTTCTTTGAGGGCAGAAAGTTTTTGCTGCTTGAGTCCGAGATGCAGACAGTCATGCTGACAAAGCTGTGGTCAAGTTGTGGAACAATGGACCAGTATGAGAAGAAGTCACAATCACAGCTAGCAGCTCCCAGTCTGGAATGTTCCCATATACCCTGATAAGGCCCGAGGCAACATCAGCTGCCTAAAACTATGAGATGTCTTTTTTGCAGGTTTCTGCCCACCCAATACATCTTTCACCAATCCAAAACCAAAAACCAAAAAAAACCCAGATTGTTCTATAGACACACAAAGTCTTGCTACATGCATATCACAGGAACATCTGAAGAGCCCTACTGGATAAGAGATCTAATTCAGCACATTTATTCATTCATTCATTCATTATCTATTTATTTTCTATTTTCATTATTGTCCCCATTTGGCCATGGATGATGGCAGCAGTGCTCCAAACAACATCTGGGAATTCAAGGTTGGGAACCAGATCAGGAGTGGGCACAATCAGGTGACTTTGGGCCAGTCACAGAATCTCAGCCCAACTCATCTCACAGGGCTGTTGTTGTGAGGATAAAAGGGAGAGGAGGAGGAGAATGTAAGCCGCCTTGGGTTCCTTGCAAGAGGAAAAAAGGCGGGGTATAAATGCAATAAATAAATAAATAAATAAATAAATAGATAGATAGATAGATAAATAAATAAATAAATCTCCTTCCTTCCTTCCTTCCTTCCTTCCTTCCTTCCTTCCTTCCTTCTTTCAGTTTTTCACACTGATGCAGAGGGATATTCCACTCTGATTCCATTCCTTATAAGTCCTCTGTTCCCAGCACTTGAATACAAAAAAGGACCTAAGTAACGCAAATGTAACACATCCTGCACTAAATTATAGAGTTGAGACAAAGGGAACTTGGGGGTAACCAGAAGTGGGGATTTGGGTCCAAAGATCTATGGGCTCTGTTCAGTTCTGGTACTCAGAACAAATGCCTGAATTCGGAATACTTTCTTTCAAAGAGGGTGTGCATTTTTGCACCAGGCTTCTGTTGGGCAGTTTCAGGGTGCTTGCAAAGAAGAAGACAAAAAGAAAAAGACATAGATCTTGGAAGTTTGAAATCTGCCCACTCCTAATCTGGTTCCCAACCTTGAATTCCCAGATGTTGTTTGGAGCACTGCTCCCATCATCCATGGCCAAATGCTGGGGACAATAATGAAAACAGAAAGTGAATGAATGAATGAATGAATAAATAATTGTGCTGAATTAGATCTCTTATCCAGTAGGGCTCTTCAGATGTTCCTGTGATAGGCATGTAGCAAGACGTTGTGTGTCTATAGAACAATCTGTTTTTTTCTGTGAACCCGTCATGGAGATGGATAAAAGCTTTTCTTTCTTCATAGAAGGTTCAACCAGATGGACATTTTAAACATTCACTTCTCAGTAATTCTGTTGGAATCCTTGCTTACCTCCTAATGTCAATCTCATCATTGCAGGACATTAATCAGGAACTACCAACACTTCCTGGCCTTGGTGTTCGCTGTCACTGAGCTCAGTAAAGATCCGACTCTCCTTCCCAACACCACGCTAGGCTTCCGCATCTACGAACACATGGACCTTGTCAGAGTGATCCATGTGAATAGCCTCTCTCTGCTCTCCACTCGGAGGCGAACATTTCCCAATTATAAATGTGACAGGAAAGATAAACTGCTCTCCATTATTGGGGGTCTTGACTCCAAATCCTCAAGGGAGATCGCATCTTTAATGGGCATCTACAAGATCCCACAGGTAAGGGGATTCATCTTGGAATAGATGTGGGGGCCTGCAGAGTTCATGAACATTGAACTAGCAGTGACTGACCAAGAAAGAGAATTTGGGGTTGTGGCGGATAGCAAGATGAAAATGTCAACCCAGTGTGAAGCTGCAAACTCCGTATTAGGCATAATTAGGAAAGGAATTGAGAATAAGGCTGCCAATATCATACTGGACTCATACAAATCTATGGTGAATCCACACTTGGAAGAATGTGTGTAGTTCTGGTCACTGCACCTAAAAAAGATATTGTAGAATTGGAAAAAGTGCAGAAAAGAGCAACTAAAATGATCAAGGGGCTGGAACTACTCCCCTATGAAGGAAGGTTACAACAGGTGGGGTTGTTTAGCTTGGAAAAAAAGGCGAGTAAGGGAAGACATGATAAAGGTCTACAAAATTATGCCTGGTGTGGAGAAAGAGGAGAGGGAGACATTTTTCTCCCTCTCTCAAATACTAGAACCCAACGGGGTCATCCTGTGAAACTGATTGGTGGGAGATGCAGGACAGATAAAAGGGAGGACTTCTTCACACAACGGATAATGAAACTATGGAATTTGCTACCACTAGACATTGTGATGGCCACCGATTTGGATGGCTTTAGAAGGGGATTGGACAAATTCATGGAGGAGAAGCCTATCAATGGCTACTAGTCCTGATGGCTCTATGCTACCTCCAGTATCAGACACAGTATGCCTATGTAGACCAGTTGCTGGGGAACATGGGTGGGAGGGTGCTGTTGCACTCATGTCCTGCTTGTGCATCTCCCATTGACAGCTGGTCAGCCACTGTGTGATCGGAATGCTGGACTAGATCTAGATGGACCTTTGGTCTGATCCCACATGGCTCCTCTTATGTTCTTATGTTCAGGGGTTTCTTATTAAGCCCTGCTATCATTGTGTCATGTTTTCTATTTTGTGCATCCTGATGCATTCTACAAAGAATGGAACCAGTTTGACCAAACTATCATATTTGGGGAGGGGTCCTAAAGCTTCAAAGCCCCCAGGATGCCTACAGAATGTCACATATCTTCAATATCTTCAACCAAACGGCCAATTCACTGCAATGGTTAGAAACTGTGTCAGGGTTACGCCCAAGGAAGCCCTGTGTTTTGAGGGTGATGCCCCTGCTACAGGCTGGGGGGACCTTAAAGTCACCACAGAAGTTTAGTTTTAGATATCCATTTTTAAAATGGACATCTCCCTTTAGTATAGAACTTCATGCATCTGAAGTTGTCTGTACTAGTCCATGGTAGTTGATGCCATAATAAATGTGCTAGTCTTTGAAGTGTTACAAAATTCTGCTGCAGCGCACTAACAGGCAATTCCTTCTTTCAGCTTGGTTATGGCTTGCTTGACCATGTTCAGGGAGAGAAAAGGTTATTTCCTTCCTTCCAGCGAATTGATTCCAAGGAAATTACTCAGTATGTAGGCTTAGTCCGGCTGCTCCTGCATTTCCACTGGAACTGGATTGGGCTGATTGTTAACAGTGATGACAGCGGTGAAAATTTCATCCAGACACTGACACCCATGCTCAAGGAGAATGACATCTGTGTGGCCATGACCGAAATCATGGACCCAACACACCTGCTCTATCAGATCCGAGTACGATCTGGAAATGTTCCTAATGCTTGGTTTGAGCCTGAAGTGATGATTGTCTTTACAGACTACAGCGTTATGGGACAAGTAGTAGTATTGTTGGGTAATTATAAAATAAAGGCCAAGACCACATTTAAGAAGGTTTGGATCATGGCATCCCGTTGGGAACGGGATGCGACAGGATCCGCCTTTGGCGGGCAGTATGAAAGAACCCTCCACGGTGCTTTGCAGTTCAGAGTCCACAGAAGGGATGTGCCAGGATTCAAGCCATTTCTCCAGGCTTTAGATCCATTCCAACCACAAGGAGACGTCTTTCTCTATGAATGGTGGGAAAAAGCATTTAGCTGTCTATTTCAGAAAACCACTGGGAAGAGACAGTGTACAGGGAAGGAGAAGGCGGAGGACCTTCCAGTTTACAAGTTCCAAATGAGGATGTCCAGTCACAGCTACAGCATCTACAATGGCGTTTATTCTGTGGCACATGCATTACATGCTCTGTCTGGATCCAAGCATGGAATGAAAGGGGAAGGCAAGAGGCTTCTGAATATTCAGCCGTGGCAGGTAACCGCCTCCTTCAGACTTGACAATCCTATAAAAGTTGCTTTGGTGATTTCCCAATGGTCTGATCCTGGAAGCAAAGACTGAGCATCGGAGAAGGACTATTAGTCCATTCTAAGGATGCTAAGAAAGACATTCCCCATGGATATTCTTTCATTGCCATCATTTTCCATAAAGCGCCTTAAGAAGTGAGTAAAGAGTAGTGGATGCTTAAAGTGGTTCTGTAAGAATGATATGTTTACAACTGTGGATGTTGATTAAGGAGGAATCAGACATATTTCTACCGCAAACACATAGTTCTAGTCTATAAAGCAGTATTTCTCAAATCAGCATTGATTTCTCAGTGGTCTGATCCTGGAAGCAAAGACCTAGGGGATGTCTCCACAAGTGATTTACTCTGAGCTGGCTGTGTCTGGAGGTCATTAGGGATAGATGATGTCATGGCCATCTTGCAGCCACCCCAGAGCTTATCATGGAAAAACTGGATTTCGCGAGACTGCTTGAAGTCTGATTCTTTTCCTTAAGTTGGGTTCTCCACGGTAGAGCTGTTATGTGCCCCAACCCCCACGCATTTACCATAGGTATGCTAGTCCTTCCCAGGGGTGTGCTTTTCACCATGACCCCAGTCAAGGGGTGTTTCCTGTCCCTGTGTTTCCCAGTACAAACCAATTAGTGTCTACTCAGACGTAACTCCTATTGTGCTCAATGAGGCTTGTCTTCTAAATGCTCACATCAGAAATTACGGAGATCCCCCCCACCCCCCGGCAATTGAAATAGCACATTTTTAAGCACTAATTCCCGAAAGGCTGTAAAGTGCTTTCTTGAAGTTGTGATTCTCCATGGTTTGGTTTATTGTCATTCAGAAGTAACTACTTCTACCTTCAATCATCTGATCACGCACAGCATTGGGTTAGAAAGGGGACTGGTTTCCCATCCCTTTGTTTCTCGTCGCTGCTTTTCCCAGCACAAACATAAATGTGTATACTCAGAAGTAACCCCCATTGTGGTCAATGAGGCTTGTTTCCGAAATGCGCGCTCCCAAAGTTACTGAGGTTCCCATGGATTGAAATAACGTATTTAGGAGCCTTAATATCAAAGCTTCAAAGCTTCGACTGATCGCAACGCAGCAGGGAGAACGCTGTGTTCTTTGTTGCTTTAAAGAAGGAATGAACCAGGGTGGGAGAAGGAGTTTCGAGCTTCAGCAGGTTCAAGGCAGAGAGAACACTTTGTTCTTGACATGGCGGCTGCTTTAAGGGAGTAAGTAATGCGGGAGGAGGGAGGAGAGTGATTTTATCAAAGGAAAAAGGGGGGGAGCCTGGATGGGCGGGGGGGTCACTTATTGGTTGAGCAGGCCCTGCCAGTCAGATGACATTTACTCCAACCCCTCACCCCACCCAGAAGTATGTTATGTGAAGCGACTTATACTGGTGTAGCACACTTGCAGGTAGAGCCCTGCGCAGACCAAAGTGCACCACCAAAGCCGATCCCTTGAAAAAATCTAGGTAATCCTCCATTTGCTTCTCCTTCCATTGTCATAGAGAAACCCCCTGAGTCTGGGAGAACAGCTATTAGACCAGTCTAAAGCTTCAAAGAAAGACACTCCCCATGGATATTCTTTCACAGCTTTCATTTCCCTTTAAGAACATTAAGGACAGAATAAAACACTGAGGAAACATCTTTTGATTTTGTAATAATTAGGTACTTACAACAGTAGATATTGAGTTGGGAGAAATCAGGCAAGTCTCTACCCCAAAGACATAGTTCTAGTCTATAAAGCAGTATTATTTCCCACCCCGTCTCCTTGAAAACAAAAAGCAGGCATGTCCCCGTCACCCAGAGGTTACGTAGCAGAAAAGGAAAAAAGTCTTGTGTAGAGCTCAGACCTCAATTCTGTGATGAATCAAAAAGTAGATACAACAGTTTGACAGCGGACTAACAGCATTGTGTAGAAAAGCTGGTTGTCTCTCTTCCATTGCAGTTTCTTGCCTCTTTGAGGAATGTTCGGTTCAACAACAGCGCTGGAGATGAAGTCTCTTTTGCTGAAAGTGGCAAGAGGTATGAGATCCTCAACTGGATCTTCTTCCCAAATTGGTCTTTTACCACTGTGAAAGTTGGAGATATGGATCCGGGAGCTTCCCCAGGCCAAGACTTCACCATTCACTCTGATTCGATCGTCTGGGTTATAGAGGTTGGTTTGAAGTGAATGTTCCGGGGTCATGGGAAGATTAAATGTTTGTGTTCTGTCCCTTGAATGCACCTTCCAGTGTTACATTTTCTGTCTCCCATATGAGGCTCTTTTATGATGGTTCAAAGTAACCTGCAGATATTCAGAAGATATTTGGCCCTCCTAAATTAGTAAAACAATCCATCATGTAGTGGGAAACTCTGTTGAGTAACTCTTTTTAGTGTGATTTCTGCCACTGAATATCCTCAACTGGTTGTCTTTTCCTTTTTAGAAGACACCCTTTGCAAGGTGTGTGAAGAGGTGCTCCCCAGGGCACTGGAAAAAAGTTCCAGAGGGGAAGCCAGTTTGCTGCTACAGATGTGATCGTTGTCCGGAAGGGACAATTTCTAACTCAACAGGTACCTCAAACTTTGAGAGCCATATAAAAGTGCAGAACGTAGTGGGGTCAGAATGGAGTGGGGACAAGGGGAAGATAATAAACAAGGAGAAGAGTCTGCCATTTTTCCTAGGAATGTATTTTTCTGTCAATTCCATTTGGGATTGCATACCTCTGTGGTTTACTGGTTCGCAAAGTATTCACCGTTTTCTGAACAAAGCTTCTATTTGAATAATAAAATAACGACTCTCAGTAAATTCCTAATACTCACAAGTGAAGAATGTGCTGGGTTTTCATCTGCATACACAATGGATATGCCATTCTTCTTATGCCTCATTTGTGAAAGACCATGTTTCCAACCTTGGCTGTTATTTTTTTCACATCAGATCTGAAGCTGTTCAAGCAGAATGTTGATCAGGGCAGGTGGTTGGTCATCCTTGTAACAACTGAAGCATGTTACTGCAATGTCAACCAGATTCCCCTTTTATCTATAGTGATTTCTGTAATCTTTTTCTCAGCCTCTCCACCAACATATCTTCTCAGAGGACACTGTATAATATACGGAAGATATATATATATAGAAGATACTGTTAGTGATAGATTGTGGTTCAGTTCTTACAATTCCCTGCTTTTCATTTCTAGTTACTAAATGTTCTTCCTTGCAGAATATTGAACATGAGTCTGGTAAAGGGGGCTGTCATATGGGGAAAAAGCATTTTGTATCTTTTCTGACTTGGTTCTTATGACTGGAGAAACTGAAACAGAAAAATCACCAAAGCTGTAAAACAAACAAGAGAAGGGATATTTCTGTGCCCTAACTTGAGAGCTGAACTGGCCCCCAGAAAAAGAACATAAGTATCATGTTTGAGATACTTCAGTAGTTGTTTATTCCAGATGCAGATCATTGTGACCGGTGCCCAGAAGACCAACACCCAAACAAGGACCAAGACCAGTGTATCCCCAAGCAGATCCACTTCCTCTCCTATCAAGAGACACTGGGCTTTGTTTTAACTTCTTTGGCCTTTCTCCTCTCCCTGGTCACATCTCTAGTGCTGGCAATCTTCATTAAACACCATGACACACCAATTGTCAAAGCCAACAACCGAGACCTCACCTACGTCCTCCTCCTCTCCCTCCTGCTCTGCTTCCTCTGCTCCTTCCTCTTCATCGGTCAACCCACAAAAGTCACTTGTCTTCTCCGACAAACTGCTTTTGGCATCATCTTCTCTATTGCTGTTTCTTCCATTTTGGCAAAAACTATCATGGTGGTTCTGGCCTTCATGGCCACCAAGCCAGGAAACTTGGCAAGAAAACTCTTGGGGAGACAACTGACAAATTCCATTGTTTTGGCCTGTCCCTTCATCCAAGCTATTATCTGTGCTGTCTGGCTAGTAACTTCTCCCCCGTTCCCAAACTTGGACTTCCATTTCCTGGCTGGAGAGATCATCGTGGAATGTAATGAAGGCTCAGTCACCACGTTTTATGGTGTCTTGGGTTACATGGGTTTCCTGGCTCTTGTTAGCTTCATGGTGGCTTTCCTAGCAAGGAAATTGCCGGACAGCTTCAACGAAGCCAAGTTTATCACCTTCAGCATGCTGGTGTTTTGCAGTGTTTGGATTTCTTTTGTGCCAACCTACCTGAGCACCAAGGGGAAGTTCATGGTGGCTGTGGAGGTCTTCTCCATTTTGGCCTCTGGGGCTGGTCTCCTGGGTTGCATCTTTCTCCCCAAATGCTACATTATTGTGCTGAGACCCAACCTCAACACGAAGGATCATCTAACAAGGAAAAAGTATTAAGGATCTCTCACTTAGGAGCATGCTCTGCTTATTCAGTTGTAATTTAATTGTGAATCCTGATTCCATATCAAATTGGTCTGTTCAGGGAAGCTGGCTGATTGATCCAAGCATTTTCAGAAATGTCCTCCAGGCATAAAGGCAAAGGTGCAGAGGAGGATGCCATGAACAACCTCTGTCTCATCAGCCTTGGGATGGTTTTATAGGGAACCAGCTCCAGTCCTATGTGAGGGATCTCTGTGCCCCATCCCTGGTCCAGATGTTTGTCCTCCTGGCTCTCTGAAGCACATAGATTTTTAGACTTGGGAGGGACATTGGAGGTCATTTAATCCAACCCCCTGCTCAATGCAGGCTCTGCAATGCAGGACGCAGGAACAACATCCCTGACAGGTGGCCAGACAGCCTCTGTTGAAAGACCTCTGGCCAAGGAGAACCCACAATCTCCCATTGTCACTTCCACTTCTGAATACAGTCCAACTGGCAAGAGAGTCAGTCCAACCCATGCCCTGATATATAACCCACCTGGATGTATTCAGATGGCTTAAGTACATGCAAAGCTGAACATTTTATGTCCTTGTATTTAAGCATGTCACCGAAGAGCCTGAAATCCTTTTTAAAATTTATGTATCCTAACCCCTTGAACCAAATCAAAGGCCGTTTTTCAACCTTCTTTGCATCAATCTGCTTGTCTTAGCTAAATCTCATTCTCCCCACATGCAAGGGGGCTGGCAATAATTCAACTAGATAATTTCAGACACTGGACTTAAATGGCCATACAGGGGTCCCTCTTTGCATGGCCATGTGCATTCCTTCAGCTCCAAGGCACACAACTGCATTTCTTTCCTCCCTGACCACTACTAAATGCTTTACAGATCCTTGTCCCTGATACAGTAGAGCAAATACACAACAGGGGGGAAATGTTTGCCAACTCTGAAAAAATGAGAGATACTCTGTGCATGTACAGTTACTCAAATCACGTTTAGTGTAAATATAGCACCAGGAAGGCTAGGAGAATAAAATAGACAGTTTCTTCTGCTCTGATGCTAAATGGATTTATGACAATGGAACCCATGACCTGGGGAGGTGGTGGGCTCTCCCACAGTGGAGGCTTTCAAGATGAGGCTGGACAGCCCTCTGTCAGGGATGCTCTGACTTGGATTCCTGCATTGAGCAGGGGGTTGGACTCGGCGGTCTTATAGGCCCCATTCCAACCCTACTATTCTATGATTCTACTTGGGACTGAGCATCATTTTGTAGTAGGACAGTAAAAATAATAAAATGGGCATCTGTCACCACGTGCATGCCCAGCCATCTGCCTCCTGACCTTAACGCATTTTTAAAAGTAAAAGGACATAGATGCAGCCATGAGCACCGCCAGCCCCGGTTGCTGTCAGGTGTTGACATCCTTTGCTACTGCCTCCATCATTGCTCTGTAGGTGGTAATTCCCCACCCCCCGAACAGTAGGGTCCTGGACTTTGGCCCCTGTGCTTCACCCTACCTGGAACACAGGTGGTTGCCATGTCTGAGCTGGGGTGGGGGCTTCTTTTAAGGTCCTGGATTTTCACAGATTGCAGCCCAGGCTCCCTCCTTCATTTTCCCCGGAGCAGGCTTGCAAAGCCTGAGACAGCTGGAAGATGGCAAGTACACCTGGTCTTATTAACTGGTGCCAGAAAGGCTTGGAAAGAGAGAGAACTTTCCCCCAAAGAGATAAGGCTGGGTGTTGCAAGGTTTGGATAAGAGAGAAGGAGCCCCTTCTGGTGTGGCCCAAGGGGTTTTGGACTTCTAGGTTTTGCCTGGCTGCTTGGGACAAACTACCTGTCCCAAAATTTTTGGCCAGTGGGGCTTAAAATGGAGAGTGAGTGAGGGATATTGGGGTTCACTGCGAGATTGCC
The DNA here is from genome assembly GCF_057233095.1 of Heloderma suspectum. NCBI lineage: Eukaryota > Metazoa > Chordata > Lepidosauria > Squamata > Helodermatidae > Heloderma > Heloderma suspectum. The sequence continues at coordinate 2,091,531 of NC_139475.1, forward strand.
TTGTATTCTTTTAATATTTCTATTATTCCCTACTGAGGTGTTATTCTATATTTGTAAATAATAAAAGAGCTGAAGTGAAAGAGAAGGACTCGCACCTCTTTTTTCATGTCGGGACTATTACCTTTGTATTAAAGCAATTAGTTCCGACAGAGGATCCAGCAATCCCTCATTCAGCAGAGTTCTAATCTCTCCTGTTTCTGGTAGTAAGGTCTGAAAAATCTCTGTACAGATGCAGTTATAACACTCAGCCATCTCGGAAAGGCAGCAGGAGGAAGTCAGTTCTGCCTTGGCTCCCAGCGGCTGCACCAGGCTGTGGGGCAGCTGAGATGTGAATTCTGAGGAGAGTCTCCGTAGCTGATTTGCTGCAAGCTGGCTCCATTCCAAGGTTGTTCGGGGCGCATGATGTCATGGCCATCCCACAGCCACCCAGGAGCATTTCACGGAACAAAATGGATTTCCTGAGACAACTTTAAGTCTGATACTTTTCCTTAAGTCGGGTTCTCCGTAGTGTAGTTGCTGTGTGCCCCAACCCCTGCATTGACCTCGGGTATGCCAGCCTTGCCCAGGGGTGTGCCGTTCGCCATGACCCTGGTCAAGGGGTGTTTCCTGCTCCTGTGTTTCCCACCATGTTTTCCAGCACAAACCAATTACTCAGAAGTAACTCCCATTGTGGTCAATGAGGCTTATCCCCTGAATGTGAACTTCAGAATTTACAGGGATTCCCCTCTATTGAAATAGCACATTTTAAAGCAGCAATTCCCTTCGGGCTTTAAAGCGCCATCTTGAAGCTGCAATTGTCTGTTGTTTGGTTTATTGCCATTCGGAAGTAACTAATTTGCACCTTTGGTCGGGCATCGCATCGGGTTACAAAGGGGCTGCATTCCCGTCCCTGTGTTTCCTGGCCCTGTCTTCCCCAGCACAAGCAGATGGGTGTCTACTCAGAAGTAACTCCCATGGTGTTCAATGAGGCTTGTCTTTGATGTTTACTTCCTTTCTTTTTGGAAGCAATTAATTCACAGCTTCTCTCCTTTGCAGCATGGGGAGCTTCAGGGGAAAGGAGATTAGAAACAGGGCTGGTTGGAGCCAGGGTGCTTCAAGTATTCACAGGGTTAAGTCCCCCAAAGACGCTGAAGCACTTCACCGGCTGTGATGGAGTAGTTAATGCGGAGGTTCACTGGATGGCAGCATGCAGGGGAGCTTTTACAGAGGGGGAAGGACCTACAGCTGGGTTTCTGTAATGTTTCGTGCTGTAAGGAAGTTGTCAATGCGAAGTTGCGATCCTTTCCTTAAGTGTCACAAGGACACTGTATTCATTTAATGATTGTTGCTTTAAGGAAGTAATTAATGTGGGGGGGGGAGAGGGAGAATGCTTTTGTTGAGACACAAGAGGAAACCTGCCAGGATTTTATAGAAGGAGAAGCGGGGAGGAGAGCCTGGATGGGGCGAGCCTCTCTTATTGGTTGAGCAGCCCCTGCCAGCCAGATGATGTTCACTCCAAACCCCCCTCCCAGCCAAAAATATGTTCTGTGAAGCAACTTATACTGGTGCAGTGCACTCACTCATGGAGCCCTATGCGGGCCAAAGTGCACCAAAGCTGATTCCTGGGAAAATCTGTATAATACTCCATTCGCTTCTCCTTCCGTCGTTGCAGAGCCGCCCCCCCCCCGCCCCCTGTCCCTGGTCTGTGAAATGCTCATAGGGAACCTGCCCAAGGCAGAAACCCAACACAGCTCTCAAACAATGGCTGGGTTCACACAACACGCTAACCCACACTCAGTGGTTGAGTGCGGGTTGTTGTTGAACCGTGGGTTGTTTGTTGAACCGTGGGCTAGCATGTTGTCCAAACCCAGGGTGGCTGCAGGGTGGCTTGTTAACCACCCTGAACAACCCCACAACAAACCATGGGTTCTCAAGGTAGGTTGTTCAAGAAAAATAACCCACCCTGCACGGTTAACAAGCCACCCTGGGGAAAATGTCCTGGGCCCGTGCTCTGAGGTTGGTTCCCAGAGAACCGCCGCCTCCCGCCTCCCCCACTGCCTCGTAGGTGGCATGGATCTTCCCTGCGCTCCATGCTTGTAAGAGCAGCACGGAGTGGGGCAACAGGGGGCTTCCTGGGGGCGCTGCAGTGTGGGGAGTGCGGATGTGCCGTCCAGCCTCCTCACGCCATGCTTCAATGTTCCACAGCTAGACAGCCGAAATCAGCTGTCTAGCCATGAATGCAGGGCAGCTGGAGCGTGGAGGAGAGAATCCCCTCCGTGCATCTCCTGCCATGCATGGAATAGGTGGTCTCCTGAGTTCGGAGGCGGCTGTCTATCGGCATAGGGTTGCTCCCTGTGAGCTTCAGCAAGTCCCCCCGCAGCCCTGCCTCACTCCCCTCATCTGCAACATGGGTGATAATACTCCTCCTGACCTTACAGGATTGTAGTAAGAATTACAACTAGATAATGCTTGTGAAGCACTTCGAAGACTTGAACTCCGATTATGATTGTATTTTCACAATCAGCATCCACCAGCAGCCACGCGAGAGTCCTAGTGAATGTCTTCCACAAAATAGATGCCACCACCAAAAGGCCCTTGTCCCACAGGGACTGGTCCTACCACCAGGCAGCGGGGGGGGGGGGGGGGACGGACCTCAGGCTGCTAATTTGGGGTGTGAGGAAAGGGCTGCTAATGGTTACCTTTCAATGTTTTTTGTTCTTCCGTTTTTACTCCTAGGGAGAGGTACGGTGGGATTTTCTGCCTCAGACGTGCGTGTGTGTTGGGTGTGTGACTTTGCTGCTCTGTCTCGGGCGGCAAATTGTCTTTGGATGACTCTGGGTCAGTCAACCATCTGAGCGTCAGCAGGCAAAGAGATGTGGCGCATCCGGTGTCCCCAAGCTGCAATTAGAGTCGGTGGTGATGGTGAGGTGTACGTGTCAATTTATCCTGCCTATATTTGTGTCCCACGTTGGGCCAATAAAATTTAGGCTGGGAACCTAGACCAGAAAAACAGCAGAGGGCAAAGTTTTTTTTAAAAAAATGCCTCTGTGCTGATCACACCCAGATCTCCTCCCTATCTAGACCCTCTCCTAGGGCTGCTTTAAATCTTCCCCATCCCCTTTTTAAGTCAGAAGGCCTATTCACAGATCTTTGAGGCACCAGCCAAAGACCAGTAGAAATGCAGGGGGAGCCTGTCACAGTGTGGCCGCTTGGTGCAATGGCTTAAAACACCAACACCCCTTTGACTGGTACGGCTGGGTTGATTTGCTTCTGGGTCTATTTCTAGGAGTTGCACACGAACTTTAAAGCCCACCATGGCTCAGCTCACAATTACCTGAAGGACAAACCACTTTTGAATAGATAGATACAAAAAACATGCTCTTGGGCCTGCAGTGAGGTGTCAGGAACGGATGATCACAGATAAAAGTCCCCCAAACATGTGAAGCAAACTTAGGCCGCTGTTCCTCCTTAGATAAAAAGACTTTGAACCAAGGTACATTGTACAGAGTTAGTCCGTCAAGCTCACTACAATCTACAGCAGGAGCAGGCAACATTTTGAGGCCTGTGGACGTATTTGGCAATTTGAGAAACTGTCTTGGGCATCATCACAAAATGGGTGCCCTGCAGATGAAAGCATCAACCTGCAGCCACCAGCCATCCTCATTTTCTTAGGAGTCCAAGGGCACACTGCTTCCCATGGATGCCACATTTCCCACCGCTAGCCTGCACAGGCTGGTAGTGCACAGCTCCCACTAAGATGCTTTGCTATTTAAAAATAAAAATAAACTAAAAAGTAAGAGGATATGGCACTGAGAAAGGTGTCCGAGGATGCACTGCTGCCCACAGGTTCCATGTTGCAAGCCCCGGGCTCCCTAGGATTTCAAACAGGTGTCTTTCCGCATCACCTGAGAAGATGCTTAGGCATGACGGTGAGAGTTGTGCTGCACCAGGGGCACCTGGGATGCCAAACAAAAACTTCCCCAAGGCATTCAGGAATCCCTTGGATTCAATAGGTCTTTGTGAGTGGACCATCCTAAGAGGTCCTCTCCCCTCCCAGGGTGTAGTAACTGCAGAGAGAGCAATCATTTCATCCAGAAATGCCTTATTGCCCAGCCCTGCACTGCTGTAACTGGGTGCCAACTCCTCCCTTTCTCAGCCATCAGTCTGGGCTAAGGAATGTTGGCAAGAGCCTGGGCTCCATCTTGGAATTAGGTGCTCAGCTTCCCACAGGCTGACGGGCAGAACCTGAAAGCAAAAGTCAAGTCCAACTGTCCCATGGAGAAGCGAAGAGTGACACTAACCTGTTTTTCTCCCTCCAAAGTGCGAAGGGAGCCGAGCGTTCTGGAGCTTTGATTAATCCATTACCCGGAATTACCAAAATGACAGTGATTCAAGAAAAACCCTCCATGGATTTCCTTTTGTCAAGTCAACAACAAAGAAGAACACATACTTAAAATAAATGTGTCCTGAGCCCCTCCATGTGGGGCTGGGGTGGTACCTGGTCACTTGGCATTTGCTCATTCCTTGCTAAGATCTAATTGTGCTGCTGGGGCCTGTATAATTGCCTCTCCTTCAGGTTCCATCTGTAGCTGACATAGGAGAGAAAGCGTCTCTGTACTGCTGATGATTTGGCTGCTGATGCTGTTTTGGCTCCTGCCTCAGGCCACCGAGACAATGCTGAGGACCAAGTGCCGCTTGGCCATGCCTAAATACTACCAAAACTTTTACAGGGCAGGAGACTTCATTGTTGGTGGGAATTTACCACTTGGCAGTTACTATCATCGGAAAACACAATACTTCCATAGTGTACCCAAATTAGCGATCTTCGCTCTTATAGGGTAAGTTTCCACAAGGGGGATCTGGGAGAGCAGCTTGCCTGCTTTGCTCTCGGATTCGAGGGCTCCTTCCAGAGAGATGCATCAGCCATGCTGCTGACGTTCAACATTTTCTGGTTTGATATGCGAGTCTCAGGGACTTGTCATGATCGGCTCTGATTTGTCATGATAGTCAGAGACTTCAGGGTTCTTCTCTGGCTTCATGTGGAGGGGTTTTGTGCAAGAAGCAGAGACAAAGCTAACCAATAATTTGGTTTCATGTTGGCCATCTGGCAATGGCTAAGAAATGTCCGCCTGCCCTCAGCAGACTTCACCAGACAGGGATGGTGAAGGTAAGTCTGGATTGACTGGTAGATCTCTGGGTGATGGTCAGTGGATCAGCAAGCATTTCTGACTCCCAGTTGTGAAATAATAGCAGTAAAATTATACAGCTGAATTGAAGAAATCTTGGGGGGAACCGGGAGGGGTGTTTTGTGTCCAAGGCCAGTGGGCTCCGGTCAGTTCTGGTACTCAAAACAAACTCCAGAATTCAGAATGTTTGAATTCAAAATGCAGGCTCAAGTTGAGGGAACTCAGTGCACTAGTGACAAATGGAGTCGATCCTGCACACTCCTGATCTGATTCCCAACCTTGAATTCTCAGAGGGTTTTTGGGCTCCAAATCCCATCATCCATGGCCAGATCCTGTACTGGGTCCAGAGTTGTACTGGGGACCCAAGGTTGGGAAACAATGAAAGCATCCCTATGGCTGGATGGTTCAGGAGTTTTGCAGGGTGCGGATGGGATTCTGCACTGTGCAGTAACTTTGGGGTTTTTTTGTAGCCCCAGAAATAAGGGCTCCATTAATCAAAGGCCAAAATAATTCAGTCAGCAGTATACTTATTGCAAAATATAAGTTTTTTGGGGGGGAAATTGAACACAGTGAGATATACAGTACGTTGAAGATTAACTCCCCTAAAGTAAAGGAAAAGCCCTATAATGACATTTAAATGGTGATGACATTCAAAGCCCTAAGCGGCTTGGGACCTCGATATCTGAGGGAGCGCCTCTCCCTATATATGCCTGCCCGAGGATTGAGGTCTGTTGGAGGGGCCCTCCTTTGCGTCCCACCAGTACGAGACATACACTGTGGTGGGACATGGGACAGGGCCTTCTCTGCTGTGGCAGCCCGGTTGTGGAATGCCCTCCCCTCGGAGGCCCGATTGGCGCAGACACTGGTGTCATTTCGGTGCCAAGTAAAAACGTGGCTTTTTACCAAAGCCTCTGAGGGCTACATGCATTCCCTAGCAGATTGTTTTAACTGTTTTATTGTTTTAGATTTTAACTGGTATTAGCTTGTTTAATATGTTTTTAGATGTTTAAATTATTTGTTGTTTTATACAGTTTAATTTAATTTTACCTGTACGCCGCCCAGAGATATAGGGCAGGATAGAAATGTGTTAATAAAATAAATAATAAAATAAATGAACAAATATTATCAATTAGCGTTACACGCGTCCCCATTTCACCACTAAAACAGCAAACTGGGTGCCTTTTTAAAATTATACATTGATCCATATCATTCGACATATATGTTACGATGTATTTTGGACTACAAAACAATCAGCAGTTTCTCTGTAGCTGCGGTGTAAAGGGAGCCGAGCAAAATTGCCTGAGTCACCCAGAAAGCTTTCTGCTCCTGAAACAAACCAGGGGTCCATCCAGTTCAGTCCCCCTGCGCTGAGTGGCAGTGGCTTTCATTCCCTCTCCTGCCTAGAAATTCTCCTGGGGATTGAACCTGGGGGCGTCCATGTGCAAAGCCGGTGCTCTCTGGCTAAAACTAAAACAAGGCGGCAGTCCTCATGGCTCTGAATATTTATTTCCTTTTCACATTTCTGTAGAACCCAATAGCTGAAGCTCTCTGGGTGGTACACAGAAATTAAGGGTTGCTCTAAACAGGGACACGAGGAGGTGCCTCATACTGAGTCAAACTATCGAGTCCTCTCTAGCTCGGTATCTAGCAGAGCCTCTCCAGGGTGTGAGACAGGGGCCCTGTTTCCACAACAATGGAAGAAGAGAGGAGTGGCCCACCCGCTTTTTGGTAGGAGCTGCTTTTGGTCTAGGCAGGGCTCCACGAGGGTGTCCGTTCTTAGTGGGTTCCCATAACTTACTTCCCGGTAGGGTGGGGGGTTGGAGTGAACGTCATCCGAGTGGCAGGGGTGGGTTGCTCAACCAATAAGAGAGGCTTCCCCCCGCTCCAGGCTGTGTAAGGAAGGTGCGAAGTAGTTACTTCCCCTTGTGCGCATTTGTAAGACAAGCCCCCCAACGAGCCCCATCACTGAACACAATGGGTGTTGCTTCTGAGTAGACACACATATGCTTGTGCTGGGAAAGGTGGGGGGAGAACACAGGGATGGGAAACCAGCCCCCCTTCTAACCCAACCGATGCCGCGCAGGATCTCTACGACGAAGCTGTGAAGTAGTTACTTCGTAAGGCAATAAGCCAAAGAACGGAGAATCGGAGCCTTGAGATCGCGCCTAGCGGCACTTAGGGAATTGGGCTTCAAACTGTGCCATTTCAGCTGAGGGGGATCTCTGTAAGTTCTGATGTGGATGTTCAGGGGAGAAGCCTCATTGACCACAATGGGAGTTACTTCTGTAAAAGGTAAAAAGGTAAAGGTGTCCCCAGCCAGTCGTGTCCGACTCTAGGGTGCGGTGCTCATCCCCGTTTCTAAGCCGAAGAGCCAGCGCTGTCCCAAGACGCTTCCGTGGTCATGTGGCCGGCATGACTGAACACCGAGGCGCACGGAACGCTGTTACCTTTCCCGCCGAGGCGGTACCTATTTATCTACTTGCCATTTCTTGCTTTCGAACTGCTAGGTTGGCAGGAGCTGGGACTGAAGACGGGAGCTCACTCCGTCACGCGGCACTCGGGTCTCGAACTGCTGACCTGCCGACCTTCCAGTCTGCAGCTCAGCGTCTTAACCACTAAGCCACCGCGGCCCCTAGTTACTTCTGAGTAGACGCTAATTGGTTTGGGCAGGGACGGGAAACACCGCTTGACCCAGGTCACAGTGAAAGGCACACTCCTGGGCAGGGCTAGCCTACCCGAGGTAATCGCAGGGGTTGGGGCACACAGCGACGGTACCGGAGAGAACCCGACTTGAGGAAAAGAATCGGACTTTAAGCAGTGTCAGGAAATCCAGTAAGCAGTGTCAGGAAAACTCATGGTGCTGAGTAAAAGGCTGAGTTAAGTCGGAAGCTGCTTTAAGCCATGTCAGAGCTTCCGTGCACTTAGGTCAATATTGCCTGCACTGATTGGCAGCAGCTCACCAGGGTTTCAAAGAGGGGACGTTCCCTGCCTGACCTGGAGATGCTGGGAATTGATCCTGGGACCTTCTGCATGCAAAGCGGGGCTCAACTGCTGAGCTATGTTCCTTCTCCTCAGTATTTCTGACCCTCATGTGAAATACCTTCCTTCACTAGAGAGAGAATTTTGGAGATGTGGTGATGGCTGCTGGTTTGATTTTAAAAGGGTCGGACACATTCCAGGAGGAAAGGACCATTGGCAGCTCTGAACCATGAACGCTAAACAGAGATTCCATTATGAGAGGCAGTCTACCACTGAACAGGAGGAGAGGAAATGAGGGCTGTTGCCTTCATCTTGTGGGGCTCGCTGGAAGCCTTTTGGCTGACCACAGCCAGAAACAGGATGCTGAGCTAGATGGAGCCACCTTGGTTTGATCCAGCAGGGCTCATCTCAGGTTCTTCTTACCACTTTCTTCTTTGACAATTTCATGGAGGAGGCTGGTTCATTCAAGGGCCATTAGACAGAGTTGGCCCTGATTGACCTGCCCTGTGCAAAGGGCCTTTGTAATCTTTAATTTTTAAAACATAATGTCTTATTTTGATTGTATGACTGCATTTTGGTTTTACCAGTAAGCCACCTTGGAAGCTTTTGCATCCTGAAAGGTGGGACATAAATAACGAAAAGCGTTAATAGAAAAATGAATTATAAATGTGCTGAATTACATCTCTGATCCAGCAGTGCTCTTCAGATGTTCCTATGAAATGCATCTAGCAAGACCTTGTGTGTCTGTATGTCAACAGAGCAACCTGAATTTCTCTGTGAATCCTTCCTTCTCAAAGGAATCCTGTGAATTCTTTAGTCTAGACGTTTTGCCTTTATTCAAAGAAGTCGAACCTGAAGAAGGTTTTAACCCTCCACTTTTTGGCAGTTCCATTTGGATCTTCACCCACCTCCCAATGACACTTTCACCACTGCAGGTCTTTAATGGAGAACTACCAGCATTTCCTGGCCTTGGTGTTTGCCATCGCTGAGCTCAACAAGGACCCGACTCTCCTTCCCAACACAACGCTCGGCTTCTGCATGTATGAGCACAGGGACCTTGTCCATTTTATGCATCTGAACAGCCTCTCTCTGCTTTCCACTCGGGGCAGGCGAGTGGTTCCCAATTATAAATGTGGCAGGCAGGGTAAGCTGCTCTCTGTTGTTGGGGGTCTCAACTCCAAATCCTCAAGGGAGATCGCATCCTTAATGGGCATCTACAAGATCCCACAGGTAAGGGGATTCATGTGGAGAGAGATAGTGGGGAACCTCAGACCTCCAGAACACAAGGACAGACATACCAATTCTGCCAAAACAGATTTGCCTATGCAGTGGGCGTGTTGATTCTGGAAGGCAGGAATTGGGGGCCTTTTGATTTTGGCTAATCTGCCACGTGACAACTTTGGTGGTAGCCAGGAATCTCAGGTGGCTCTCACATGACTAATCCCAGCCAGCAATCCGTCTGTTACATAAAAAAAGGTTTTGGATTGGGGGAAAATAACAAGGAGTCTTGCGATACCGCAAAGATTCACAAATGAAGGAGGTGCTACAAGACACTTTGTTGTTCTTACTGCAATCGACTAATGCAGGTACCTCTCAGGGAATTGGGGGGGGAAACACACACACACACACACACACACACACACACCCCTGACAACAATATAACATTTGCCGATCTTTGGTGTATTGGGCGATCCATAGCTAATAGACCTGATGGCCACACGCTCCCTACGGCAGTATCAGATACAGTACGTCCATGGACAGATGTTGCTGGGGAACGTGGGCAGGAGGGTGCTGTTGCACTCATGTCCTGCTTGTGGGTTTCTACCAGGCAGCTGGTTCGCCACTGTGTGAACAGAATGCTGGACTTGATGGACCTTTGCTCTGATCCAGCAGGGCGTTATTTCCATATAAAATGGCCAGTGTTTCAGCCACTTGCTTTAGGATGTAAACAGAAAATGTTTAGAGTGGTGGCACTTCAGGGGAGTTGATTAAGACCCACTAACAGTGTGTCACATTTTCTATTTTGCGTATCCTTACGCGGGTTCAGCCAAACAATCGTCTTGGGGAGAGGCCCTAAAGCTAGAAAGACTACAGTATCGTGGAAGAAAAATAAAAAGGGCAAGGAATGAGCAAATGAGGGTTCGAGCTTTAGCGTTTTTGGTTCAGGCTTTAAAGATTACCAGGCCACATGATTGAAATCAACAAGCTTGCCGAGGAAAAGAACAGGAGATGAAAAATATGCTTATGGTTAAGGAATGCTGCAGACTAATAATGTTTTTAGGAGAAGGAAGTACAAATTGCGGTTGGCAACTTGCAAGTCTGGGACAGGCAGGAAGAACAGCCTTGTGCTGATTCACAATTCTCCATCAATTGCTGCTTGGCCCTTCTGTAACTGCTGACTTCTCATTATCATTTTCTTGTGACTCAGATAATCAGTTGATCAATAAGTCAATACGTCTGTGATCCATATGCAGATTGCAAAACTACAAAATATGTTGCTTGGAAATGGAAGGGGAGGGAGCTTCGTACCACAGCCCTACTATTGTGGTTGCGCTGGTTTCCTCCCCAACAGCTGCTGAGATGTGGCGTTTTGGCCAATAAAAGCCTCCGAAGGAATTGTACTCCGAAACACACGAGTGGATCAATTTTTCAACTACAACAGGCATAAAAAGAATAACATTTTTAGACTATGGACACAAGGGGCCATTCGTTGCAATGATCAGAAATTATGTCAGGGTTACCTGCGTGGTAGCCCTGACTTTTTGGGGTAATACCCACACTGGGGGAGGGGGAAGTATTAAAGACAACACAGAGTTTAACTTTATATTTAGATATTTATTTTTAAAATGGACATCTTCCTTCTGGATAGCACTTCTTGCATCCCAAGTCAGCTGTGCTAGTCTTTAAAATGCCACAAAATTCTGACACAACAAATTAACAGGAAATTCCTTCTTCCTTCAGCTCGGTTATGGCTTGTTAGACCACACTGAAGGAGATAAAAGGGCATTTCCTTCCTTCTACCGCATTGATCCCAGTGAAGTTCCTCAGTATGCGGGCTTAGTCCGGCTGCTCCTGCATTTCCACTGGAACTGGATTGGGCTGCTTGTTCACAATGATGAGAGTGGTGAAAATTTCATCCAGACACTGACACCCATGCTCAAGCAGAACGATATATGTGTGGCCATCACAGAATTGTTGATATTCCAGGACCCTCTCCATCACCTTCATGTGCAAACTGGATTTATTCCTAGTTCTTGGTTTGAGCCCCAAGTGATGATCGTCTTTGGGGACTCTAATGTTATAGCACGATTAGGAATCTGGTTCTATAATCATGAAGAAAAGACCAAGAACCCATTTAGGAAGGTTTGGATCCTGACATCCCACTGGGAGGTTCCTGCGTCTGGATACCCCATGGGATGGCAAGATCAAGCAGCTTTCCATGGTGCTTTGCACTTCAGAGTCCAGAGAAGGGATATGCCAGAATTCAAGCCATTTATCCTGGCTTTAGATCCACTCAAACCACAAGGAGATGTCTTTCTCCGTGACTGGTGGGAAATTGTATTTTCCTGTCAGTTTCTGAAATCAGGCCGAACCTCTCCAAGGGGACAGAGGAAGTGTACTGGGAAGGAGAAGCTCGAGCATTCACCTTACTCCTTGTTTGAAATGAGCATGACCAGTCACAGCATCTACACCGCTGTTTATTCTGTGGCACATGCGCTGCAAGGTATGTCCTCATCTGGATTCAAGCGTGGAATGACAGGGGAAAGCAAGAGGCTTCTGAATATTCAGCCGTGGCAGGTAACGCCCTCCTTCAGATCTGCCAATCTTACAAAAAGCGTCTTCCTTGTTTTTTTAAAAGATCTGATCCTGGAAGCAAGGGGTGAATCTGGGAGAAGGGTTGTGAGTCCATTCTAAAGTTCCAAAGAAAGGCATTGCCCATTCCATGGCCATCATTTCCCTTAAAGAGCGTTACGTAGTCATTAAACAGAAGAGATGTAGTGTGCGTCTGTAGTGATTGTGTATTTACAACTGTGGATATTGAGGAGGGAGGAATCAAGCAATCCCCCACCCCGAACACATTGTTCTTATCATGAAAACAGGATTGCTCCCACTCAGCCCTCAGAAGCAAGCAGCAGAAAGCTCCCTCCACCCTGTGTTCTTTCTTGACAGCCAGCTGAAGACCCGCAGGTGTTGGTCTCTTTGCTGCTATGAGCAGATCCCCTCCAGCACCCAGTCGAAGATCTATTGGAGAGTTGTAGCCACCGACACCGGCCAAAAAAGCCCAAAGCGCTGGGCATGCATGTCCAAGGGATTTCACCCAAAGAAGATGAATCTTAAGCATTAAACTAAACAATTCAGTACAGGAAAAAGCCCTATCTCAATTTAATAGCAGATGCAGCATGTTAGAAGTCATCACAACTCACTCCCGATTACCCGGTTTGCTAAGCTTCTCTTCCGTTTCAGATTCTTGATTCATTGAGGAACGTCCGGTTTAACACCAGCGCTGGAGAAGAAATCTCTTTCTCTGAAAATGGCAAGAGATATGATATCCTGAACTGGGTCTTCTTCCCAAATCAATCTTTCCGCCCTGTGAAAATTGGAGGAGTGGGTTCAAGGTCTCCCTCAGGCCAAGATTTCACCATTCACTCTGATGTGATTGTGTGGGTGACAGAGGTAGGACTGAACTGAAAATTCTGGAGTCATGGGGGAACTAAAGAACATTGCAGTTCTGTCCCTTGAGAACAGAAGATGTCTCTCTAGGTGAGACCAGAGGGCTCCGGAGCCCAGGGAGGGGTTGTTGTCTGGTAGTAAAATATCATCTTTGCATGCCAGTGTCCCATATTTGGTCCCTGGCATATCCAGGTAGGGCTGGAAATGGGTCCCATGCCTGAAACCCTGGAGAGATGCTGCCAGTCAGTGCATAGAAAATACTGGGCTTGGTGGACCAAAGTTCTGACTCATAGAATCATAGAATCATAGAATAGTAGGGTTGGAAGGGGCCTACAAGGCCATCGAGTCCAACCCCCTGCTCAATGCAGGAATCCAAGTCAGAGCATCCCTGACAGATTCAAGTCCAGCCTCGTCTTGAAGGCCTCCAGTGTGGGAGAGCCCACCACCTCCCCAGGTAATTGGTTCCATTGTCATATTGCTCTTACAGTCAGGAAGTTTTTCCTGATGTTTAGCTGGAATCTGGCTTCCTGTCACTTGAGCCCATTATTCTGTGTCCTGCACTCTGGGATGATCAAGAAGAGATCCTGGCCTCCTTCTCTGTGACAACCTTTCAAGTACTTGAAGAGCGCTATCCTATCTCCCCTCAGTCTTCTCTTCTCAAGGCTAAACATGCCCGGTTCTTTCAGTCTCTCCTCATAGGGCTTTGTTTCCAGTCCCCTGATCATCCTTGTTGCCCTTCTCTGAACCCTCTCCAGTTTGTCTGCATCTTTCTTAAAGTGTGGTGCCCAGAACTGGACACAGTACTCCAGATGAGGCCTAATCAGTGCTGAGTAGAGGGGAACTAGTACTTCCCGGGATTTGGAAGTTATGCTTCTATGAATGCAGCCCAAAAGAGCAGTGGCCTTTTTTGCAGCCACATCCCATTGTTGGCTCATCTTCAGCTTGTGATCGACAACAATTCCAAGATCCTTCTCGCTTGTAGTGTGGTTGAGCCACGTATCCCCCATCTTGTAACCGTACATTTACAGTTACTGTAACTGTACATTTACCTCCTCCAAGTCATTAATAAAAATGTTGAAGAGCACTGGGCCCAGGACTGAGCCCTGCGGTACCCCACTCGTTCCCTCTCCCCAGTTTGCGAAGGTCCCATTGGTAAGCACTCTTTGAGTCCGATTCTGTAGCCAACTGTGGATCCACCGGATCGTTGTTTCATCTAGCCCACTTTGAACTAGTTTGCTCATCAGGATATCATGGGGCACTTTGTTGAAAGCTTTGCTGAAGTCGAGGTATATGATGTCTACAGCATTCCCACTGTCTACAAGGGAGGTAACTTGATCAAAAAATGAGATCAGATTCGTCTGGCAGGACTTGTTTTTGACAAATCCATGTTGGCTTCGAGTAATCACGGCATTGTTTTCAAGGTGCTTCCAGATGGATTCCTTTATTATCTGCTCCAGAATTTTCCCAGGGATTGATGTCAGACTGACTGGTCTGTAGTTCCCAGGTTCTTCCTTTTTACCCTTTTTGAAGAGAGGGACAACGTTAGCCCTCCTCCAGTCATCTGGCACTTTCCCCGTCCTCCATGATTTCTCAAAGAGAATAGACAGCGGTTCTGAGAGTTCTTCTGCCAGTTCCTTTATGACTCTAGGATGCAGTTCATCTGGCCCTGGAGATTTGAACGCATTCAAAGTAATGAGGTGTTCCTTGACCATATGCCTATCGACTCGGTAGAAGGCAGCTTCCAGTGTCTGTATTTTTGCTTCAGAATATATTTTAGATCAGGCTTGTGCCCTAATTAGGACATGAGCATGGCAGGAAAGAGGCACCAAACTCAGACAGGGTTGCAGAATCAGATCACTTTGTCTGTGCAGAGAGGGCTACAGAACTCTGTGCCACTCTTTGCATGAAAAGCAGGAAGTAGGTGGGGTGGACTCCCTGTTGCCATGGAGGGGGAAGAGGTTTTTTTTGCGGGGAGGGGTCCATCCTCTTGACATCATAGATTAAAGCAACTTCCAACATTCCAATTTCTGTCTCCCATATGAGCCTCTTTTCATGGTCCCATGCAGAGATCCAGAAGATATTTGGCCCTCTTAAATTGGCGGTTCTACCCATCATGTAGTGGGAAACTCTGTTGAATAACTCTGGATCCTTCTGAGTACACTTTTTTCTCACCTGGAATTTGTCAACTGTTTCTGTTTTCCCTTTTAGAAGACGCCCTTTGCAAGGTGTGTGAAGAGGTGCTCCCCAGGGCACTGGAAAAGAGTTCCAGAGGGGAAGCCAGTTTGCTGCTACAGATGTGACCATTGTCCGGAAGGGACAATTTCTAACTCAACAGGTACCTCAGACTTTGAGAGCCAACTAAAAGTGCAGAACTTTCTGGGGTAAGAGTGGAGCAGGGACAAGGGGAAGATCATAGACAAGGAAAAGAGGTTGCCATTTCCCCCCTTTTTTCTCTATAAATCCCATTTTGGATTGCATACCTCTGTGGTTTACTGGTTTGCAAAGTATTCACAATTTACTGAAGAAACTTGGAAGAACAGAATCTGTTGGGTTTTCTTCCATAATCTCATTGGCTCAGATTAACATTTTAACAACCATATCTCCATCCTCAGTTGCTGTTGAGGGTGGGTTTTTTTGCCTCTGACCTGAAGCTGTTTGGGCAGAACCCTGATCAGGGCAGGTGGTTCGTCATCCATGTAACAATTGGAGCATGTTACCCCATTCTCAAACAAATTGTCTTTATTTCTATAATGATTACTGTAACTTCTTTCCCAGCCTCTACACCAACGCATCTCCTCATAAAACAAGGTGCAACCTTAAGTAAATGACAGATATGTATTTGTTTGTTTGGCCATTCAAAAGTAACTGGAGGTGACAGGTCATGGTTCAGTTCCTACACTTACAGGTTTTTCATTTTTAGTTACATAATTTGGATTTTTTTACTTGCAGAATATTGAGCATGAGTCTAGTACAGGGGGCTGTCATGTGAAAAAAGAAATGAAGCAGCAGCTTATGTTCCTTTTTTATTCTGATCCTATGAAATACGTTGCTGCTGCTTAGAGAGAACATAACAGGTGTACAATAAGCCAGAGATCTTTCAGCACCACCTTTGTGAGCTGGCCAACCCAAAATGAGCTTCTATGTCATATCTGATATACTTCAGTAGTTCTTGTTCATTCCAGATGCAGGTCGCTGTGTCCCGTGCCCAGAAGATCAACACCCAGACAAGAACCAAGACCAGTGTATCCCCAAGAAGATCCACTTCCTTTCCTATCAAGAGACCCTGGGCTTCGTTTTAGCTTCTCTGGCCCTTTTTTTCTCTCTGATCACATCTCTAGTGTTGGCAACCTGCATTAAACACCGTGACACACCAATCGTCAAAGCCAACAACCGAGACCTCACCTACATTCTCCTCATCTCCCTCCTGCTCTGCTTCCTCTGCTCCTTCTTGTTCATCGGTCAGCCCACAAAGTTCACCTGTCTTCTCCGACAAACAGCTTTTGGCATCATCTTCTCTGTTGCCATTTCTTCCATTTTGGCAAAAACGGTCATGGTGGTTCTGGCCTTCATGGCCACCAAGCCGGGAAACATGGCCAGAAAACTCTTGGGGAGACAACTGACAAACACCATTGTCCTGGCCTGTCCCCTCATCCAAGCTGTGATCTGTGCTGACTGGCTAGTGACCTCTCCCCCGTTCCCAAACTTGGACTTCCATTCCCTGACTGGAGAGATCATAATGCAATGTAATGAAGGCTCGGTCACCATGTTTTACATTGTCTTGAGCTACATGGGTTTCTTGGCTCTTGTTAGCTTCATGGTGGCTTTCCTAGCAAGGAAATTGCCGGACAGCTTCAACGAAGCCAAGTTTATCACCTTCAGCATGCTGGTGTTTTGCAGCGTTTGGGTCTCCTTTGTGCCCACCTACCTGAGCACTAAGGGGAAGTCCATGGTGGCCGTGGAGGTCTTCTCCATCTTGGCCTCTGGGGCTGGTCTCCTGGGTTGCATCTTCCTCCCCAAATGCTACATTATTATACTGAGGCCTAATCTCAATTGCAGAGATCATCTAACTAGGAAAAAATATTAGGGAATCTAATGTGTCGATATCATTTGTGCTAATTCAATTGCATTTTAACTAGACATGTAAAATTTCTGGATATTTTGAAGCTATGAAACACAGACATGTGTTTCCCATTTTTTTCCCCTCAAAGGGGGCGGGGCACACACAGATGGATGAATTTTTTTTGGAAAAAATAGAAAAAAATAAGCAACATTTATTTTCTTAGCACCCTTTACAGATCCAAAGTCAATTTATTTCTTTAGGACAGTCTTCCCCAACCTGCTGCCCTCCAGATATCTTGGATTTCAGCTCCCATGAGCCTCAGGCAGCATGGTCAATGGTTAGGAATGTTCCTGACGTTATATTATGTGTAACTTAGTTTGCTCATAAAATTATCATTATTCTTAAAAACTTTAAAAAGTAAACTCAGCAAATTTGTAATTACTGTCAGAATAAACTATACTCCTCAATGTACCAAACATGAGAATTTTGTGAGCAAACCAAAAATATGCAGAACATATTTTAGCCTCCTATTTAATGGCTGACCGGAGTGAACATCAACAATTAGTCCCTGAAACATCTGAATCATCCTAGAAGCCGGAAGAAGCAGGAAGAACTGGAAACAGAGGAAGACTGGTGTACAGCCTCTGTCCCTATTTGTAAGAAAGTTAAGGGAAATTCCTAAACCTGTTCCTGTTTATGGGGTGAAGCTTAGGGAAATCTGATTTGAAGGGAAAGCTATCTGAGGGAGTCTGAGGGAGGCATGACAGCCATTCCTGACTGGCATTGAGAGCTTCCAGCTACAATAGGCTGGTGTGTGTGTGTGTGTGTATCTATCTATCTATCTATCTATCTATCTATTCATCCATCCATCTATCTACCTATCTACCTATCTACCTATCTACCTATCATCTATCTATCATCTATCTATCTATCTATCTATCTATCATAGCCACCAGTGGAATGTGGCCCTTGAGACATTCTCTGGAATTGAATTTGGCCCTTGGGAGGAAAGAGGTTCCTCACCCCCATCTTAGGTTTTTGGGTTCTCTCCTGTCACCCTCCATAGGTTCATATTCAGGGTGCAGTTCTAATGCTCCACTAGACCCTCTGTCTGTGGATAGAAGCGGGACATCTGTACCCAGAGCAGGAGCTGGTGCTGCTGTGATGTGAAAGCCGTTCCTTGGTCTGTGAACCCCCCCCCCCCGCCCCAGCCCCAGGATGAAAAATCAAACCCTTGGGTTCAAGGACTCCATTCTGGGGGCTGGGCCATGGTCCACACCAGCACCCCTTTCTCTGTTCCTCAAACGGAGGGAATCCTCATGGCCTACCATTAACACATTGGGAGCGAATCAGACAGAGGTGGAGGGTTAATTTATTGATTTATTTGACTTATTAGCCACCCATCTGGCCGGCTACCTGGCCACTCTAGGTGGCGTACAATACTAATAACAAATTTACATAATCGGATGGAGGGCCACGGCATCATGTAAAGAGCCCGCAAACTTCTGGGAAGGAGCCATCTCAATCGCAGTAGAAAAGCTGCGTGTGAAGAAAGCCTGGATCAGCTGAAAGGAGGACACCATGGTCCTCCATGAGATCAGTTGCAAGACTCTGGCCTGGTTGAGGAACAACCTAAAAACGGTCCTCACAGTTTCTTTTGTCCCTGGACCCCCCCTCCCCCAGCCAGTAAGCCCAGTGCTTCCATGAAAAGAGCCTCAGGGAAGGGCAACACCAGCAAAGCCAGGGCAAGAACAGGCCCTGAGTGACATGGGATAAAAGCGCAGACACATCAGAAATGACGTTATTGGTCTGAAATATTATAACCAAATGCGTCTCCTCCACAGACAACCACTCCTCCCTAACTCCCTAACTTCTGGAAGGCACCAGCATGAGGAAGGCTGGAACAGAAATTGCTCTCTGTAGCCTGAGGGATCTCCAAGAAGACTGAATGCCAGGAGCCAGTGATGGTGTAGAGGTGGGGCGCCCGAGACAGTGTTAAGGCAACAGGTCTGCTCCCTTGACTCCTCGGATATGAGTCTTTAGGGACTCAGCTTCATACCACCAGAGAGGACATTTAGACATGGCAGTGAGAGCTGGGCCTCATCAGGGGCTCCTACCACGCTAAACGAAAACTCCCCTAAAGCACTCGGGAATCCCTTGAGTTTTGGGGGGTGGGGCATCTGAACAGGTCCTCCACCCCTGCAGGATGTTTTAACTGCAGACAGACCAGGCATTTCATCCAACAGTGCCTTGCTGTCCCGCCTTGCACTGCTATAATCACATGCCAACTTCTCCTGTTCCGAGCTACCATTCTGGGATAACAAACTTTGGCACAAGCTCAGATTGGGCTAACAAACTTTGGCACAAGCCAACAACTGAGGCTTGTTGCCTGTGTCCTCCTCATCTCCCTCCTGCTCTCCTTTCTCTGCTCTTTCCTGTTCATCGGCCAACCCACAAAGGTCACTTGTCTTCTCCAGAAAACTGCCTCCAGCATCACCGTCTCTGTTGCAGTTTCTACCATTTTGGCAAAAAACATCATGGTGGTTCTGGCCTTTACGGCCACCAAGCCAGGAAACATGGCCAGAAAACTCTTGGGGAGACAGCTGACTAATTCCCTTGCCTTGGTCTATCCCTTCATCCAAGCTGTGATCTGTGCTGTCTGGCTGGTGACCTCTCCCCCATTCCCAGACTTGGACTTCCATTTCCTGGGTGCTGACCCCTGCGATTTCCCCAAATGCGGGAAACTCGACTGCATAATTTGTGGTAGTGGAGAGATAATAGTGGAATGTAATGAAGGCTCAGTCACCACGTTTTAAACTGTCTTGGGTTACATGGGCTTCCTTGGCCCTTGTCAGCTTCACAGTTGCTTTCCTAGTGAGGAAATTGCCCAACAGCTTCAATGAAGCCGAGTTTATCACCTTCAGCATGCTGGTGTTTTGCAGTGTTTGGGTCTCCTTTGTTCCCACCTATGTGAGCAGCAAGGGGAGGTCCATGGTGGCCGTGGAGGTCTTCTCCATCTTGGCCTCTGGTGGTGGTCTCCTGGGTTGCGTCTTTCTTCCAAAATGCTATATTATTGTGCTGAGAGCCGATCTCAACTGCAAAGATCAGCTCATAAACAAAAAGAGTGAGGGAGCCTAATGCTATGTTGTCTTCCCTGCTGATTCAGTTGCCAATTTAACAATTCTGATTTCCCATCAGATTGGTGTATAGAGGTCTTTTTAAAAAATGTGTCCATATGGTTTCAGATCCTTGCATTGCTGCTGGTTTTTACTTTGGTTTGTACTCTACTTATCTTTGTTTAAGATGATTTTTATATCGTGTTTCATTATACTGTCTATACTTTATGTTTTTAAGTCTTGTTTTGTGAACTGCTCAGACAGCTTTGGCAATCGGGTGGCAAAGAAAATCCTGGAGAAAATGTGCTTAATAAAAATACACCTGGAGCCCTCCCATGTGGGACTGGGGTGGTGTCTGAGGAACTGGTGTCCGCTCATTTCTAGCTGAGATCCAATTCCCCTGCTGGGGCCTATAAAACTGACTCTCTTGCAGGTTCCGTTTGTCTTTGACCTAGAAAGGCTGGGGTGGTGAAAGCACTCACATTTCAGGAATGGGAATTAGATGAACCAAGCTCTGAGGTGGAAATCAGAGAACATCGACAAGCTCAAACCTCACTGGTTCCTCCATCCCTAGTTGAACCTAATTACTGGTATGTGAGTTTTGCTTTTTCCCTCCTCCCTTCCAATCCCTTTTCCTTTTGTGCCATGTCTTTTAGAGCGTAAGCCTGAGGACAGGAATTGTTTTCTGTTTTAATCTTTGTGAGCCCCTGTGGGGCCCTTGTTTAGCTGAAGAATGGGGTAAAATTGGTGTGTGTGTGTGTGTGTGTGTGTGTGTATACACACACACACACACACACACACACACACACTCACACACACACACACACACTTTACAAAAAGAAAGGCCAATACCAGATACAGTTATAAGCAAACACAGAAGCTGCCCTGTGACAGAAAGATATTACAAGGTTCTCGAATCTGTTGGTGGACAGGACTCATCTGACGTCTGATGGATTACAGGCCCAAATTATGACAGAATTGTGGGAATCACTTTTCACACAAGTCTTTAATTATAGAAAAATAATTGTGATATTTCCACAGATAAAAGTCTCTCAGCTAGAGGAAACTGTGAGACGTAGGCAGTTGCTCCCTCCGAGATAAAAAGACTTTGGAGGAAGCAGCCTTGTACCATGACTTCAACAGGAGTAGGTTATATCTGGGAGCCTGTGGACACATTTGGTCATTTTGAGAAGCTGCCCGGGGCACCACCACAAAATGGGTGCCCTTCAGATGAAAGCATCATCCTGTAGCCACCAGCCATCTTCATTTCCTAAGAATGTCTCTGCACCCCCCATGAGGGGAGAAGAGGATGGGAGCAGCTATAGGCCCCCTCCTTGCGTGGATGGGATCCCAGCTGCCACTAAGACATTTCATTATTAAAAACAAAATAAACATTATGGGCAGTTGGGCACCTCAGCGGGGGCCAGGAAAACTGTCCAAGAGTACACAAGTGCCCATGGATGCCACATTTCCAGCCTAGCCTTGGCTACACCGACTTGTAGTGGCTCTCCAGGGTTTCAGACAAGAGTCTTTCCCAGCCCTAGCTGGTGATGCAGTGGATGAAACCTGGTATCGTCTGCATGTACATGTCCAGAAGAGTACAAAATTATACATGGTGTGGGGAATGTGGATAGGGAGACATGTTTCTCCCTCTCTCAAAATACTAGAACCAGAGCTCATCCTTTGAAGCTGATTGGTGGGAGATTCAGGACAGATAAAAGGAAGGACTTCGTCACACAGCACAGAGTTAAACTATGGAACTCGCTACCACAGGATGTAGTGATGGCCACCAGTTTGGATGGCTTTAAAGGAGGGTTGGACAAATTCCTGGAGGAGAAGGCTATCTGTGGCTGCTAGCCTTGATGGCTCTGTGCTGCCTCCAGTACCAGAGGCAGTGAGCCTATGTACACCAGTTGCTGGGGAACATGGGTGGGAGGGTGCTGTTGCGCTCATGCCCTGCTTGTGGGTTCCTGGTCGACAGCTGGCTGGCCACTGTGTGAGCAGAATGCTGGAGGAGATGGGCCCTGGGTCAGAACCAGCAGGGCTCTCCTGATGTTCTTATGCAAAGCGTGTGCTCCTCCAATGAAGTATGGCCCTTTCCTGCCTGCCTCTCCATCTATCTCAGCTCCTCTGTCCTTCCCTCCTACATGACCAGAGGTTCCTATCAGAGTAAAAGGGGAGGGCGAATGGAGGCATGTTGGAGGTGTGTGCTCAGGGAGACCATGTGGGCCACTTAGGTGTGCTGGGGGGCTATTGGGGGGCCACAATCCTTCTCTCTCACATCCCTGTCTTGTCCACCAGGCTTTGGCACCATCACCATTAGACTTCTCCATTTACTTCTGAAGGGCGCCATAACTCCTGATCATCACACATCCTGCATCCCCTCTTGGACAGGGCCCTGTACTTTCTGGAGCTGCATCTGTCGTTGTGCTTGGGCAGGGTTTGTATATCTGGTATAACTGGTACAGAGCAGCTTTCCTCTCTCTGAACTTCTCCAGATGTGTTGGACTGCAGCTCACATCATCCCCAGCCAATGGCCATACAGGTTAGGAACGATGGGAGTTGCAGTCCAAATCATCTGGTGGGTGTGCCAGGTCTTAGGATTCTCCCAGGATCAATCTGAGTTCTAGCACTCCACCATGGCATCTGTCTGGGAATGGGAGAGGAAGGTCCATGCTGCCTCGACGCCGGAGACGTGAACCTTGGATTTAAGTGTTCAGCTTCACACAGGCCCAAGGGCAGACCCTGGCAACTACAGTCACATCCATCTACTTCAGGGTGCAATGGTGGCCAAGAATTCGGCCCTCTTTACTGCCACCACCACTACATGGTAGGCATGGTAATGCCTTCTCAGCTGTGCGCCACTGCATTTCTTCCGATCCTTATAGAACCATAGAATAGTAGGGTTGGAAGGGGCCTACAAGGCCATCGAGTCCAACCCCCTGCTCAATGCAGGAATCCAAGTCAGGGCATCCCTGAGAGGGGGCTGTCCAGCCTCGTCTTGAATGCCTCCAGTGTGGGAGAGCCCACTACTTTCTCCTTTCTCCACTTGAGCTCTAGCTGTTATCTGACCTGCTTGATAGCCTAAAGCGCTCCTGAAATCCAGGGAGCCATCTGAGCTCTGGAGCACCAGAGAGGACGTTTAGGTCCAATGAGACTCAGGCCTCAGCAGCCCCCCCCCCCGAATAAAAACTCCCCCAAAGCATTCAGGAATCCCCTGCATTCCATGGTTCTTCAAGGGGAGACCATCCTGATAGGTCCTCTGCCACCCTGCAAGTTGCCATAACTTCAGACAGACCAGTCATTTCATCCATCAATGCCTCATTGCCCAGTCCTGCACTGCTATAGTCAGGTACCAACTCCTCCCTTCCCAGCCAGCCATCTGGGCTATGAACTTTGGCAGAAGCCTAAAATCTATAATTGATTTAGGTGCTCAGATTTACACGGGCCAGAACTTGACAGCTAAAGTCAAGTGCAGCTGGACCAGGGAGAAGGGAAAAGTAATGCAAGCCCGTTTTTCTCCCTCCAAAGTATAAAGGGAACCCAGCATTCTGGGGCTGTGTTCATTTCTTTAACCCAGAATAATTTAAAAATGACAATAATTGTAGAGGGATCTCCCGCAGTTTTCCATCCAGCAAGTCAGTAACAAAGAAATCCTGGAGAAAACATGCTCAATATAAATGCCCACTGAGCCCTCCCATGTGGGGCTCGGGTGCAGTCTGATCACTTGGCATCTGGTCAGTTCTGGCTAAGATCTAATTCGCCTGCTGGGGCCTATACAATCCACTCTCTTTCCATTTCTGTTTGCTGCTGACCAGGAGGGAAGGTTCTCTCTGTGCCACTGATGATTTGGCTACTGCTGCCGCTGTTTTGGCTCCTGCCTCAGGCCACCCAGAGGATGCTGAGGACAACGTGCCCCATGAACGGGCCTAGAGGACGGCAAGAATATTACCGGCAGGGAGACCTCATTGTCTGTGGGAATGTATTGCTTGGCAGTTATTCTTATATAAATTCAGAAGACTTTCGTAGAATAACCCCATTACAGATGTTCACTGTTCCAATGTAGGTTTCCACAAGAGGGATCTGGGATAGATGCTTGCATGCTTTGCGTTTAGACTAGGGGGCTCCTTCCAGGGTTATGCATCAGCGATGCTGCTGATGTTCAGAATTTCTTGGTTTGATATACAAGTCTCAGCAGTTTGTCAGGACTGGCTTCCACCCATAATGGCAGCTGGAGACTTGAGGATTCTTCTCATTCTGAGGGGGTTTGTGCAAGGAGCAGAGGCAGAGCTAACCAATAATTTGGTTTTATGTTGAATCTAGTAATGATTAAGAAATGTCCCCCCTTCCACGCTCCAAACAGACTTCATCTAAGACAAGGGTGGGGGAAGAAGGTAGATCTGTACCTACTGGCAGATCTCTGGGCGATCTGCAGTGGATCAGCAAGCATTTCTGACTCCCAATTGTGTAATAACAGCAGCTAGCAATGACTTGCTCCCACCCTCATTTATACAGCTGAAATAAGGAAAAGTTGGTGGTAACCTGGAGTGGGGTTTTGTATCTAAGGCCTGTGGGTTCCTTTCAGTTCTGGTACTCAAAACGGACTGTTGAGTTCAGAATGCTTTAATTCAAAGCACATGTCTTTATTTCAAAGTGCAGGCTCCAGTTGGAGGATCTCAGGATACTAATAAAAGATGAAGCAGATCTTGTAATCTTTGGGTCTGCGCACTCCTGATCTGGTTCCCCACCTTGAATTCCCAGATGTTCCGTGGACCACAAATCACATTATCCATGACCAAATGCTGGGGGGAACTGGAGTTGTACCGGAGACCCAACGCTGGGAAAGAATTAAAGCATTCCCATGTCTGGGTGCTTCAGGAGTTCTTCAGGGCGCAGCCAAGATTTTGTGGCATGCAATAATTATGTGTTTTTTGTAGCTGCAGCAATAAGGACAGTGATCACAAAATACTGAAATGGTTAACTGTTCCTCATTAGTTTATTTAGTACAAGGAACACGCTTTTGGCCAAAAATAAAGACACCAGTCCTCATGGCTCTGAATAGATGCTGGTTTAAAGAGGAACACCAGAAGCTGCCTCATGAGTTGGGCCACTGATCCCCTGTAGGATCTAGCAGAGGCTGTCCGGCGTGTTAGACAGGGTCTGTCTCTCCCAGGGTTGCCTGTATATGCCGAGGATTGATCCTGGGACAAGGATCGTTCGAAGCAGGCATTCTATCACAGAAAAAATAAAACAAGGTTCCAGTCCTCATGGTTTTGAATAACTGGCCAATATAACCCAGAAACTGTTTTAATGCTCCACTTCTCATCAGTTCCGTTGGGGTCCTCACCCACCTCTCAATGTCACTCTCATCATTGCAGGATGATAGTCAGGAACTACCAGCACTTCCTGGCCTTGGCGTTTGCTGTCATGGAGCTCATCAAGAATCCAACTCTCCTTCCCAACACCATGCTCGGCTTCCGCATCTATGAACACCGGGGTCTTGCCAGATGGATGCATGAGAACAGCCTCTCTCTGCTTTCCACTCAGGGGCCATTGTTTCCCAATTATAAATGTGACAGGCTGGATAAGCTGCTCTCCGTTATTGGGGGTCTCGACTCCCAATCCTCAAGGGAGATTGCATCCTTACTGGGCATCTTCAAGATCCCACAGGTAAGGGGATTCATGTGGGGATGGTGTGGGGGACCTGCAGAGCTCAGGAACACTAAGATGGACAGACAGATCTCTGAAAATTTGCCCCTACAAGGTGCGCTGCCTTGATTCTTGATGGCAGGGGTTGGGGGACTTCTGGCTTTGGTTAAGCGGCCACATCATTAACTTGGTGGCAGCCTGGACTCTTGGGTGGTCATGGCATGAATAATCCCACCCCACAATCGGTCTGTTACGTACAAAAGGTTTTTCGGATTGGGAGAAATAACACGGCACCTTTTGACTCCTTAACGGCTCACAAACAAAAAGGTGGTACAAGACTCCTTGTTCGTCTTGCGGCAATCAACCGAAGCAGCTACCATCTGGTGATGGGGGAAGCCACAACAATATCAAATGCGTCAATCTTTCATGTATTGAGCTATCAATGGCTGCTTGTCCTTATGGTCATATGTTAGCTCCAGCAATATGAGAGGCAGTATGGCTATGCGCACCAGTTCGCGGGGAACATGACTGGAAGGGTGCCATTGTACTCATGTCCTCCTTGTGGGTTTCCCACAGCCAGCTCCTTGGCTAGTGTGAACAGAATGCTGGACTAGATGGACCTTGGTCTGATCCAGCACTGCTCTTCTGATGTTCTTACGTTCCTATTTCCATTAAAACTAGCCTTTTAAAAAAAGCGACATGCCTTAGTGTTTGGAATGGGGGCACTTTGGGGGTGTCCAGTTAAACCCAACTAACAGTGTGTTATGCGTTCTTGTTCGTGTGTCTTGATGAATTTCTAAACAGAATGTAACCAATTTGACCAAATTATCACATTTGGTGAGGGGCTGTGAAGCCAGAAAACCCGCAACAGGCATGCAAAGAGTCACATTTCTTGCATATAGGCACGGGGGCATATTCATTGCAATAGTTAGGAATTGTGACAGGATTACTTGCATAGTATCCCTGACTATTTTGGGCGATATCCAAACTCAGGGAAGCTTAAAAGACATTACAAAGGTTCACTTTATATTTAGATTCACATTTTTTAAAGGAACATCTTCCTTCTGCAAAGCAGTTCAGGCATCTGGAGTCGGCTGCGGGAGTCCATGGAAGGTGATGCCATTAAAAAAAATAGTAGTTCTTGAAGTGCTTAAAAATTCTGCTGCGACGCACTAAAACAAAATTTCTTTACTCAGCTTGTTACGGCTTGCTTGATTCTGATCAAGGAAAGAAAAGGCAATTTCCTTCCTTCCACCGCATTGATCCCAATGAAATTCACCAGGTTGTGGGCTTAGTCTGGCTGCTTCTGCATTTCCTCTGGAACAGGGTTGGGATCTTTGCTGCTGAGGGTGACAGTGGTGGACATTTCATCCAGACGCTGGCACCAGTGTTCAGGCAGAAGGACATCTGTGTGGCCATGATCGAAATGTTCAACCCAACTGGCGAACTCCA
Organism: Heloderma suspectum; assembly: GCF_057233095.1. Lineage (NCBI taxonomy): Eukaryota > Metazoa > Chordata > Lepidosauria > Squamata > Helodermatidae > Heloderma > Heloderma suspectum. The sequence goes on from NC_139475.1 coordinate 2,118,623, forward strand.
TGTGCTTCGGATGAAAACTGGCTCTATTCCCAGTTCTTGGCTTGAGCCCCAAGTGATAATTTTCTTTGGGGATTCAAGCGTGATAAGACAATTAGCACTTTTGTTGGGTAATCACGAAGAAAAGACCAAGAGTCCATTTAGGAAGGTTTGGATCATGACCTCTCTTTGGGAAACGGCTGCAACGGAATCCCCCTTGGGTGAACCGCATGTAAAAACCCTCCGTGGTGCTTTGCACTTCAGAGCCCACACAAAGGATGAGCCAAAATTCAAGCATTTTCTCAAAACTTTAAACCCACTCTGACCACAAGGAGACGTCCTTCTCCATCAATGGTGGGAATGGGCTTTTGGCTGTCAGTTTCTGAAATTAGGTCAAACCTCTCCAAGGGGGCGGAGAAACTGTACCGGGAAGGAGAAGCCGGAGGACCTGCCAGCCTGGAAGTTTGACATGAGCATGACCAGTCACAGCTACAGCATCTACAGTGGTGTTTATTCTGTGGCACATGCCCCACATGCTATGACCTCACCTGGATCAAAGCATGCATTGATGGGAGAAAGCAAGAGTCTCCTGAATACACAGCCATGGCAGGTAACATCTTCCTTCAGCTGTGGCAATATAAAAGGTGCCTTGGTAGCTTCTCAGTGTTCTGATCCTGGAAGCAAGGGATGTTAGTCCATTCTAAAGATCCTCTGGAAGACATTCCTAGTGTATATTCTCTCACGCCCATCATTTCCCCTAAAGAAGTTAGCAAAGAGTAGCAGAGACTTAGTGTGCATCTGTAATGATTATTTATTTGCAATTGTGGATATTGAGGAGGGAGGAATCCGGCAATCCCCCACCCCAAAAACATTGTTCTAGTCAATAAAGAAGGGTTGGTCTCCCAACCCGCAGAAGCCAAAAGCAGGCAGCTCCCCTAGTCACATGCTCCTTCTTGACAGCTAAGTGAAGACCCCCGGATATTGGCTGTTTTGCTGATAGGAGATTGTGTTGTAGCAAGAAGACAACAGCCAAAAAAGCCCAAACCACGGGGGAAACGTATTCAAGCAGGTAATGCCCCCCACCAATGCATCTTAAGTATTAAAGTAAACAGTGGAGTAGAAGAAAAAGCAGTCTCTTAGTGGCAATCACAGTATGTTAGGTCCACGCTGCCTCGACTCCTGAGTCGTGAACCTTGGATTTAGGTGTTCAGCTTCACACAGGCCCAAGGACGGACCCTGACAACTAGAGTTAAATCCATCTCCTTAAGAGTGCAATGGTGGCCAAGAATTCAGCCCTCTTTACTGCCACCACCACTACATGGCAGGTGTGAGAATGGGCTCTCCCCTCTGCTCAGTTGCATTTGTTCTGATCCTTGCCCCACTGGAGCTCTGGCCATTACCCAGCCTGCTTCATAGCCTGAAGCTCTCCTGCAATCCAGAGAGCCATCTGAGCTCCACAGCACCAGGGAGGATGCTCAGGTGTGACAGTGACCGTTGGGCCTCAGCAGGGGCAATTGCCAAGCCAGACAAAAACTTCCCCAAAGCATTCAGATGCCAAAGGACTGTGTGAGTGGACCATCCAAATAGCATGCAAGATGTTCTAACTGCAGGCAGACCAGTATTTTCATCCAGCAATGCCTCATTGCCCAGCCCTGCACTTCCAGAATCAGATGCCAGCCCTCCCTTCCATCTGGGCTCATGAACTTGGGCACAAGCCCAGACTCCATCTTGGATTTAGGGCTCAGATTGGCACAGGCCACAGTGCAGAACCTGACAACTAAAGTCAACTAAAGTCCAGCTGGCCCACAAAGGAGCAAAGAATGATGCAAGTCTGGTTTTCTGACTTCGTAGTGCAAAGGGAGCTCAGTACGCTGGGGCAGTGGTTATTTTGTTACCCTGGAATCCTGAAAATGACAGTAATTCTTGAGTAATTCTCCATGGATTTCCTTCTACCAGATCAATAACAAAGAAATCCTGGAGAAAACAACTTTAATATAAATCCACCCTGAGCCCTTCTGTGAGAGGCTGGGGTGGTGTCTGATCACTGGGCATCTGGTGCTTTCTGCTTAAGACTGAATTCCCCTGCTGGAGCCTGTAAAGTCGGCTCTTTTTCTGGTTCTCTTTCTCTCTGACCTAGAAGGGACGGGAAGGTCTCTCTGTGTTACTGATGAATTTTCTGCTGCTGTTTTGGCTCCTGCCTCAGTCAGACCACCCAAAGGATGCTGAGCGCCAAGTGCCGTGGGACGAAGCCGTATGAACTGGGACACTATTACAGGCCGGGAGACCTCATTGTCGGTGGGAATTTACCACTTGCCAGTTATTATTATGCAACCATGCAAGACTTTCGCAGTTTAGCCCCATCAACGTTGTCTGCTGTTTCTGTGTAAGTTCCCCAAGAGGGATGTGGTGGGATAGATGCTTGCCTGCTAGGCGTTCAGAGTAGAGGGCTCATTCTAGGGAGATGTTTCAGCAATGCTTCTGAGGTCCACAGTGTTTGCCATGACTGGTGTTGACCCATAACGACAGTTGGAGACTGGAGGGTTCTTCTCTGGCTTGATTCTGAGGGGTTTTGTGCAGAAAGCATAGGCAGAGCTGACTGATCATTTGGTCGACAATCTGGTAATGACTAAGAAATGTCTCCCTGTCCCCAGCAGACTTCATCTAAGACAGAGCTGGGGAAGGTAGGGAACAAAGCAAGATTGACTGAGCTACCCAGAAAGCTTCCTTGCCTCGAAACAGGCCATCGATCCATCTACTTCAGTTTCCCCGGCGCTGAGTGGCAGTGGCTTTGCTTCCCTGTCCATCTTGGAAATTCTGCCAGGCATTGAACCTGGGGGCTTCCATGTGGAAATCAAGTGCTCTTTTTGTCCTTTGGCTAAAGCTAAAGCAAGCTGCCAGTCCTCATGGCTCTGGATAAAGAGCTGCTTTCAACAGGAACACCTCTCTAGTGGCAGTATCAAGCAGCAGCCGTCTGGGGTGTTAGACAGGGTTGCCTCTTTATGCCATGGATGGACCCTGGAACCAGGTGCATTCCATGGTCCATCATTGAACTATGTCCCTTCCTGTGAAATTAAAACATGTCTCCAGTCCTCAGAGTTTTAAATAAAGGGCTGATTTATTTAACAGAGAGGAAGGCCAGGATCTCTTCCCGATTATCCCAGAGTGCAGGACACGGAATAATGGGCTCAAGTGACAGGAAGCCAGATTCCGGCTGAACATCAGGAGAAACTTCCTGACTGTTAGAGCAATACAACAGTGGAACCAATTCCCTGGGGAGGTGGTGGGCTCTCCCACACTAGAGGCATTCAAGATGAGGCTGGACAGCCATCTGGCAGGGATGCTGTGACCTGGATTCCTGCACTGAGCAGGGGGTTGGACTCGATGGCCTTGTAGGCCCCTTCCAACCCTACTATTCTATGATTCTATGATTTAAATTCAAAGGTGACTTACACCATGTCAGAGCTTTGGTGCAACTAGGCCAGCCTTGCCTGCACTGATGGGCAACAGCACTCTAGGGTTTCAAAGTGGGGGCTTTCCCGGCCCTACCTGGAGCAGTTCAGGAATCTGACAGAGATGCCCTGCGGGAAGGATGTTTTTACGAATTTTTACTCTTCAAAAAATGGTCTTCTTTTGAATTTATTATTACATTTTGGTTTTACCTGTAAGTCGCCTGGTGAAGCTTTGTATCGTGAAAGGTGGACCGTGAATAATGAACATATAATAAGAAATACATACATTCCACATGTGCTAAATTAGATCTCTGGCCCAGCAGGGCACTTCCGATGATTCTGTTAAATGCATCTAGCAAGACCTTTTGTCTCTGTGTGTCAATAGCGCAGTCTGAATCTCCCTGTGAATTCTTCATGGAGATGTCTTTCCTCTAGAAGGTTTTGTCTCAGTACGAAGACAGCTGAAACAGATGGACCTTTCTAACCCTCCATTTCTCATCAGTTCTGTTGGGATCCTCACCCACCTCCCAATGTCGCTCTCATCATTGCAGGTCATTTCTAAAGAACTACCAGCATTTCCTTGCCTTGGCTTTTGCCATTACGGAACTCAACAAGGATTCGACACTCCTTCCTAACACAACGCTCGGCTTCCGCATCTATCAGCACATGGACATTGTCAGAGTGATCCATATGAACAACCTCTCTCTGCTTTCCACTCGGGGGCAAATGCTTCCCAATTATAAATGCGATAGGCAAGATGAACTGCTCTCCGTTATTGGAGGTCTCGACTCCCAATCCTCAAGGGAGATCACATCCTTGATGGACATCTACAAGATCCCACGGGTAAGGGGATTCCTCTGGGGCGAGATGTGGGGGATCTGCTGAGCTCAGGAAGCCTAAGAAGGACAGTCCAATGTCTGCAAGGAGATTTGCCGATGCAGTTTGGTGTTTTGCTTTCATTCTGGATGGTAGCAGTAGGGGGAGTTCAGACATTGAATAACCTGTGATGGGATTGCCTTTGTGGTAGCAAGGAACCTCAGGTGGGTATTGAGTGACTAATCCCAGCCAGTAATGGGTCTGTTGTGTAAGAAAAGGTTTTGGATTGGGAGAAATAACAAGGAGTCCTGTGGCACCCTGTATTGGCCCTGGGAGCGTAGCCAAGCCATTTGTTGCGTTAGAGGGGCCTAGAGATCCATAATGCTTGCTTAAGTTCATTATTAGTGCAACTCTTTAGTGCAACATTATTAGTGCCAGTTGTTTTCCGGGCCAAATTCAAGGTGTTGGTTTTGACCTTTAAAACCCTATATGGTTCCGGCCCAGCCTGTCTTAAGGAGCGCCTCCAGCAACACCAGACAGCCCGCTTAACAAGATCAGCCTCAGATGGCCTTCTCTCTGTCCCATCAGCCAGGACAGCTAGACTGGTGGGGACGAGGGAGAGGGCCTTTTCTGTGGTGGCCCCCACTCTGTGGAACTCCCTCCCTAGGGAACTCCGTCATGCCCCCTCTTTAATGAGCTTCCGTCGTGCATTAAAAACGTGGTTGTTCAGGCAGGCATTTGGGGTGGGTTAGGGTATTTAAAAAAAAATGTTTATGGTAAAATTTTATTGTTTTAAATTGTTTTATGGTGGGTTGTACATCGCCCAGAGTGGCTGGGTGACCAGTCAGATGGGCGATTAATAAATTAAATAAATAAATAAATAAATAAATAAATAAAACTCCCTTGCTAGTAAGCCTCTGAGCATGTGCAGATGAGTCAAAAGGCCGGTAACAGCCCCAGCACATTCTATACGAATGTGGAGAGTGTCTTATCACTCATGTGCCTGAGAAGCAGAGGGTGTTTACCTTAAAGCTACAGGTGGCTGTGCTGAGAACCAAGTGCTGCTAGTTTATGCTGGGAATGAACACTAGGGGATGCTTGCTGCTGTTATGCTGCTAACATATATGGTATAAGACCCATCGTACCCCTTGGCTCTGGGTTCAGAGAAGCTGTCTGATCCAACCATTGGGTATGCCTGTGTGCTCTAAGTTACTCAATAAACTATCTCCTTGTAAGTAAACTTGGGTCTGATTTATCACTATCTTGGCACCTCTAAATCAAGAGGTCGATGCCCACAGCCAGGGCAACCCCCCCCCAAAGCCTCAGAAACAAATACAGTGCACAGACTCATTCTTGATCATGCTGCCATCTGCTAAGGCAGCTATGCCTGTGGAGATTGGGGGAAGCCCCCAATTCCAACTAATAATAGAACATTTGCAAATCTTTTATGTATTGAGCTATCAATGGCTACTTGTCCTGATGGCCAAGTGCTACCTCCAGCAGTATCAGAGGCAGTATGCCTATGTACACCCCTGGCAGAGAACATGGCACTCATGTCCTCCTTACGGGTTCCCCACATTCAGCTCCACTAACATTGTGTCATGTGCTCTCTTTGGTGTGTCCTGATGTGCTTTGACACAGGATGCAGCTAATTTGACCAAATTATTATATTTGGGTGGGGAGGCAAAGCCAGAAAGCTCCAAGATGCATACCAAGATTCATATTTCTTGAATATAGGCACACAGGCCTATTCATTGCAAAGGTTAGAAACTGTATCAGTGTGACAGCTCTGACTTGTGGGGTGATAACCACATTAAGGGGGAAAGCCACAAAACCATCGTAGGTCTCAATTTAGATTCCATTTCAAAAATGGACAACTTCCTTCCAGATGGCACTTCATGCACCTGATGTCAACGGTAGGACTCCATGTAAGTTAATGCCATGAACAATCTATCTGCCTATAAAGTTCCAAAACATCCTGTTGCAACAGACTAACAGGAAATTCCTTCTTTCAGCTTGGTTACAGCTTTTTCAACTCTGTGAAGGGAGAGAGAAGGGAATTTCCTTCCTTCTACCAGATTGATCCCAATGAAATTACTCAGCATGTGGCCTTAGTCCAGCTGCTCCTGCATTTTTACTGGAACTGGATTGGGGTGGTTCCTCCCAGTGATGACCATGGTAAAAAATTCATCCAGACGCTGACACCCATGCTCAGGCAGAAGGACATCTGTGTGGCCATCATAGAAATGTTCAAGTCAATAGACCCAGCCCATCTGCTTCAAGTTCGAATTGGGTCTATTCCTAGTTCTTGGTTTGAACCCCAAGTGATGATTGTCTTTGGGGGCTCTAGTGTTATAACACAATTAACAGTGTGGTTGAGAAAGCATGAAGAAAAGAACAAGACCCCATTTAGGAAGGTTTGGATTATGACATCCCACTGGGAAATTGCTGCAATGGGATCTTCTGCAGGTGGGTGGTATCTAAAAACCACCCATGGTGCTTTGCACTTCAGAGTCCAGAGAAGGGATGTGCCAGAATTCAAGCATTTTATCCAGGCCTTAGATCCACTCCAACCACAAGGTGATGTCTTTCTCCATTTCTGGTGGGAAAAGGCATTCAACTGTCTGTTTATGAAATCAGGCCAAACCTCTCCAAGAAGGCACAGAAACTGTACTGGGAAGGAGATGGTAGATGACCTGTCATACTTCCATTTTGAAGTCAGCATGTCCAGTTGCAGCCACAGCATCTACAATGGTGTTTATTCCGTGGCACATGCATTACATGCTGTATTTGGACCCAAACATGCCATGATGGTGAAAGGCAAAAGGCTTCTGTATATTCAGCCATGGCAGGTAATGTCCATAAAATCTGGCAATTTTATGAAAAGTGTCCTCTTGTTTTTTAAAGTTCTGATCCAGGATGCAAAGGGTGAGTCTAGAAGAAGGTCTATGAGTCCATTAGAAAGCTCCAAAGAAAGGCATTACTTAAGAAATAACCAAAAAGAAGAGATGTGAAAACAATGCAGTGATGACTCAAAGCCAACATGGATTTGTCAAGAATTGTCCTGCCAGACAAATCTGATCTCATTTTTTGATCAAGTAACCTCCCTTGTGGACTGTGGGAATGCTGTGGACATAATATACCTCGACTTCAGCAAAGCTTTCGACAAAGTGCCCCATGATGAGCAAACGAGCTCAAAGTGGGCTAGATGAAACAAGGATCCGGTGGATCCACAGCTGGCTACAGAACTGGACTCAAAGAGTGCTTATCAATGGGACCTTCTCAAACTGGGGAGAGGTAATGAGTGGGGTACCGCAGGGCTCAGTCCTGGGCCCAGTGCTCTTCAACATTTTTATTAATGACTTGGAGGAGGAGGTGCAGGGAATGCTGATCAAATTTGCAGATGACACAAAATTGGGCGGGATAGTTAATACTCTGGAAGACAGAAACAAAATTCAAAGTGATCTGGATAGACTGGAGCGCTGGGCAGAAAACAACAGAATGACATTTAACAGGGATAAATGCCAAGTTCTGCACCTAGGAAAAAGAAACCAAATGCACATTTACAAGATGGGGGATACGTGGCTCATAAATACTACAAGCGAGAAGGATCTTAGAATCATAGAATAATAGGGTTGGAAGGGGCCTACAAGGCCATCGAGTCCAACCCCCTTGGAATTGTTTTAGATCACAAGCTGAATATGAGCCAACAATGGGATGTGGCTGCAAAAAAGGCCAATGCTCTTTTGGGCTGCATTCATAGAAGCATAGCTTCCAAATCCCAGGAAGTACTAGTTCCCCTCTACTCAGCACTGGTTAGGCCTCATCTGGAGTGCTGTGTCCAGTTTTGGGCACCACATTTTAAGAAGGATGCAGACAAACTGGAGAGGGTTCAGGGGAGGGCATGATCAGGGGACTGGAAACAAAGCCCTCTGAGGAGAGACTGAAAGAACTGGGCATGTTTAGCCTTGAGAAGAGAAGACTGAGGGGAGATAGGATAGCGCTCTTCAAGTCCTTGAAAGGTTGTCACAGAGAGGAAGGCCAAGATCTCTTCTCCAGCATCCCAGAGGGCAGGACACAGAATAATGGGCTCAAGTTAGAGGAAGCCAGATTCCGGCTGAACATCAGGAAAAACTTCCTGACTGTCAGAGCAACATGACAATGGAACCCATGACCTGGGGAGGTGGTGGGCTCTCCCACACTGGAGGCCTTCAAGACGAGACTGGACAGCCACCTGTCAGGGATGCTGTGACCTGGATTCCTGCACTGAGCAGGGGGTTGGATTTGATGGCCTTGTAGGCCCCTTCCAACCCTACTATTCTATGATTCTATGTATAGTGCAGCTGTAATGATTATGTATTTACAACTGTGGATATTGAGAAGGGGGAGTCATTGAAGCCTCTGTCCCAAATACATGGTTTTAGTCTACAAAGAGTGTCGGTCCCCCTCCAACCCTCAGAAGAAAACAGTAGGCAGCTCCCCTCCCCTCATGTCGCTTCTTACTAGCCAGCTGAAGACATTCAGATGTTGGTGTCTTTGCTGCTGTGAGCAGACTCCCTCCAGCTCTTTCTCAAAGATGTGCAGGTGGGTTGTAGCAAGTAGACACAAACAAAAAACCCTCAAACCATTGGGCAGTTAGTACCCAATTAAGATGCATCTTACATGTTAGTGTAAACAATGGAGTGTAGAAAAAAGCAGTCTCCTAAACTGATGGGATTTGCAGAGCATCTCTACACCAGCCTCAAATCCCTGATTTAAACCAGGGCTTTCTGCTTCTGTTTTAAATGCAGGATCGTGACAGCTCCCTTCACTTGCACTTCCTTCCCCTCTCCTTTCCTCCCTTCTCTGAGACTTCCAGATGTTCCAGTATACAGCTGCTAGATGGTGCTGAGGTCTAGTTCCCCTTATTGCAGATTTCCCTTTTTCACAACGGAACTCAAGTGGAACTAAAGTGTCCGAATCTTCGTGACCCCATGGACCACAGCACGCCAGGCCTTCCTGTCCTGCGCTCTCTCCCGGAGCATGCTCAAGTCCATATTCATTGCATCGGTGATGCTATCCAGCCATCTCATCCTCTGCCGTCCCCTTCTCCTTTTGCCTTCAGTCTTTCCCAGCATCAGGGTCTTTTCCAGGGAGTTTTCTCTTCGCATTAGGTGGCCAAAATATTGGAGCTTCAGCTTCAGGAACTGTCCCTCCAATGAGCAGTCAGGGTTGATTTCCTTTAGGATGGACTGATTTGACCTCCTTGCAGTCCAGGGGACGCATAAGAGTCATCTCCAGCACCACAGTTCGAAAGCATCAATTCTTCGGTGCTCAGCCTTCCTTATAGTCCAGCTCTCACAGCCATACGTTACTACTGGTACAGCCATAGCTTTGATTATACGAACCTTTGTGGGCAAGGTGATGTCTCTGCTTCTTACTATGCTGTCTAGGTTTGCCATAGCTTTCCTCCCCAGGAGCAAGCGTCTTTTAATTTCATGGCTACAGTCACCGTCTGCGGTGATCTTGGAGCCCAAGAAAGTAAAATCTGTCACTGCTTCCATTTCTTCCCCTTCTATACGGAGGTACTGTTAGTGGGTGGTTCGTCTGCCCGGCTAGGTGATATTCAACCTGTTCTGGAGGGGGCTGCACTCCCCCTAAAGGATCAGGTTCGTAGTTTGGGGGTGCTCTTGGATCCAGAACTGTCACTTGAGGCACAGGTGAACTCAGTGGCACGGAGCACTTTTTATCAGCTTAGGCTGGTATACCAACTACGCCCTTATCTGGACAGAGAGAGCCTAGCTACAGTTATCCATGCTCTGATAACTTCTTGTCTGGATTACTGCAATGCAGTAATCGTGGGGCTGCCGTTGAAAACGGTCCGGAAACTTCAGCTGGTCCAAAACAGGGCAGCAAGATTGTTAACAGGGACTGGCCTCCGAGCTCATATTACGCCAGTACATTTCCAGCTGCACTGGCTGCCAGTCCATTTCCAGGCCCGATTTAAAGTGCTGGTGTTAACATTCAAAGCCCTTAACGGCTTGGGGCCAGGTTACCTGAAGGATCGCCTCCTCCCATATGTGCCTGCCCGGACCTTAAGATCATCATCAGCAGCCCTTCTCCGTGAGCCCCTGCCAAAGAAGTGAGGTGGGTGGCTACTAGGAGGAGGGCTTTTTCTGCTGTGGCACCCCGGCTCTGGAATGAGCTCCCTAGTGAGGTTCGCCTGGTGCCTACATTGTATTCCTTTCGGCGCCAGGTGAAGACCTTTTTATTTTCCCAGGCATTTTAGCATTTTAGCCTTCTAAATTTTTATCTTTGCTGTTTTAAATCTGTATTTTAAACTTCTGCACTGCTGCTAAGTTTTATTGTGGTTGTATTGTTATATTGTGGTTTTAATGTTCTGTATATTTTAAATTGTTTTATTGTGTGTTGTTTGGATTTAATTTTTGTGAACCGCCCAGAGAGCTTCAGCTATTGGGCAGTATAGAAATGAAATAAATAAATAAATAAATAAATAAATATGCCAGGAAGTGATGGGGCCACATGCCATGATCTTAGTTTTAATGTTGAGTTTCAAACCAGCTTTGGCACTCTCCACTTTCATCCTCAACAAGAGGCTCTTTAGATCCTCTTCGCTTTCTGCCATTAGGGTGGTATCGTCTGTGTATCTGAGATTGTTGATAATTCTCCCAGCAGTCTTAATTCCGACCTGTGATTCATCCAACCCGGCATTTCTCATGATGTACTCTGCATTTAAATTAAATAAGCAGGGCGACAATATACAGCCTTGTTGTACTCCTTTCCCAATTTTGAACCAATCGGTTGTTCCATGTCCGGTTCTTACTGTTGCTTCTTGACCCTCGTACAGGTTTCTCAGGAGACAGGTAAGGTGGTCTGGTACTCCCATCTCTTTAAGAATTTGCCACAGTTTGTTGTGATCCACACAATCAAAGGCTTTAACGTAGTCAATGAAGCAGAAATAGACGTTTCTCTGGAATTCTCTTGCTTTCTCCATGATCCAGCGAATGTTGGCGATTTGATCTCTAGTTCCTCTGCCTCTTCGAAACCCAGCTTGTACTTCCGGTAGTTCTCAGTTTGCATACTGCTGAAGCCTAGCTTGTAGGATTTTGAGCATCACCTTGCTGGCATGTGAAATGAGCGCAATTGTGCGGTAGTTTGAACACTGTTTGGCGTTGCCCTTCTTTGGAATTGGAATGTAAACTGACCTTTTCCAGTCTTGTGGCCACTGTTGAGTGTTCCAAATTTGTTGGCATATTGAGTGCAGCACTTTAACAGCATCATCTTTTAGGATCTTAAATAGCTCAGCTGGAATACTGTCATCTCCGCTAGCTTTGTTGTTAGTAATGCTTCCTAAGGCCCACTTGACTTCACTCTCGAGGATGTCCGGCTCAAGTTCAGTGACCGCACTATCATGGCTATCAGGGACATTCAGATCTTTCCTGTATAGTTCTTCTGTGTATTCTTTCCCCCTCTTCTTAATCTCATCTGCTTCTGTTAGGTCCTTGCCTTCTTCATCCTTTATCATGCCCATCTTTGCACAAAATGTTCCCTTGATATCTCCGATTTTCTTGAAAAGATCTCTAGTCTTTCCCATTCTATTGTTTTCCTCGATTTCTTTGTATTGTTCATTTAAGAAGGCCCTCTTGTCTCTCCTTACTATTCTCTGGAACTCTGCATTGAGTTGGGTATATCTTCCCCTTTCTCCCTTGCTTTTCGCTTCCCTTCTTTCCTCAGCTACTTGTAAAGTCTCATCAGACAGCCACTTGGCTTTGCTTTCTTGCATTTCTTTTTCTTTGGGATGGATTGAGTTGCTGCCTCCTGAACAATGTTACAGGCTGCCGTCCATAGTTCCTCAGGCACTCTCTCTATCAGGTCTAATCTCTGAAATCTATTGTCACCTCCACTGTATATTCGGTTTAGCGGTTTTCCCTACGTTCTTCAATTTAAGCCGAAATTTTGCAAGAAGCAGCTCATGATGTGAGCCACAGTGAGCTCCAGGTCTTGTTTTTACTGACTGTATAGAGCTTCTCCATCTTTGGCTGCAAAGGACATACTCAATCTGATTTTGATATTGACCATCTGGTGATGTCCATGTGTAGAGTCGCCTCTTGTGCTGTTGGAAAAGAGTGTTTCCTATGATCAGCGTGTTCTCTTGGCAAAGTACTTTATTTCTTTATTTAAAATCTAGACAGAATCAAAGTAAGGGCAAACCAATGGTTGAGAGAGAATTGAAAAGGGGCGTGTGTGTGTGGGGAAGATAAGCAACTACAGTGAAATTTTCTGGATTTTTAAATGAACAAACAACAAGAATGAATGGTAAACCTCTTAGAGAAGGGTGGGGTGGGGAGACACTAAAACAGCTGTCATAGGACGTGCTTTCTTCTCAGCTTCATTCTGCCAAAGGAGAGTGGGAAGGGTTAAGGCTTCCCCTGCCTTGCCTGGCAGAGACTGGTCTTCCCTAGTAGACGTAAAATGGTTGTCTGTATGGCAATATATTCCCCATAAACCTCCTTCAGTGGTAGAATTATTTAAGAATCATGCCAATGCATTGTCAGGAATTAATGTTGTATATACGTATAACCCATGGTGCCAGTATATCCTCTAGCTGTAATGATTAGAGATTTTGCTAGCCACTTATGCTCTGTTCTGGTATATTATAGTTTCTGTGGAGCTCAGTTCCACTGCAAGGGAAACATCCCATTTTCCTGATGACGCAACAGTTTTCTGTTCTTCTCTTCTGTCAAGAATGAAAGCCTGCTCTCTGCCCTGTGAGAATAGGCTGGCTGTCATGTCCAAATTAACCACCTGGGGTTGGGTGTTATCTAAACCTTTTTCGGGCTCTGCAGATCAAGGCCAGGCTCAGTCCCTGTTAACTGGGGAAGAGGTAACAGCTGGGTTTGGTGGGAAGATCCAGCCCCGTCTGAGGTGCGGATGGTATGCCCCGGGGCTGAGCTTTGATTTGCCATCTGAATTCTGCCTTGAGTTACTAGGGCCGGGCCAAACATAGGGGGGCTGAGGAAGAGGCGGTCCATCTTCTTTTGCCCTGATGTTTTTTTGGGGTGGGTTGCAGTCTAGAGGCTAACCTGGAAGGCCCATACTTTGGTATGGATAGGATAGACTACCTAGCTTAATTGTTTGTTCTTGGGGGTGCATAGAAAGACTCTCGGCATTCTTGAGTATTTTTGTATTTGTAGCCTTGTTTGTACTTTTCTGTACAACCTACTACCTCTGCCCTTCCCTTCCCCATTGTTCCTTCCCATAAGAAACTTTTCCCGACAGGTGGTGTGCTGTTCGGTATAACGTCGTTGCCAATTCCAGTACCTATTGGCTAAGGTGGAAGTCTACTGGGTTATTGTTAGAATTTGTGACCAGGGTTGGCCTATCCTACCTTGCAGGGTTGTTGGGCTCAGGCCCAGCGATCCTTCACGTCTTCCGACTGACATAAAATTCTATGGCTATTGAACGTTCTCCATCCTTCTCTTGGGATTTTTTTGGGGGGGTAGATTCCTTTTTTTCTTATTATTTGTGCGGACTCTTCTGCAACTTCAGTGTTCCCCAGAATGTGCTGAGACGTCACTCGTGTTTCTCAGTAACCTCATTTTGGCTCTATTTCCGTCGGCACTCATTATGTGAGGCCACTATTAGAGGGAGTGATACTAGCAGCAAGAATATATTATACTAAATTATGGGAAATATCAAGTACCCCCATTTTCCCAGAGTAGGAGCATGAAATGTATGAACATGCTGTTATGACAAAACTGGATAAATAGGTTGAGAGAAGGGACAACAATATAACTGATTCCTTCAAAACTGGGGTTCTTTTATTGAATGTTAGGCAGGGGGGGATGCAATCCAATATAGATCTACTCAGAAGTAAGTCCTATTGAGTTCCGTGTGGCTTGCTGGCAGTGAAATGGGTATAGGATTGCAGCTTAAATCTAATTAACTATATAGTTAATATGCTGCAAACATTATGACCTGTATATTTTGCATAATATTTTCTCTTTATTCCGTCTAATAGCCGGAAATGATCACCATCAGAGAAAGTATGGCCTAAGGTTACTTACACATAGAATCATAGAATATGATAGAGAGCCAGTGCGGCATAGTGGCGAGAGTGTTGGACTGGGAGCCGGGAGACCTGGGTTCTAGTCCCTACTCGGCCATGGAAGCTCACTGGGTGATTTTGGGCCAGTCACAGACTCTCAGCCCAACCCACCTCACAGGGTTGTTGTTGTGAGGACAAAATGGAGAGGAGTAGGGTTATGTACGCCGCCTTGGGCTCCTTAAATGAGGAAAAAAGGCGGGATATAAATGTAATAAAAAAAATGAAAATAGTAGGGTTGGAAGGGGCCTATAAGACCATCGAGTCCAACCCCCTGCTCAATGCAGGAGTGACTGCTGATGGGTGCCATTTGAAGTTGACCCAAGAGGAGCAGAAATCTTTCAGTTTTCCATGCAGACCCGCCTCTGCTGAAGAAGGATTCAGGCATTCGAATCCCGCTTCCCCCCCACACACATGCCGCCCAGCTCCTTACCTGAGCCATTGTTCCGATGGGGAGGGGGGGGTGCCGCCCATCATAGCCTGCCAACCACCAACATGCACGAGGGCAGAAGTAGCCCTCCAACTGTGCTCTCCCCATTCCCTGGAAAGAGGGGAGGGCACCCGCTTGGAGGACGACTCCTGCCTTTGCTCAAGCCTTCATGGGTTCCTTGCTTGCCAGAGCCTGTGAAGGCTCGAGTGAGGCCGGCGGTGGCAGCTCGCAATGCGGGTGGGCTTCCGCCGCCGCTGCCATTGCAACTGGGGGAGCCACCGCCAGCACCACTGAGTACCGTTGAATTCCATGTGGCTTACTCCCAGGGTAGTCGGCGCAGGATTTCAGCTGAAGTCATTCTTCAACTATATAACTATGTAGCGCTTGTTATGACATGGGTACGATAAATGAAATAGTTCAATAATTCTACGATTCCTTTTGCGTTATACTTTCTCTTTATTTATTTTAACTGCCGGAAATATCTCCTTGTTTTCCATTCGCGCCCCGCCCCTTTGCAATTTTGACTTGGCTGTACCGGTTGGCCGGTAGGTCAGAGTGAAAAAACAGAAGAAGACTGTACTTCACTCTGAAAACATGCGTCTTTAAAATGTATTTTTGTAGCGAGACTGTTATTTTATCTATTTATTTTGTTCAGAATATTTCTTTGCTGCTTTCAAGACTTGAACATAATCATCATCGTATTTCACAATCCCCTTACATCCAGCAAAGACCAATCAGGCACCATAGGGAATGTTTTCCGCAATCTTGGTGCAACCCCTAAAAAGACCCTGTTCCACAGGGGCCAGTCCTACCACTAGGCAGAGTGAAATGGCCGCCTGAGGCTGCTAATTTGGGGTGTCAGGGTGCTCAAATAAATGAGTCATACTGGTGTGTGTGTGTATGTTGGGTGTGTACATTCAGGCAGCAAAATGCTCTGGTATGACTCTGGGTCTTTCAGCCAACTGGATTTGAGAAGGCAAACAGATGGGGAGCGCCCAGTGCCCCCAAGCTGCAATTAGAGTCATGGGGAGTACTTGTCAATGTATCGTCCCCGTATTTATTTTCCCACTTGGGCTAATAACTTTTGGGGCAGGAACTGAGATCAGAAAAATGGCAAAGGGGAAAGGGCTTAAAAACAACTTTATACACAATGCTTTTGCGCTGATCTCAACCGGAGCGCCTCCCCCACCACTTCTGGGGCTGCTTTGAAGCTCCCCCACCTCTTTTAAAGTCAGAAGGTCTGATCACAGATTTTCTGCATCACATCTGGCCTTTGTTTTGAGTGCAAGGAAGGCGCCCAAGACATGGGTGTCAAAGAGCGACAGACGTGCAGGGAAAGCCTGGCATCGAGTTGCTGCCTGGAGTAACTGCTAGGCTCAAAAAGTGAGCCACGTATTTGACCGGTGTGGCAGGTTGATCGGCTTCTGGGTCTAGTTCTCAGTGCTGGCGCATACAGCCCTCAATGGCTAAGTTCCCAAATCCCTGAAGGATAAAAATCCATTCAATAAATAATTAGAAAAATATGCTCTTGGAGCTGCTGACCATTGCCCCAAGTGGCTACAAGTGGATGCCCAGCAGAGCCAGTGGAGGGTCCATCGTGAAAATGATGGAGCTGGCACAGAGACGGCAAAACGTACGATTCTAATTACAGAAGGGTCAACAACTGAATGTATGTTAGACTGGAAACCTTTTATAGAATTTGCACAAGAAATAGAGAAAAACGTATCTGTGTATGTGGATTTCGAATTTTGAGATGGTTAATTATCTTTGTTGTTGTTAAAATTAGGAGAGAAATGAGACAATGTCTGTGAACTCAGCGTATGATATACAATTAAGAAAAGAATTAGAGAATAATAATGAGCATTTCCTGTTTAAGGGGAGCCAAAGGCAGGTATCTTACAATCTTAAGAGGTATTTTAGTGTATGTGTATTGTTGTTGTGTTTCTGTTGTTGTTGTTGTTGTTGTGTTTTTTCTTTTTTTAAAACCTGAAGGATAAAAATGTTTAAATACTTAATTGCCGACCATGGCCCCATGTGGTGAGATCATGTAAGTGCAGCCTCTCAGGGAAGAAACTTCTAGATCTCACCTGGCCCCGCCCACCCAGCCTGGCCATTGGCTCCTCCTGGGCAGGAAGGAGTATAAAAGACTTCCTCCTCCAGCTGAGCCTTGCTGGAGCAGTGAGGCCAGCTGGGCTCTGCTATGTTTTGCATTTCTGGTCTTGGCCCTGACTTCTGTTTGCTCTTTGAGCTTGACTCTGAATTTCTGACTCCTCCTAGCCCACTGCCCAGTCCTGACATGCAGCCTACAGACTGGTCAGAAATACTGGAAGTGGCTTCTCCACTGGGCCGGAGGGCAAAAGCGAACGCAGGCCATGCACCCCTTTCACCCAAGAAGGCACTGAGAATGGTTCAATGGGAGGAAACGACGTCAAAGCTTTTGGGGGTTCCCAAAGGGAGAATATGAGGGCAGGTAACATGTCCTCCCAGCCCAGCCTTCCCCAACAGGATGTTGGACTACATGTCCCATCATCCTCAGATGACTGGAGAGCGCCATGAAGCAGTCGACCATGTAACGTCCTGATGTAGTTACATGGTTGACCAGAACCAGTTACCGGGTAGCTTCATTTTCTAGGTTTTGCAGCCGGTGTGGCAACCCATGTAAGGGAGAGTTGGTCTTGCCTCGAATCCCAGTGACCACAGGAGGGTGCCGTACGGGTGAGATCTGGACTGAAATGGCCCTTTTTCTGTGAGCAGTTCATGGCGGAATCTTCCCAAGGCAAAACCCTCACTGAACTCATAACCGAGGGAAGAAGGCCTCAGGATCTCTAGTTTATCATCTGTCACCATGAGGGGAAATCTATAGCCTTGGTATGTGAGAGGGATGGGCCACACTATAGGTCCATAGCTGGTTGTTCAAAAGGTTCTGCCACCATTGGGCTTCTGGAAGAGACCGGTGTGTATTGGTGGCAGGACTGACTTGAACAAGCTGAGGCTAGTATATTATCTTCGTAATCGGCTTTAGTGTCCCCTGCCTTACCACGTGCCTGGCCCAGGAGTGGCAGCTTCTAAGGTGGTTGCTTGGTATCTCTTGGGTTTGGAGGTTCTGCTCTGGGTGTTGAGCCATGATCCAGACTAGCACCCCTCCCTGTTCCTCAAACCACGGGAGTCCTTATGGCAGCATGGGGAACCTCCATTCAGACACCAAACCCCCAATCAGACTGAGGCAGAGAGTGAATTGCAGTAGGAACCTGAAAAGAACCTATGTAGGAGCCACCATGTCAGAGAAAGATATTGGAAGATTCTGGAATCTGATGGCGTACAGGACTAATACAATATCTGATTACAGGCCTACGTTATGAGAGAAAGCTGGGAAACACTTTTCACACAGGCCTTGAGCTGTACCGAAGAACTGGAGCCTATAATATTTCGACATATAAATGTCCCTCAACTAGATGAGATGCTTAGGTAGTTGCTCCCTGTGTAATAAAAATATATCGAAGGAAGCTGCCTTGTGCTGAGCTCAGTTACACCAAGAGTTGGTGACATTTTTTGACCCGTGGGCACATTTGGCCAATTGAGGAACTGCCCTGGGCACCACCACAAAATGGCCGTGCTGCAGATGAAAGCACTGAAGCCGCCTGAGGATGTCTCTGACCTCATGTGTGGCCAAGGGACATTCAGGGGGAAAGAGGAAGGGGGCAGCTGCAGGACCTCACTGGGCTTGAAAGGGATCCCAGCTGCCACTAAGGCATGTTGCCATTTTAAGATACGAGTGTTAAAAAGAGGAGGGGCCGGGCAAGCAGCGGTGCCTGGAAAGCTGTCCATGGGTGCAATGGTGCCCACGGATGCCATGCTGTGTACTGCTGGTCTACACTGACTGGCAGTGGCTCTCTAAGGTTTCAGACAAGAGCCTTTCCAAACCTTGCCTGGATGTGCTGGGTTCGAACCCAGGACTTTGGGGATACAGATTGTGTGCTCTGCCACTGAACTATGGACCTTTCCTGCTCACCTGTCCCATGAGTTCTCTGGAGCACCGACGGCTCCCTGGATTTCAGGAGAACTTTGGGCTACGAAGCAGGCCAGGTAACGGCTAGAGCGCAAGTGGTGCCAGGATCAGCGCAAACATGACCGAGCATAAAAGAATTCAGCATAAAAGATTTTCATGGTGGGGGCTTCTGTAGCTCTTGTCCTGAGGCAAGATCTGAAATGTGCAAGGGTTCACACAGAGGAATTAAGGCAATCAGAGGACAGTGGCTGTCCAGAAAGTTTATGCAAGACGTCTGCATCCCCTCTTGGGTTGTGCAAGGCCTTAACATCCTATGGCACTTGTTTTTCTGCCCTTCTTCAAGACCAAAAAACCCTAGTCCCCATCCAGTTGTGGTCCTCTGGCCACATTTTCCCAGATCAGCAGAATTTTGGGGTACTCCGTAACACCTTCCTGCCGCAAGCAGGCTTCATGTAAGAAAGGGGCTTTGGATCGCCTGATAGATCTCTGGGTGATCTTCATTAGCAAGTATTTCTCAACAAAATAACAAAATAAGGACTCCCAGTCAATTGCTGGTACTCGCAAATAATGAATCTGCTGGGTTTCCTTCTGTATACACAATGGATAACCTTTCCATGCATAATACAAAAACCCTGTGAGGTAGGTTGGGCTGCGAGTCTATGACTGGCCCAAAGCTTCCCAGTGAGCCTCCATGGCTGAGTGGAGACTAGAACCCAGATCTCCCAACTCCCAGTCCAACACTCTAACCAATACACCACACTGGCTTTTCTAGGATAGCTTCCATATCTGTATCTGGACGTGTATTTCACCCTTGGTGTAATTGGTATAGACCAAGTCTCCTGCACCTGATGCTCTCCAGATGTGTTGGGTTACAACTCCCATCATTCCCAGGCCCAAGAGCCAAGGCCATACTAGGAATGATGGGAGGTACAGTCCAAAACATCTGGAAGGCAGCAGGTTGGGGAAGGGTGTGAGAGAGAACGCTATGTGTAGCCTGTGGGAACGCCAAGAGGAATGAAGGCCAGGTGTCCATGATGGTGTAGTGGCGGGTTTAGTCCACATGTCTTCCTACACCCAAGAGTTCCCCAGGTCTGGTTCTACAGGATCAAATTCAGGCTGCAGTTCTAGCCCTCAACTAGAACATCTGTCTGGGGATAGCAGGCGAAGGTTCCTGATGCCTTGACTCCTGAGCTGCAACTCTTTGGTCTAGGTGCTCAGTTTCACACAGGCCCAAGGGCAGACGCTGACAACGCAAGTGAGATCCATGGACTTGCGCATGCGACAGTGGCCAAGACGTAGGCCTTCTTCACTGCCACCACCACCACATGCTCTCAAGTGTGCTCAGCTGCGTTCATTCTGATCCTTGCACCACTTTTACTGTAGCCATTATCTGGCCAGGGCTTCCACAGGGGGTGACTGCCACACCAACCCCCCAAAGCATTCTGGAATCCCTCAGATTTCATGGCTCTTTCAGGATGGACCAACCTAATAGGTCCTGTGCCCTATAGGATGATACGGCTGCAAAGAGACCAGGCATTTCATCCAGCAGAGCCTTATTGGTCAACCCAGCACTGCTAGGATCAGGTGCCAACTCCTCCCTTCCCCAGTCATCCATCTGGGCTAACAGACTTTGGCACAAGCCCAGACTCCATCTTGGAATGAGGAGCTGAACTTCAGACAGACCCAAGTTTCTAACCTGGCAACTGAAGTTAAAACCCCTGAGCCCATCTGCCGCAGACCTAAGAAAGCAACCTGTGTTTCTCCCTCCAAAGGGCAAAGGGAGGCCGGTGCTGTGGGGCTGCGGCTCTTTCTCTAGCGGGGAATTATCCAAATGACAGTAATTGTGAGGAATCCCCTGTAGTTTTCCAACCAGCAAATCAGTAACGAAGAAACCCAGGGCAAAAAATGCTCCATATAAACGTGCTGTGAGTGTGGGACTGGGCGGTGTCTGATCACTTGGTGTGTGGTCATTCTGGGCTAAGATCTAATTCCCCTGCTGGGGCCTGAAAGATTGGCTCCCTTTCAGATTCCCTTCGCTGCTGACTGAGAAGGGAAGATCTCTCTGTGCTCCTGATGCTTTGGCTGTGGCTGCACCTGCTCTTTTGGCTCCTGCCTCAGGCCGCCCAGAGGATGCTGAGGGCCAAGTGCCTCTTGACGAGGACTTATCGACTGCAAAAGGGTTATTACAGGCCAGGAGACGTCACTGTCGGTGGGAATATACCACTTGGCAGTTATTATCCCACAAAGACACATGACTTTAGAAGTTTATCCCGAACTGCGTTGTTCCCTATTCTTACGTAAGTTTCCGCAAGACGGATCTGGGAGAGAGGCCTGCCTGCTCCGCTCTCAGATTAGGGAGCTCCTTCCAGGGATTGGCATCAGCCATGTTGCTGACGTTCAACATTTCTTGGTTTGATGTGTGAACCTCAGAGGCCTCCTAGGGAGAATCCTTGTGGGAGAGTGAGGGAGCCCAATCTGGCTTTGTAGAGTCCTGCCTTAAATCACCTTGGAGGGCTGAGCAGGGGAGCGTTTGCCATCACGGATCCACCTCCTACTGACCTGCCACTAGAGAATCTTCCGTGCAAGGCAGGCAGGCGGAGTTAAGCAATAATGGGGTTTTCTATTAAGAACTGGGAAATGACTAAGAAATGCCACCCCCCTTCAGTCTTCATCTGTGACAGGGCTGGGCAGAAGGTGGATCCGGATCTATCGCCAGACCTCTGGGTGCTCTGCAGTAGATCACCAAGGACGTCTGTCTCTCAACTGTTAAATAATAGCAGCAGCAAATGACTCCCTCCCTCCATATATTATAGTGCTGAAATGAAGAGAGCTGGGGTGTAACCAGGAGTGTGTGAGGATGGACCGGCTCTCCAGGGATTCGGACTGGAGTCTTTCCCAGCTGTAAATGGGGATGCCTTGAATCTGGGACCTTCTGAGTACAAAGCAGGGGCTGCACTACTGTGCTACAGCCCTGGACCTCAATAGTTCAGGATAATTTATTTCTTTATTTCTTTCATTTCTATACCACCCAATAGCCAAAGCTCTCCGGGGATAATGTGGGCAAAACCACCCTTCCGTGTCATTTTGGTAGCGTGCTGATGGCCATTGGGTCAGGTTTGCTTTGAAAAGGGTCAGACAAATTCCTGGAGGACAGGTGTACTGGCAGCTCACAGCCAGGACTTTAAGAAGGATGCAGACAAGCTGGAGAGGGTTCAGAGGAGGGCAACGAAGATGATCAGGGGACTGGAAACAAAGCCCTATGAGGAGAGACTGAAAGAACTGGGCACGTTTAGCTATGAGAAGAGAAGACTGAGGGGAGACAGGATAGCGCTCTTCAAGTCCTTGAAAGGTTGTCACAGAGAAGAAGGCCAGGATCTCTTCTCGATCATCCCAGAGTGCAGGACACGGAAGAATGGGCTGAAGTGACAGGAAGCCAAATTCCGGCTGAACATCAGGAGAAACTTCCTGACTGATAGAGCAATATGACAATGGAACCAGTTACCTAGGGAGGTGGTGGGCTCTCCCACACTGGAGGTGTTCAAGATGAAGCTGGACAGCCATCTGTCAGGGATGCTTTGACTTGGACTCCTACATCAAGCAGGGGGTTGGACTCGATGGTCTTGTAGGCCCCTTCCAACCCTACTATTCTGTGATTCTAGGATTCTAGGACAACTAAATAGGGGTTCCATTATGAGAGGCTGGGAGAAGGAGAAAGGAGGGCTGCTGCCTTCATCTCCTTGTGGAGCCCCCAGGAAGCATCTTGGCTGGGCACAGTCAAAAACAGGATGCTGAGTATGATGGAGCCACATTAGTCTGTTCCTGTAGGGCTCTTCTGATGTTCCTATCCTTATGTTCTTCATGGACAAATTCAAAGGAGAGGTTGGGTCACCCAAGAGCGATTAGCTACTGTTAAGCCTTCTAAAGCTGTCCAGTGGAAAGTTTCCAGATGAATATTTATTAATTTATTAATTATAATCTTCTTCCTGCAATTTTATTATTGTATTTTGGTTTTACCTGGTGGCCACCTTCGAAGGCTTTGCATGACAAATAGGAACATCAAGAATTAAAACACATAAATAATAATACATATGCTGAACTAGATGGACCTTTGGTCTATGATCTAGCAGGGTTCTTCTGAAATGCAGTTCGTGATACTGTTTCTGTGTGTGTGTGTGTGTGTGTGTGTGTGAGAGAGAGAGAGAGAGAGAGAGAGAGAGAGAGAGAGAGAGAGAACAAAACAATCTCAATTTTCCTTGTGTATTCTTGGTTTATGGACTGAAGGTGGCTTTGGTCTGGAAGCTTTTGAATTTTTTCAAACCAGGTGAAACCAGGTGGACCCTCCACTTCTCAGCTGTTCTGCTAGGGTTCTCACCTCCTTCCTCATTGCAGCTACACAGTAAAGTACTACCAGCACATCCTGGCCTTGGTGTTCGCCATCGATGAGCTCAACAAGGATCCAACTCTCCTACCCAACATCACACTCGGCTTCCGCATCCATGACCACAGGAACATTGTCAGAAGGATCTATGTGAGCACACTCTCTCTGCTCTCCACACGGGGGAAAATGTCTCCCAATTATAAATGCGACAGGCAGGATCAGCTGCTCTCTGTTATTGGGGGTTTCGACTCCGACTCCTCAAGGCAGATGGCCTCCATCTTGGGCATCCTTAAGATCCCACAGGTAAGGGGATTCATGTGGGGATAGATGTGGGGTTCTGAAGAACTCAGGAACATGGAGATAGAAAACCCAATCACGGGAACCAATGCAGTGGGCATGTGGTGATGCTCTGGTGCTCCAATTCTAGATGGCAGGAAGAAACAGCCTTCCGACTCCAGCCATCACCTTGGTGAATGGTCAGGAATGAGGATTGCGTGGGCTGTCCCACACTGGAGGCATTCAAGACAAGACTGGCATCCATCTGTCAGAGATGCCCTGACTTAGATTCCTGCACTGAGCATGGGGTTGTACTTGATGGCCTTGTAGGCCCCTTCCAACCCTACTATTCTATGATTCTATGATTCTCAGGAGGCACTGAGCTGAGGGTTGGGCTGAGTGGCCTTAATGGCCCCTTCCATCACTATGATTCTGTATACTGGGACACATTTCCACCCAAACTGGCTTTTGTTTCAGTCAGTTTTGTCAGGGTTACCTCCATGGCAGCCCTGCCTTTTGGGCTGATAACCTTGAAGTCATCACAGAGCTTCAGTTTACATTTAGAAATCTCTTTTTAAAATCTTCTATCAGGACAACACTTCATTCATCTGACGATGCTGGCTGTAGGAATCCACAAACTTTCAGGCCACAGTAAAGGTGTTAGTCTTTAAAGTGCTAGGAAACCCGTTGTGTTTGCTGCAGCAGGCTAATGCGAAATTCCCTCCTTCAGCTCGGTTATGGCTTCTTTGACCCTATTCAGGGAGAGAAAAGGGTATTTCCTTCCTTCTACCGGATTGATCCTATTGAAAATACCCAGTATGTGGGCTTAGTCCATCTGCTCCTGCATTTCCACTGGAACTGGGTTGGGCTGGTTTCCTACAATGAGGACAGAGGGGATTATTTCATCCAGACCCTGACCCCAATGCTCAAGGAGAATGACATCTGTATGGCCTTCACCAAAATGGTGGAGCCCTGCTGACAAAGTCTTCATAATAGAACTACAACGTGTTGATATGCATATTCCTAGTTCTTGGAATGAGTCCTTGGTTATTATTCTCTTTGGGACGTTTGAAGTTATAACAATGTTTCTGTATTTCCAAGAGACCAGGGACTCTTTTAGGAAGGTTTGGATCTTGACATCCCATTATGAAATTGCTGCAAGGAGACCTAAGGTTGGCTGGGAATTCCTAAAACCTTTCCATGGTGGCTTTGCACTTCAGAGTCCACACAAGGGATGTGCCACAATTCAAGCATTTTCTCCAGGCCTTAGATCCACTCCAACCACGAGGAGATATCTTTCTCTGTGACTTTTGGGAAAAGGTATTTAAATGTCAAGTTTTGAAATCAGGCAAACCCCCTCAAAAGGGAAAGAGAAACTGTACTGGGGAGGAGAAGGTAGAAGACCTGCTAGGCCACACATTCGAAACGAGCATGTCCAGTCACAGCTACAGCATCTACAATGCCGTCTATTCTGTGGCACATGTGTTACACGCCGTGTCCAAATCGGGATCCAACCGTGCAATGACGGGGGAAGCCAAGAGACTTCGGAATGTCCAGCCATGGCAGGTAATGCTCTCATTTAGATTTGGCAATGATATAAAAGTGCCTCGGACATTTTTTTAAGGGTCAGAGTTTGCAAGCAAGGAGAAAGTCTTAGAGAAGGGCTATTTGGCCATTCTAAAGATCTTAAGAAAGACATGGATATTCTTCCATGGCCACGATCTTTTTTTAAAAAAATATATATATATTTTTTTAATAAATGAAATAAACAATACCAACAACATAATCAGACACTTCAGTTTCCGACAATACAGTATTCGGGGGTGGTGGTGGGAGGACAGCAAAAGAAGAAGGAAAAAAGAAGAAAAAAAAGGGATTATATCTAAAAGCAAACCAAATATCCAAATATAAATCCAATTGCAGATTATAAATATGCAGCACCCTTCCAAACATTGCAGGTATTATTAAATCTTCAATCCGCTGCACCACAAACGATGAACCTCATCTTTCAGTGTCATAACCTCAGTCGTATAGCAAAGGAACGGGAGCAAACAATCCATTTCCATTGGCCATATATTACCATTCAATTAACACGTATTAATAAACATTAAAGGTTTAACCAGCAAGGAATAGTAATAATCATAATCCCATAATGATGTTAATAATAATAATAATAATAATAATTTTATGAAAAAGATACAAAACAAAAACAAAAGCAAACCATTTGTATGTTTTAAGTAATATTATATCTAACAATATATATGTGTACAGACACATATACACACAAACAGGCATTTTATTACAATATAACATTAAAAAGGAGAAAGAAAACAGAAATATGCAAACATTTACTCCAGCATACTGCCTAGACTTCAAGTAGAAAATCACATGGTAAAACCAATAGCTCATGAAAAAGTTTATACATAAATTCAGCCAAACCTATATCTGTAACTACGTCTTTAATACCAAGGATACAAAGATTCGCTCTATGTGTGAAGGCCTCCAGTTGAGAAATTCGAGCAGACAAAATATTACGAGAAGCTTCCGTGGCGGTTTCATGAGCATTAACTTGATCTTTGAGGGCATTAACCTTCGATTCCATCTTTTGAAAAGAGATATTAACTAAGTCCACAGCCCCTTGAAGGGCAATGATTGAGTCCTGAATTGTTTCAAGCTTCTTTGACTGCACTGATAGCTGAGAAGACATAGTTTTTATCAAAGCAGGCAACTCCTCTTCATCTCTGGAATTTCTAGAAACCTTTGCCGGGGGAGTAATGGGGGGGGGGTAGATGGTGTTCCCAAGCCTTTCTTTTTTTTTCTTTTGGCACTGCCATCCTCTTCTTTCAAAAGCACAGCAAGGAAGTATGATTGCAGAAACAGAAAAACAAACCCTTAAGCAGATTTAACTGCAAGTCCTCAGATATTGCTGGTAGTCTAAATTCAGAAATACTTTTTGGAGCCTTCTGTCCTTATGTCTCCTAACGGCTTAGGAGTTTCAAACAGCATTCAGTAGATGATACTCCGGCCACTGACCTTTGCAGCCCTTCTGCTGCGCCACAAAAGCAGCTGTTCTTCCAAGATTTCATCTGGATGGTACTGTAAGCTTCCCCTTTTAATTCCAGGGGAAGATAAAAAGGTTTCTCAACCTTTGCATAGCTGTTTGATAAGCAACCTGCGGAGCTCCGCAAGTCACTGCCAGGACAACATGGCTGTAACCGGATGTCAGCCACGATCTTTTTTAAAGAGCAAGAGGAAGGCACTACAGGCTAGTGGAGACTTACAATTAGGGATGCTGGAGAAATCTGCTGCGTCCTCCGGATTTTGCACGGGTTGGTTTTCCAGCTTTACAAAAGGCAACATACATGAATTTCATTCTTTAGTTATTTCATTTCTATACCTCCTAGTAGCTGAAGGTCTCTGGGCAGTTCACAAAAATCAAAGGCACAAGGCACAACACCAAGCAATGTAAAATATGAAAGCTTGAAACCACAGTATAAAAGTACAACCAGAGTAAAACCGAGCAGAAATTTAAAACAGAGATTTAAAACAGCAGAGCTAAAAGAGTAGGATGCTAAAATCCTTGGAAAATAAAAAGGTCTTCACTTGGCGATGAAAGGAGAACAACGTAGGTGCCAGGCAAACCTCTCTAGGGAACTCATTCTACAGCCAGGGGCCACAGCAGAAAAGGTCCTGTTCCTGGTAGCCTCCTGCCTCCCTTGCTTTGTCAGGGGGTCTCAGAGAAGGACCGCTGAAGATGATCATAGGGCCTGGGCAGGCACATATGGGCGGCTGCAATCAGCCTATCTTGGGGAAATTATAGCCATAATTTCTGTATTTTATGCCATTTGTGGCAATAAAGGACTTACTTGTACTTGCAGCTGTAATTTCCCCAAGATGGGCTAACTGCAGCCGCAATTAGCGTATCGTGCCTTTTTTAAAGCCGGAAATCCAGAGGACACGCCAAGGCTCCAGGGAAATCCAGTGAGTCCCAAGTGGCCCTCATTTCCCCACAGCACCCCCTCCCCAGATTGGATGGGGGGGGTCTGCCTGTGTTGTTTGTTTGTTTATTGAATTTATTAATCGCCCATCTGGCTGGTCACCCAGCCACTCTGGGCGACGTACAACAAAAGAACAGTTTAAAACAATAAAATACTACATTAAAAACGTCATATTTCTAAAAATACCCTAACCCACCCCAAATGCCTGCCTGAATAACCACTTTTTCAATGCGTGGCGGAAGCTCATTAAAGAAGGGGCATGGCGGAGTTCCCTAGGGAGGGAGTTCCACAGAGTGGGGGCCACCACAGAGAAGGCCCTCTCCCTCGTCCTCACCAGCCTAGCTGTCCTGGCTGATGGGACAGAGAGAAGGCCATCCGAGGCTGATCTTGTTGAGTGGCCTGTCTGGTGTTGCTGGAGGCGCTCCTTGAGGTAGGCTGGGCCGGAATCGTATAGGGTTTTAAAGGTCAAAACCAACACCTTGAATTTGGCCCGGAAAGCAACTGGTAACCAGTGCAACTCCTTCAGCACTGGAGTGATGTGATCTCGCCGGCGGCTGCCTTTAATCAGGCGAGCCGCCACGTTCTGTACCAGCTGCAGCTTCCGAACCGTCTTCAAGGGTAACCCCACGTAGAGCGCATTACAGTAGTCTAAACGAGAGGAGACCAGGGCATGTACTACCGATGGGAGCAGATGGCCGGGAAGGAAGGGGCGCAGCCGCCATATCAGATGGAGTTGATACAGCGTTGTCCGGCTCACAGCTGACACCTGAGCCTCCATGGACAGCTGGGAGTCCAAATTGACCCCCAGGCTGCAGACCTGGTCTTTCAAGGGTAGCCGTGCCCCATTCAGCACCAGGTGTATGTATGCACAACCTTGACAAATCAGAAAGGAGGAATCAAGCAAGCTGCCACAACACACCACATTTGTCCCTTGCAATGCAGAATGAAATGACATGCAGCTCCCCGCCCCCTATGCCGAAAACACCAGAGGCTGGTGTCTCTGCTGGTGTGAGCCACCTTCCTCAAGCCCCCACCCAAAGATGTGAGAGGGCCTTGCAGCAGGTAGATGCCAGCACAGCACCCCTTGCTCCCCCCCAAGCCAGTGTGGAAGCGGCTTCAAATGGTTATTGCCCACAGAAGAAGCATCTCAGGCTTTCAAGTGAGCCAGGAGTGGACACCTCGGGGAGGTCAGGGGGCCCTTTTCACACCAGACCACCAGCAGGCTGCACCCCGTCCCCTCTGTGGGAGCTGAAAAATAATAAAATCGATACAAGATGACCACTGTGGTGGCTACAGAGCTCTTAAAAAGGCCCCAAAGCTAATTTAGACCCCTTTGGCACTCGGTAGCCACTGCAGGCACCTCCCCGCCCCCAACTATATTCATTTTTAAGGGATCTGGTGGGGGGCTGCATGTGGCATTGTCCGAGTGTTGCCCATCTCTGAACTATACAATGGAGTACAGAGGAATACCATCTCCTTCCTTGATGACCACCACAGTATGTTAGAAGTCACCAGACCCCACTCACAGTCGCAAGCTCTTACCCGGTTTGCTCAGCCTCTCTTTCATTTCAGATTCTTGCCTCCTTGAGGAGCGTCCAGTTCAACAACAGTGGTGGAGATGAAGTCTCCTTAATGGGAAATGGCAAGAGATATGATATCCTGAACTGGGTCTTCTTCCCAAATGGGTCTCTAGATCCTGCGGAGGTTGGATGGATAGACCCAGGGGCTCCCCCAGGCCATGACTTCAGCATTCGCTCAGAAGGGATTGTGTGGGCTACACAGGTGGGGCTGAAGCGGGTGTTCTGGGGTCGTGGGAGAACTACAGGATGTTCCTGTTCTGTCCCTTGAGAACAGAAGATGTCTTTCTCTATCAGTCCAAAGGCCTGCTGAGGCCAGGGAGGGGCTGCCGCTGCGTGGGAAAGCACTTGCTTTGCAGGCAGAAGGTCCCAGATCCAGTCCCTGGAATCTCGAGGTAGGGCTGGGAACGGATCCGGCACTAGCTTCCTTTGTTCCTATGTAATCGGCCTTGTATTCAAAACCACCACCTTGCTGCTTTCAAGGACTGGATGAAGGCCAATAAACTTCAGCTCCATCCAGTCACTATTGGCAGGTGGTTTATCTCTGCTCAGCTTGTTCTGGAAGAGGCTGCGCTCCCCGCAATGGATCACGTTTGTGGGCTAAGTGTGCTTGAAGATCCAAATTTTCCCTAGAGGCAAATGTGTCTTCTGGGTAGGGATGTATGGACTGTGTTAAATCTGCTCCGTCTGCATTTTGTGGATCGTCAGGTGCTTTTTGTTCCATTGTCTGCTCACAGACAGAGGCAACCTTTTTTCCCTGTCAGGAGGAAAAATATGCAAATAATCATGTAAGACGTTTCATAAGAATTTACTGCATTTACCCTAGTACATAACATTTAGTGTATTGTCCCCCATTGCATTCCACTTTTCCTCAGCAGAAACATCCGTATTTTCCGGCGAATAGATATGTGTAAATTTCGGGACAGCAAAAAACCTCATCCAGACGTTCACAGACTCCGCGCAGCCTGAGAGGGTCTTAGAAATTCTTAGAAATCCAAGCTCATTCTAGTCCGTCTTGAATTTCTCCAGCATCCCTTCTGGGACATGAAGCAGCTTTTACCGGGTTAGAGTGATATGTGAGCTACTGCCCAGTCTGGATTATAATAGCCTGGCCTCAGTGATCTGGCAACCTTCCAGCTGGATTACGGCAATGTGTCCTATGTGGATGGTCCTTGCAGATGGTCCAGGACCTTCAGTTAGTGCAAAATAGGGCAGCTGGGGTACTGACTGTAACTGGGCATTAGGAACTTATTATGCCCATATGGTACTATCTTCATTATCGTTTTTTCACTGGCTACTACTAGTTTGTTTTTGGTCCCAATACACAACGTTGGTCTTAATCTAAGAAGAACGTTGTTGCTTGGGGCCACAGTATCTGAATGAACTCCTCTGCACAGATGTTCCTGCCCATGCTCTGAGATCATCATCTGAGACGCTGTTCCAAGTGCCCTCATATACTGAGATCAGGCGGAGGGCTATTCATGAGCGGGGCCTTTTCTGTAGGCTTTCTGTAGTGGCCCCCAAATTGTGGGACCTTCTCCCCGGCTAGGTTCTCCTGGCTCCTCCTTTGTTGACTTTTTGTCACCAAGCCTTTCAAAGGAGTTTTAAGCTGAGGTGTGTTTTATTTTTAAAGATACAATTAATGCTCTGCTGTAAAATAATTCTTTTTTCATGTTTTAGCTGCTTGGGATTTGTCTCTTCATTTGAAAGTGTTTCAAATCATTGTTTCTTCTCTTGAAACTTTTAATGTGTTTTATCATTGATTTTATTGCATGTGCTTTTCTTATGTGGGTTGCCCTGAGAGCTCCAGTGACTCATACATTTAATTAAGTAATTAATCAAACAAAGAAATGAAGATGAGGAATCTTGTTTTATCTTCACGGGGCTGTTGTTCAGTGGCAGAGCACCTGGTCTGCATGCTTAAAGTTCCGTGTTCAATCCCCAGCATCTCCAGACAGGGGTGGGAAAGATGCTTGTCTAAAACCCCGGAGAGCAGTTACCTATCAGAGGACACAATCTTCTTGTGCTAGATGGACTGGTTATAAGGAAGCTTCTGATGTTCCTATATCTGTGGCCTGTGAGAGCCTGGGTGGGGGACGTTTGTGGTGTGAGGAGGGCCCCCCGAGTGAGAGTCAGGGATGGAGAAAGATAAGCTCCACCCAACCCGGGGTGTGATATAGCCACCTGTGTGGGCTTTAACTTGGGTGAGCCACTCAGGGGAGCCACAACGGAGAAGATGGTCTGAGTTGTAGTTTTTATAACTCTTTGGTGGGTGGTGGGCTTATGGTGTTGTGTTGGTGATTTTAGGGGTGGGCTGCCTATTTTAGGGGTGGGCAGAAACGAGGGAGGCATGTGTCCACCTGGAGGAGGCAGTGGGGTGGGGGAGCTCTGGGGGCCAGAACATACTGAGGCTGGGCAGCAGATGCTGGCGGAGTGCTAGGGGCAGGCCATGCTGGGTAAGGGGAACAGGGGAGAGATGCGTAATACCTGTCCCCTGTTCCGGGCCTGTCCAGAGCCGAAAGATGGCTGGGGGATGCGTGACTCCATCCTCTGGCCTTCGTCTGCTGCTGTGTAATGCTAGGTCCGTTGCCCATAAATCATCTCTTATCCAAGACATGATGCTGGACGAGGGTGGGGACCTGGCATGTGTTACGGAGACCTGGCTAGATGTAGCCGTTGCTCCATTTGCCCAGCTGGATTTTCATATGTGCAGCAGCCGAGGGCTGGGGGTGAGGGAGGGGGAGTGGCTGTTATCTACCGAGAGTCCTTGGTCCTCACCAGACCCCTCTCTGGGAGATCAGGGTTGCTGATTGCATGTACTGGAGGTTGGGCTCGAAGGACAGTCTGGGGATTCTGCTCATGTACCGTCCACCCTGCTGCACGACCAACTCCCTGGCCAAGGTGCTTGAGGTGGTCTCTGATGTGCATGTGCAGTCCCCTAACTTGTTGGTGTTGGAGGACTTCAATGTGCATTTGGAGGCCATCCTCATGGGGGCGCCTCGGGACTTCATGGTGAACATGGCTTCCCGGGAGCTGCACCCTATTCCAACTGCACCCACCCATGTAGCCAGTCATGCATTAGACCTTGTGTTTGCTTCAGGAGAGGTGGGGAGTGACCTGGAAATCGGGGGTATATCCGCCTCCCCCTTGTCATGGTCAGATCAGTACTTGGTGGGGTTGGACGTCTTGGTTTCACAACCCCTCCGCAGGGGTGGAGGACCCATTAAGATGATCTGCCCCTGGTGTCTTATGGATCCAAATGGATTCCTGACTGCACTTGGGGATTGGAACATGCAAACGGCCACTTGGTCAAGACCCTGGTGGGTGGCTGGAATGCTGCAATCACCGGGGTATTAGACTGTGTGGCTCTGAAACGCCCTCTCCCCCTGAGCAGAGCTGAGACTATACCATGGTTCACCCCATGGTTGCGAGCTCTGAAGCGGAAGGCGAGATGGCTAGAGCGCCGGTGGCAGAAATCTTTCTCCAAAGACTATCACACACGGGTTAGAGCTGTAGCTTCAGACTACCACGTGGAGATAAGAGCAGTAAATTTTTTGTGCGTGCTGCCTCTATCGTGTCTGCAGAGTGCCGTCCCAGGAGGATGTTCCAGGTGGTCCAGAATGAGGTTGGTCCAGTTGTTCAGAACCAATAGAGCATTCTAAGGCCTCAGTTTGCAAAGCACTTTGCGGATAAAATCAACCGGATCAGGAGTGCTATTCTGTGCGCTGTGGATACAGTTAGTGAATGAGGGGTGGTCAGTGGCAGACTGGTTATGTGGGATCGGTTCCAGCTTCTTCCTTCTGAGGAAGTGGACAGGTGCTTTCATCTTTACGGCCGACCACCTGCTTACTCAGTCCTTGCCCATCTTGGCTCATTATGAGCTACAAGGAGAGACTTAGGGAGGGGATCAAGGCGGTGGTGAATGGCTCCCTCGAGGAGGGAGTGATGCCATCAGCCCTCAAGGAGGCAGTGATAAGACCACAGTTAAAGAAGTCCTCCTTGGACCCCCAAGAACTGAACAACTTCCACCCGGTCTTGAATCTGCTGTTTTGGGGCAAGTGATTGAGCGGGTGGTGGCTTTGAAGTTGCAGGAGAAACACTTGGGAGAAACTGATTATTTGGATCCATTCCAGTCAGGCTTCAGGCCTGGGCATGGGACAGAAACAGCCTTGGTTGCCTTGGTGGATGATATGGGGAGGGCTCTGGATAGGGGCGAATGCTCCTTCCTTGTTCTCCTCGATCTCTCAGTGGCTTTTGATACTGTCAACCACAGTATCCTCCTGGACCGCCTGGAGGGGTTGAACATAGGGGACACTGTATTACGGTGGTTCGGGTCCTTCCTCTGGCAGGTACCAGAGGGTAGCTCTGGGGGAGGAGACTTCAGACCCTTGGCTACTCACTTGTGGGGTTCCACAGGGTTCTATTCTCTCCCCAGTGTTATTTAACTTGTACGTGAAGCCGCTGGGGGCTGTCATCTGGAGGTTTGGGGTGCAGTGCCACCAATATGCAGATGACATGCAGCTCTACCTCTCACTTAAATCTTCACCAAGGTTGGCTGTAGAAACCCTGTCCAAGAGGCTGGAGTCGGTGAGTGGTTGGATGGGAAGGAGTAAGCTGAAACTGAACCCCGACAAGACTGAAGTATTTTTCAAGGAGACAAGGGGAGGTTGGGGGAGTTGAATGGGGCACGGCTACCCTTGAAAGACCAGGTCCGCAGCCTGGGGGTCATTTTGGACTCCCAGCTGTCCATGGAGGCTCAGGTGTCAGCTGTGAGCCGGACAGCGCTGTATCAACTCCATCTGATATGGAGGCTGCGCCCCTGCCTTCCTGACCATCTGCTTCCATCGGTAGTACATGCCTTGGTCTTCTCTCGCCTAGACTACTGTAACGTGCTCTATGTGGGGTTACCCTTGAAGACAGTTCGGAAATTGCAGCTGGTACAGAACACAGCAGCCCACCTGATTAAATGCAGCCTTTGGCAAGACCACATCACTCCTGTGCTGAAGGGGTTGCACTGGTTACCAGTTTTCTGGGCCCAATTCAAGTTGGTCAATACCAACACCTAATGCATCAAATAAACAAACAAACAAATATCTGCCTCGGTATTTTGTATGAGCCCCTTTTATTATATTTGCAGATCTCCAGAATAGATGTGGCCCTCCAAATTGGAGTTTCTACTCACCATGAAATGGGAAACCCTGTTGAGTAACTCTGAGACTTGTTTAGGGCAATTTCTGTCCTGTGGAAAACCTCAACTCTGTCTCCGTTCCGTTTCAGAAGCCGCCCTCCGCAAGGTGTGTGGAGAGGTGCTTTCCAGGGTACCGGAGAAATGTTCCAAAGGGGAAGCCGGTTTGCTGCTACGAATGTGTCCGTTGTCCAGAAAGAACCTTTTCTAACCAGACAGGTAGCTGAGTCTTGAAGGGACACATTCAAGTCTGGGACAACCTAGGACACAAATGGGATAGAAGATGGGCAGATCATGGATGAGGAATAGATGCTGCAAGTTTCTCTACGGATAAAATTCTTTTTTCTTCCTCTTCTTTTTTTCCAGTTTTGGAGTTTTACTTGTTTGCAAAGAATTCATAGTTTTCTCAGGAAATGTTCTAATGAATTATGATTATGATCAACAACAACAACAACAGCAAATCAGTAATTTTTTAACTCTCTCTCTCTCTAGAGCTCTCTCTCCATTGGCTTTTCTTCCATACGCATCCTGCTCAACTTCCTTTGTATTATTTTTTAACATGGGTCCATTCGAGATTATTCATGCTTCGCATCAATTGTGCACATCTCTGAAATGCTCTTCTTCTCCCATTTATTGAAGCATATTTGTGTGCATTTTTTAAATTGCATATTTTTTCATATACATTTTTCAAACATATGCGTGCAGTTGAACATATTTTTTTGGGGGGGTCTGCGAATCACGTTGCAAGGTCGGAAATGTATGGATTTTGACTGCAAATTGCGTTTCAGTCCATGTTCAATCTGGAAAGTGGGAGTGGAGTAAATCCTGATAAAAAATGAACTGAAATGAATTTCTCACACATTCTTAAAGAACACCATTCAGTCCAGCATCCAGGATAACAACCGAGGCATAATATAATACCCTAGTCCCAAACAAATGGCCCTTTTTCCTATAATGTCTTCTGTAACCTGTCCCTTACCCTCTGCACTTACATGTCTAGTGAGGAAGGGCATTCGAAATCTGAATATAACGACATGTGTATTTATTTCCTCATTCAGAGGACACTGGAGATCTTTGTTCAATTACTAGTAATAGAGTTTGGTCTTTTCCCCCCTTGCAGAACATTGAACATAAGCTTGGGATGGGGGAATGGCGTGTTCCTTTGTTTGTAAAGTGGTTTCCACTTTTCCAGACATTCTTCTTAGGAAAGAAGTTGCTGAAGCTGAAAGAGAGAGCAATCAAGGGGCCGTTGTACTCTTGGGTGTACAGTAACATGCAGATTGGTTAACGCCATCTCTAACTTTGTGGGCTGAATTACGCCCCGCTCCCAGAACTTCTCTGTCACGTTTGAAATATTTCACTAGGTGCTCAGCCCTGTCTGTTGCAATCAGAACCTGATAGCCCACTCCAGTCTGAAACACAGTGCCTTTTTTGTAGTGACTTCTGTAACCAGGTTCCCGGCCTCTGTATCAATACATGTTCCGAGTTCATATTCTGAAGCAAATTTTATGAGTTTGTTTGATTGTTCATTCATTGTGAACTGGACTGGCTACCATATAATGAACATCTGTGTCATCTCTGCAATACTTCAATCATGGTTGTTCATTCCAGATGCAGATCGCTGTGTCCTGTGCCCGGAAGATCAACACCCAAACAAGAACCAAGACCAGTGTATCTCCAAGAAGATCCACTTCCTTTCCTATCAGGAGACACTAGGATTTGTTTTAGCTTCTCTGGCTCTTTTCCTCTCTCTGATCACATCTCTGGTGTTGGCAACCTTCATTAAACACCGTGACACACCAATCGTCAAAGCCAACAACCGAGACCTCACCTACGTACTTCTCATCTCCCTCATGCTGTGCTTCCTCTGCTCCTTCCTCTTCATTGGTCGACCCACGAAGGTCTCCTGTCTTCTCCGGCAAGCTCTGTTTGGCATCTTCTTCTCTGTTGCGGTTTCTTCCATTTTGGCAAAAACTGTCACGGTGGTTTTGGCCTTCATGGCCACCAAGCCAGGAAATATGGCCAGAAAACTCTTGGGGAGACAACTGACAAATTCCATTGTCCTGGCCTGTCCCCTCATCCAAGCTGTGATCTGTGCTGTCTGGCTGCTGACCTCTCCCCCGTTCCCAAACTTGGACTTCCATTCCCTGGATGGAGAGATCGTAGTGGAGTGCAATGAAGGCTCAGCCATCATGTTTTACACTGTCCTGGGTTACATGGGTTTCCTGGCCCTTGTCAGCTTCACAGTGGCTTTCCTAGCAAGGAAATTGCCTGACAGCTTTAACGAAGCCAAGTTTATCACCTTCAGCATGCTGGTGTTTTGCAGCGTTTGGGTCTCCTTTCTGCCCACCTACCTGAGCACCAAGAGGAAGTCCATGGTGGCCGTGGAGGTCTTCTCCATCTTGGCCTCTGGTGCTGGTCTCCTGGGTTGCATCTTTCTCCCCAAATGCTACATTATTATACTGAGGCCCAGTCATAATACCAGGGATCATCTCATAAGGAAAAATAATTAAGGCATCTAGCAATTTGGAGCATGCCCTTCTAGTCCAGTTTCCTATCAAATGCATCTAGTTAGGAACACCAAGAAAATTTCTCAAAATTTAATATGCTGAGTTACTTTAAACAATGTGCTTCCTGCCACACCACAGCCTTTGTCTGTTGCCAAGGCACAAACCCCCTTTGGTGCACTTGGGATCTCTGCTCCTGGATGAGTGATCATGCCGGGTTTGGCTGGTAGATTGGGTGCCTCCTCAGTGGGAGAGGCTGTGTGTGCAATCCTGCAACCCCCCCCCCCCACAACGTTTAGTGCCGCAACCCCCTTTTTTGCACACTTGGAACCTTCACTGCTTGGTGAATGATTGTGCTGGGTTTGGCTGTTGGATCAGTGCCTCTGGACTGCAAAAATCCAACACTGTAGATGTGAAACAGCACCACTGCTTAGGCAGGAGGACTGCAGTAGGACTGGGGGCGAGGGGTGAGTCAGATTACACACATGGAACTCAATGGGACTTTCCTCTGGAAAGGCATTGCCCCATTTGGATGTCACGACAACCCATGATGGGTTATTAGGCCACTCACAGTTGCTTATTAGCGTCGTTGTATGGCAGAGGATGGTGGACTAATTCACAAACGCGGCCTGTGCTTTTTCAGAGGAAAGGCCCATTGAGCTCCATGTGCCTCACTGCCAGGGAAGCGGCTATGGGACTGCGGCAGAAGTCTCATTCTTCAGCTACATGCTTACTGGGTTGCAGTTACTGTGACTCGCACGAGATAACTGCAACGCCTTCATGATTCTAATAGTCCGTTTTTCGTTTGATCGCCGCTTCATTTTCACTGTCAGAAACGCCCTCTGTGCCTTGGCTTTCTCCAGTTCCCTCCCGCCTGCCCCAGTGTTCCCAACTTGGAAGATGCTGTGCCATTTGGCCACGAGATGGCCGTGAAAAATAAAGAGGCTAAGACGGGACAATGGCTGCACCTCCTTTCCTGCGAGAGGCGAGCAACGGGAGCCATGGCAGAGGTGTTCAGAATTAAGTGTGGTGTGGAAAAGGTGGATAGGGAGACATTTTTCTCCCTCTCCTAAATACTGGAACCCGACGGGGTCCTCCCATGAAGCTGATTGGTGGGAGGTTCTGGACGAATGAAAGGAAGGACTTCTTTACCCAGTGCAGAATTAAACTGTGGAATCCGCTACCACAGGATGTAGTGATGGCCATCACTGTGGATGGCTTTAAAAGGCGGGTGGGCGTATTCCTGGAGGAGAAGGCTATTGATGGCTCCTGCTCCGGATGGCTCCGTGCTGCCTCCACTATCAGAGGCAGTGAGCCTATGTACACCAGTTGCTGGGGAACATGGGCAGGAAGGCCCTGCTGTGCTGATGTCCTGCTTGTCGGTTCCCAGTCAACAGCTGGCTGGCCACTGTGTGAGCAGAATGCTGGACGAGATGGACCCTGGGTCCGATCCGGAAGGTCTCTCCTTATCTTCTTCTGTTCTGAACTTGATCTGCTATGCTTAAGCTCACTCTGCACATGTGCCAGGTGACTGGCAAGGGGGTGGGTTTGTAATCTTAGTCCATGTACCGAATTACAGATCCTTGTGGGAGCGCCTCTTGGCCATGAGCATGACTTCAGCTCCGGCGCACACTGCTCACGCTTCTTTCCTCCAGCACACTACCATCCCGTGCGTTCCATCTCCTCCTACATTCCTGGCATGTCAGAGCAGGGCTGGGGACCCCTTCAGCCCAAGGGCCATATTCAATGTCAGAGGAGCTCTCAGGGGTGGACAGACTGAAGGCAAAGGGGGGGGGGGCAAAATACAGGAAAACACCAGCATGCTGGAGCTTTCAGCTCTTCTTCCCAGGAACTAGGGCCCTGGAGAGGCATTCCAACCGTTTTGACTGGGAGAAACTGAGCAAGTGGGTTGGGGAAAAGGGGGGGACTGGGGAAGGGTATGTTGGTCTGGGGAACGCCTGATTGGGAGCCCAGGAGGGCTGGATTGGGACCTAGGACTGAGGTTCCCCACCTCTGTGTCAGAGCAAAAGAAAAGGGGGAAGTTGTCCACCAACTCTGAAACAAGGAAAAATTCCCTGAGCATGTGCCGGTTTGCAGTGTGACGGTACTTGGGTCATAGCGCCGTCATGACTAGCGGGGAAACAACGAAGTTTCCCCGCTAGTCCTGCCACTCCCCTGCCGCTAAATGGACTTTACTTAGCCACAAGCACCATTTGTGGTAGGAAATGAAGCAATAAAGTACTGAGGTCTTCAGCAGGGCTGTTAATGCCAGCAGGCTGCAGTGCCCAGAGGAGGCCACCAGGGGGCGCCCCGGTATATGTGCTGGACGGGGCTATTGAGGTCAGAAGGCTGCATTGCCCAGAGGAGGCCACCAGGGGGCACCCCGGTATATGTGCTGGACGGGGCTATTGAGGTCAGCAGGCTGCAGTGCTCAGAGGAGGCCACCAGGGGGCACCCCGGTATATGTGCTGGACGGGGCTATTGAGGTCAGAAGGCTGCAGTGCTCAGACGAGGCCACCAGGGGGCACCCCGGTATATGTGCTGGACGGGGCTGTGGAGGTCAGCAGGCTGCAGTGCTCAGAGGACGCCACCAGGGGGCACCCCGGTATATGTGCTGGACGGGGTTATTGAGGTCAGCAGGCTGTAGTGCACAGAGAAGGCCACCAGGGGGCACCCCAGTATAGGTGCTGGACGGGGCTATTGAGGTCAGGAGGCTGCAGCGTGCAGAGGAGGCCACCAGGGGGCACCCCGGTATAGGTGCTGGATGGGGCTATTGAAGTCAGCAGGCAGCAGTGCTCAGAGGAGGCCACCAGGGGCACCCTGGTATATGTGCTGGACGGGGCTACTGAGTAGGGATGGACGAAAGTCCCTTACCTGTTCTCGAAGCTTGCTTCGCGGTGGGGGGGAGATGCTTCAGTTCTCCCCCCGAAGTTCCGGCGAGAGTGGGGAGGCGCCCCACCTCGCCCGGCCGAAATTCAGGCCGGGTAGAAGCGCCCCGTCTACCCAGCCGCGAAAAAAAAGTAAAAACACACACACACACACACACCCGTGATAGGCTACGTAACGATTTACATTACGCCCATCCCTAGCGGCCCATGGGAGCCGCCATTTGCGTACGCGCTTCCCCCCCCCCTAAAGTCACCCGTGATAGGCTACGTGATGATTTACGTAGTCTGTCATGGCTGACTTCGGAAATCTAGCCATGATAGGCTATGTAAAGTCACCATGATAGGCTATGTAAAAAAATCACGGGGGTGTTTTTTTGTTTTTACTTTACTTTTTTTTTTTTTGCAATCGCGGCGGCGGCAGCCAGTCGGGAGACCGGCCACCGCCCCCGCCCCTGCCGAACCGCCGCCGAACCGCCGCCAGGACCCGCCGCCGAGAGGGACATTCGGCCACGGTAAGTCCCATCCCGGGGGGGGGGGGCGTCGGAGAATTTCCCCACCAATTTCGGAGGGGTCGAATGCGTTGGCACTCGGCCCCCCGAAGTTTCGGGGAGAAATTCTCAGCCATCCCTACTACTGAGGGCAGCAGGCTGCAATGCGCAGAGGAGGCCACCAGGGGGCACCCGGTATATGTGCTGGACGGGGCTATTGAGGGCAGCAGGCTGCAGTGCGCAGAGGAGGCCACCAGAGGCTCCGCCCCTTTCCGTGGATGTGCTCAGATTCACACAGGTCAGGGGGCAGAACGTGACAACCGAAGGCACGTCCTCCTGGCCCATGGAGAAGCAGAGAGTGACGCAAGCCTGGCTTTCTCCCTCCAGAGTGCAAAGGGAGCCCAGTGTTCTGGGCCGTGGTCGTTCTTTAGCCTCCAGTTATGGAAATGACAGTAATTCTTGAGGAATCCCCCTTGGATTTCCATCCAGCAAGTCAATAACAGAGAAATCCTGGGGAAAACAGGCGTAATGGAAATGCACCCTGAGCCCTTGCACGTCTGCCTTGGCGGCGTCTGATCACTTGGTGCCTGGTCATCTCCGGCTGACGCCCTGCTGGGGCCGCGCAACCAGCTCTCTCTCAGGTTCTGTTCAGTCACTAGGAGGGAAGAGACCTAGGAAGGGACGTCTCTCTGTGCTCCTGATGGTTTGGCTCTGGCTGCTGCCAATATTTCGGTTCCTGCCTCAGGCCACCCAGGGGATGCTGAGGACCAACGTGCTGCTCGACGAGGCCTTTTAAATGGCGACCCTATCACAGCCCGGGAGACCTCCTTGTTGGTGGGAACTTACCGCTTGGCAGATATCATTTTACAAAGGGAGAAGCCTTTTGTAGTTCTGGCACATCAGAGGTCGCCTTTACTGCGGTGTAAGTGTCCACAAGAGGGATCCGGGATAAATGCTTGCCTTCTTTCCTTCCCGCTTGGGGGCTCCATCATAGAATAGTAGGGTTGGAAGGGGCCTATAAGACCATCAAGCCCAACCCCCTGCTCCATGCAGGACTCCAAGTCAGAGCATCCCTGACCCTGACAGATGGCTGCCCGGCCCCATCTTGAACGCCTCCAGTGTGGGAAAGCCCACCGCCTCCCTAGGGAATGGGCTCCACTGTTGTATTGCTCTGACAGTCAGGAAGGTTTTCCTGCTGTTCAGCCGGAATCTGGCTTCCTGTCACTTGAGCCCATGATTCCGTGTCCTGCACTCTGGGATGATGGAGAAGAGATCCTGGCCTCTCTCTCTGTGACTACCTTTCAAGTACTTGAAGAGCGCTATCCTATCTCCCCTCAGTCTTCTCTTTTCAAGGCTAAGCATGCCCAGTTCCGAGCAATACGGCAATGGAACCCATGACCTGGGGAGGTGGTGGGCTCTCCCACACTAGAGGCATTCAAGACGAGGCTGGACAGCCATCTGTCAGGGATGCTCTGACTTGGATTCCTGCATGGAGCAGGGGGTTGGACTCGAAGGTCTTGTAGGCCCCTTCCGACCCTACTATTCTATGATTCGATGGATCCTTGCCCCTCTTGCCTTATAAAAGCTGGCAGAGAAGGAACAGCTAGCTGGGCCAGGGAGGCGATAAATGCCTCCTTGAGAGAGGGAGTGGTCCCGGGCTGCCTCAAAGAGGTGGTGGTGAGACCACTCCTAAGGAAACCCTCCTTGGACCTGGACAATCTTAATAATTTGAGGCCAGTGGCAAACGTTCTTTCCTGGGCAAGGTTCTTGAGCAGGTGGTGAGCAACCAGCTCCAGACACTCTTGGATGAGACCAATTATCTAGATCCATTTCAGTC
Organism: Heloderma suspectum; assembly: GCF_057233095.1. Classification (NCBI taxonomy): domain Eukaryota; kingdom Metazoa; phylum Chordata; class Lepidosauria; order Squamata; family Helodermatidae; genus Heloderma; species Heloderma suspectum. Next base: position 2,160,539 of record NC_139475.1, read on the forward strand.
GGGGTTCAGGCTGGGTTTTGGCAGGGAAACAGCCTTGGTCGCCCTGTATGATGACCTATGTCGGGAGAGAGACCGGGGAGTGTGACCTTGTCGAGTCTCCTTAATCTCTCAGTGGCTTTCGATACCATCGGCCGTGGCATCCTTCCGGGGCGATTGTCTGAGCTGGGAGTGGGAGGCACTGCATTGCAGTGGTTTCGCTCCTGCTTGGATGGTCGGCTCCAGAAGGCGGTACTTGGGGGATATTGCCTAGCCCCGTGGACTATTCAGTATGGGCTTCCACAGGGGTCGGTTCTGTCCCCCATGTTATTCAGCATCTACGTGAAACCACTGAGTGGGTCATCCGGAGTTCTGGAGTGTGCTGTCATCAGTATGCTGATGACACACAGCTCTATTTTGCCGTTTCTTTTCATCTTCTTCAGGTGAGGCTGTGGATGTGCTAAACTGGTGCCTGGCTGTGACAATGGACTGGATGCGGTCTAATAAACTGACAAGACTGAGATGCTGTTAGGGGGTGGTTCTGCTGACCGGATGGAGGGTGCTCAACTTGTTCTGGATGGGGTGCACTCCCCCTGAAGCAGCAGGTCCGTAGCTTGGGGGTTCTCCTTGAGCCATCTTTGTCACTTGAGGCTCAAGTAGGCTCAGTGGCATGGAGTTCCTTCTACCAAGTTAGGTTGGTGGCCCAGCTATGCCCCTATCTGGACAGGGATAGCCTGGCTTCCGTTGTCTATGCTCTGGTAACCTCCCCGTTAGGTTACTGCATTACACTCTATGTGGGGCTGCCTTTGAAGATGGTTCGGAAGCTGTAGCTTGGGCAAATGCAGCAGCCAGACTGATAATGGGGACCAGAAGGTCTGAACATATAAGACCCATTCTGGCCTGCTTGCACTGGCTGCCTGTATGCTTCCGAGCCCATTCATAGTGCTGCTTTTGACCTATAAAGCCCTACATGGCTCAGGACCACAGTATCTGACAGAACACCTCTCCCGGATGAACCGACCCGTACACTATGGTCTGCATCCAAGGCCCTTCTCGAGGAGCCTCCTCTGAGGGAGGCTCGGAGGGCGGCAACAAGGGGGAGGGCCTTTTCGGTGGTGGCCCCCCATTTCTGGAATAATCTCCCTGAAAAAACGATACAGGCAACGGGAGTTGTAGTTTGGCTCTGCAACACTCAAGATGGCAGCAAGATGCCCGCTGCTGCACAACAGGAGCGCTGGACATGGGGCGCAGTTACGGGCAGACTCAGGAGCTGCCATGCTAGAGAAAGATGGCACAAGAGAGCGGCACCCGTTGGTGTGCAGGACTAATAGGGTGTCTGGAGGATTACTGGCCCACGTGATGGCAGAAAGCTGGGAAGCACATTCCACAGGAGTCTTTAACTAGAGAGACGAACTGGAGCCTGTAATATTTCCACAGATAAAAGCCCCCAGACATGTTGAACAAACTTAGGCAGTTGCTCCCCCTCAGGAAAAATGTCTTTGAAGGGAGCCGCCTTGTACCGAGTTAGACCATTGGTTAGACCCCTGGAACAGGTGCCCTTTTGGGGCCCGTGGGCATTTAGCCAGTTGAGAAACTACCCTGCGCAAAACCACAGAATTGACTCGATGGAGGTGGAAGTACAGGCCTGCAGCCACCCGCCCACTTCCTTTCCCAAGGATGTCTCTGGCCCCCACGTGTGGCCCGGGGTGTTCACGGGAAAGAGCAGGTGGAAACCCCCACTTTGCTTTGAAGGGATCCCAGCTGCTGGCAAGAGGTGTTGTTATTTGAAAACAGAACATCATGAAGAGTTGAAGGGTGTCACGAGTGCGGCCCCTGTGCCCGGGCGGACAGGTCCCTTTCTCCTGTTCTCATCCCAAATGAACCATGCAAATGCAGCAACTATAGATTTTATTAATCCTTGTTAAAGCACAGGGTCATTCCAGTCAGTAGCTGCAGGATCAAGCTCACGTTTTGCAACTGTAGTAAGTATCTGCAGGATGAGGTGAAAAGTCTCTACAGCAATACCAGTAAGTGGCTGCAGGGCCCAGGATAAAAAGTCACAGAGTGGAGTAAGTAGCTGTAGGACAGGGATGGATGGTCACTAGGTGATACAGTGAAGTCTCTGCAGGATCAGGGAAATGCTCATGGAGTGAGGTAAGTATCCGCAGGATCAGGCTGGACACCCACTGTGTAATAAGGGTAAATATTGGCAGGATCAGGGTGAAGGTCTGCAGTGTGGGCAAAGACCTGCTAGATGTAGCTAAGTGGTTGCAGAGTGAGAATGATCCGTTACTGAGCACGATGCGGGAGCAACTCCTTTCTTGTCCGCTCATTCTGGTGTGCTCACCACTGTTGCTGCCTGCTCTAGAAGGCCCTTCCTGCGCTTCCCAGCAGCCCCCTCTCTGCTTCAGCTCCTCTGCCTTCCAAGGAGCTCGTTGCTCTTTCCCCGTTCCTCCGTCTGGAGCTTCTGTGCTCCGTCCCTTCCGGTCGCTCGTTCCAGCCAGTCCTGAGCCTCTCTCTTCCCGCTCCGTCCTCCTTCTCTCTCCAGCTTGCGCTGCTATCTCGAGCCATCGAATGCGCCCTCGCCCTCGTTCCCTTTCCTCCTCTTTAACCAGCCCCAACTGTGGCTGGCTACTGTGACTGGCCAACAGGGATTCCGGGGGGATTACGCAGGACCCCCGGGGGCTCCTCACGGGGGCGCGGAGCCCCAGCAGGAGCCGGGGAAGGCGCCCAAGGCTGCACTGGTGCCCGGGGGCCATATGCCTGCCTCTCGTCTGCACGGGCCACCAGTGGCGCTCCAGAGTCTCAGACAAGAGCCCTTCCGAACCCACGCTGGAGATGCTGCCGCTCAGATCTGGGACGTCCGGCAGGCGAAGTGTGCGCTCCGACCCCCCTCCCTGCCTGCCTCCCTCCCAGCCCTCCCGCCCTGTGTGATTGGAAACCCACCTCAGAGTAATGGGAAATGGAGGCAGCGACCTAGTAGATCCTCGGAGGTCCTCTAAGATGCTGTAAGTGCAGGCAGACCGGCCGTCCCATCCTCCTCGCCCAGCCCTGCGCTGCTAGAACCTGCTGCCAACTCCTCCCTTTCTGGAGGAATCAATCTGGGCCAACGAACTATGCAACTTTGTTCCGGGCCTGGACTCCGTCTAGACTGCGGTGCTCAGATTTACACGGGTCAGAGGGCAGAACTGGACAACCGGCCCGGAGAGGAGCAGAGCGTGACGCAGCCCTGTTTTCCTGCTTCGGAGGTGCGAAGGGATCCCAGTGCTGTGGGGCTGCGGTTCTTTCCCTAGAACGAAACTAGCTAAATGACAGTAATTCATGAGGAAAGCCCTGGGGATTTCCAGCGGGGAAGTCAATAACAGTGACATCCAGGAGAAAACACGCGTAATATAAATACGCTCCGGGCCCTTCCGTGTGGGGCTGGGGTGGTGTCCGATCGCTTCGCGTCAGATCATTTCTGGCCCAGATCTAATTCCCCTGCCGGGGCCTGCATGCTCAACTTCCCTGCAGGTCCCGTTTGGTGACCGACCTCAAAGGGAAGGCTTCTCTATGCTGCTGATGATTTGGCTGCTACTAATATTTCGGCTCCTGTCTCAGGCCACCCGGAGGATGCAGAGGACCAACTGCCTCTTGACCTGGCTGATTGTCCGGCAGAGGGATTATTACAGGCCAGGAGACCTCCTTGTCGATGGGAATTTACCGCTTGGCACTTATTACTATACCAAGCCCGAAGACTTCCATCGTTTCGACTCATCAGAGTTCTCCATTATTCCGGTGTAAGTCTCCACACAAGGGATCTGGGACAGACGCCTGCCTGCTTTGCTGTCAGGTATATGCATCAGCCATGTTGCTGGTGCTCAACGTTTCCTGGTTTGATATGTGAGACTGGGGACCATAGGAGTTGTACTGGGGACAATGTTCTGATTTTGTGAAATCCATTCTGTCTGCATTTCTTGGATTGTCAGGTGCCTTTTGTCCTGTCATCTGCTCATTGGCAGAATCCATTTGTTTCCAATTTCCTGAATTTGAGCAATTTCACATTTGCGGAAATTCACACTTGCGCAAACATGCAAATCCCCCCCCCCCAGCTGTGCAAATCCTCCCCAAAATACTTTAGCATATGTGGGAAATGCACATTTTCAGCCAGTGTTTTGTATTATAATTTTAATATATTTTTCCAAATTTGCATACAATTCCAGAATTTTTTTTTAAAACCTGATCCACAAGTCTGCAGCCGGCAACCCTGGGAATCCATGGGTTGGATTCATAGAAATCCAAATTGATTGGATCCAAATCCAAAAAGGGAAAGAAAAGAACAGCCCTATACTCCATTTCTATGCAAAGTCCTTTCATCACTAAAAGAACAAACTGGGCCCTTTTCAAAATTAAGGATATAAGTATAAATTGACATATATCCTAAGATATATTTTGGACCACAAAAGACTCAGCAATTCCGCTTTAGGTGCGCTGTAAAGGGAGCAAAACAAAAAGGAGTCGGCCACCTTGAAAGCTTCCTTCAGCTGAGAGAGGCCATCGGTCCATCTATTTCAGTCTCTCCTGCACTGGATGGCCGTGGCTTTCCTTCCCTCTCATGCTTCTAAATTCTGCCGGGGATTGAACTTGGGGCTTTGGTGTGCAAAGCAGGTGCTTGTGCCAAACTAAATCAAGATGCCAGTCCTCATGGCTCTGAAAACAGGGCTGCCTCCTGTTGAGCCAGAGCAGTGACCCCCTCTAGCCCGGCAGCGAGCAGAGTCTCTCTAGCGTGCTGGACAGGGTCTCTCTCTCCCGGGGTTGCCTGTATATGCCAGGGATTGACCCTGGGGCCAGTCGCATTTGAAGGATGTGCACTGTCAGTAAGCTCTGGTCCTTGCCCTAGATATGGAACCAGTTTCCGGCCCTCACGGTTCCGCTTTAAGCTGGAAGCTGCTTTGTACCAGATGAGAGCTTGGGGGCAACTTGGCCAGTCTCCCCTGCACTGCTTGGCAACAGCTCCCCAGGGCTTCAGACAGGATGGAAACTTCCCCAGGCCCACGGGGAGACACTGGGGGTTGAACCTGGGGCCTTGTGCATGCAAAGCAGGGCCTCTGCCACCGCGCTGCAGCCCTGCCCTGCCCCTCAGTGGTGCTGAATCACACCTGCAAAAACTCGCTTTACCGTGGAGAGATTTGGAGATGTGATGATGGCTGCTGGGTCACGTTTCCGGAAAAAAGGATCAGACCAGCTCCTGCAGGAGAGGTCAATTGGCAGCTCTGACCCACGAGAGCTCAACAGAGATTCCACGATGAGAGGCAGTCTACCGCAGAACAGGAGTTGTTGTGTGGGGGAGAAGAGGAAAGGAGGGCTGTTGCCTTCGTGTCCTTCTTGTGGGGCTCCCAGCAAGCCTCTTGGCTGACCACCTTCGGACACAGGACGCCGACCTAGAAAGAACCACCTTGGTTTCATCCCCAAGGGCTCATCTAATGAAACGCAGCTTGCAGAACCGTGCGACTCTCGGTGTGAACAGAACAATCTAAATTTCTCTGTGAATCGTTCCTTGTCTTTGGTCTAGAAGGTTTTGCCTCGTTCAAAGAAGGTTGAGCCAGATAGGCTTTTTAATCCCCCACTTCTCATCGGTTCCGTTGGGATCCTCACCCGCCTCCCAATGTCTCCCTCGTCCCTGCAGGACAGTAATCAAGAGCTACCAGCACTTCCTGGCCTTGGCGTTCGCCACCACGGAGCTCAACAAGGATCCGACTCTCCTTCCCAACACCAGCCTGGGCTACAGCATCTATACGCACATGGACATCGTCAGGTTCATGCATGAGAACAGCATCTCTCTGCTTTCCTCGCGGAGCCAAATGATTCCCAATTATAAATGCGACAGGCAGGATAAACTGATCTCCGTTATTGGGGGTCTCGACGTCCAGTCCTCAAGGGAGATGACGTCCTTAATGGGCATCTACAAGATCCCACAGGTAAGGGGATTCTTCTGGGGAGAGATGTGGGGGACCAGCAGAGCTCGGGAACACTGAGATAGACACCCCAGTCTCTGAACACGTATTTGCCCATGCAGTGGCTGTGTTGCCCTGATTCTGGATGGCAGGTGTGGGGGGCCTTCGGACTTTGGCTAACCTGCCATGCAGTAACCGTGGTGGTAGCCAGGAATCTCAGGTGGCTGCTGTGTGACTGATCCCAGCCAGCCACGGGTCTGTTTTGTAAGAAAGAGTTTTGGATGGGGAGAAACAACAAGGAGTCTTGTGACGCCTTAAAGACTCGGTAACAAAGGCGTTGCTGCAAGATTCCTTATTGTTCTTGCTGCAATCAGTTTATGCAGCTACTCCTCCGGGGATTGGGGGAAGACCCCCACCCACCCACCTACCATAATATAACATTTGTCAGTCTTCTGTGTATTGGGCTATTAATATTGTCTTTGGGGAGGGGCCCTATAGCTAGAATGCCCCCCAAATGCATGCACGGGGTGAACCTCCTGGAAAATAAACACATTCATTGCAGTGGTTAGGAACTTTGCCAGGGTTCCCTTCATGGCGGACCTGACTTTGGGGGGTGATATCCACACAGGGGGAGTCTTAAAGACATCGCAGAACTTCACTTGGTATTCAGACATCTATTTTTTAAATGGATGTCTTCCTTCCTGGTAGCACTTCATGCACCTGGAGTCATCTGTAGTAGTCCAGGGAAGCGCGTGCCATAAAACAAAATGTGCCACCAAATTCTTTAAAATGTCTTTAAAATGCCACAACATCAACAGACTAACAGGAAATTCCTTCCTTGAGCTTGGTCATGGCTTGCTCAACCCTGTTCAGGGGGAGAAAAGGGAATTCCCTTCCTTCTTCCGGATCGATCCCAAGGAAATCCTTCAGTCCGTGGGCTTAGTCCGGCTGCTCCTGCATTTCCACTGGAACTGGGTTGGGCTGGTTGTTCACAGCGATGAGAGAGGTGAAGAATTCATCCAGACGCTGACACCCATGCTCAAGCGGGAGGACATCTGTGTGGCCTTCACCGACATGTTCAAGTCAATGGACCAGCCCCACGCACTTCGAGTACGATCTGGCACTATCCCAAGTCCTTGGTTGGAGCCTGAAGTGATGATTGTGTTTGGGGATTCCAGTGTTATAATACAAATAGCAGCTTTATTGGGTATTCATGAAGAAAATACCCAGACGCCATTTAGGAAGGTTTGGATCCTGACCTCCCTCTGGGAAATGGCTGCTACCGGATCCCCCCTGAGTGGACGAGTTCTGAAACACATCCATGGTGCTTTACACTTCGGAGTCCACAGAAGGGATGTGCCAGAATACAAGGATTTTCTCAGGGCTTTAGATCCACTCCGGCCGCAAGGAGACGCCTTTCTCCGTTACTGGTGGGAAAGGACATTTAAATGTAAATTTGGGGAATCAGGCCAAAGCTTTGAATGGGGATACAGAAAGTGTACTGGGAAGGAAAACCTGGTGAATCAGCCAGTCTCCTTGTCTGAGACGAGGATGTCCAGTCACAGCTACAGCATCTACAATGCCGTCTATTCCGTGGCACACGCGCTACATGCCATGTACATCTCAGGATCCAACCGTGCAATGATGGGGGAAGCCAAGAGTCTTCTGAATGTCCAGCCATGGCAGGTAATGCTCTCATTAAGATATGGCAATGCTATAAAAAGTTCCTTGCAGATTTGGTCCATTTGGTCTTGGTCCATTCTAAAGACACTAGGGGTGTCTCTACGTTAATGGAAAACCCTGCCGCCCTACTGGAGCGTTTTGCTTCCGTTTCTGTGGAGCGATTAGGATTGGCTCCTTCCGATGACGAAGGTGACATGCAGTTGAAACCCGTTTCTGAGCAGCTTTAACGGGGCTTTCTATATCTTTCGATGAAACAGCACCATCTACGGGCAGAATCATCACAGATGACGATTCATCTGTGATCAAGATTCATCTGTGATCAAGATCAAGATGGGGCAAAGCCCAAAGCGCTGGGCATGCATGTCCAAGGGATTTCGCCCAAAGAAGATGAATCTTAAGCAGGAAACGAAACAACAGAGTATGGGGTGGGTGGGAACGGTCTCCTAACCGGAAGGCAGTTGCAGTTTGTTAGAAGATACCAGCTCCCACTCACAGTCACGCTGTCTTCTAAGCATCTCTTCCGTTTCAGATTCTTGCCTCTTTGAGGAACGTCCGGTTTAACAACAGTGCTGGAGATGAAGTTTCTTTCACTGAAAATGGCAAGAGATACGATCTCCTGAACTGGGTCTTCTTCCCAAATGGATCTTTTTTTCCTGTGAAAGTTGGAGGAGTGGATTCACGGGCTCCCCCAGGCCAAGACTTTGCAATTCGCTCTGACGCCATCATGTGGGCTACAGAGGTGGGGTTGAAGTGAAGGTTTGGGGGCAGCTGCTGGGAAGGGAGCACCCACCAAGACAACTGAAGGCACCTGCCAGCCGCTCCCCACGCCCTCTCTCCTTTCCCACCCCCACCCCATGGAAGTGGCAGCGGCGGTGGAGGGAAGAATCAGGAAGAGGGAATCGAGGCTGGGGGCTGAAGATAAGTGGGAATCCAAGCTGGGTGGAGGAGGAACGAAATAATGCTCAGGGTCCAAATGGCTGTGGGCCAAATGCACCTTCCGTCTTCGAAGGCAAATGTGCCATTGGGCCCACCAAGGTTGCCGACCCCTGTTCTAGGGTCACGGTAGAACTAAAGACTGTTGCAGTTCTCTCCCTTTGTTGCCTTTCTAGATGAGACCAAGGCCTACTGAGTCCAGGGAGGGGTCATTATCCAGCGGTACAAAGCAATCTTTGCATGCAAAGCTCCCAGGTTTGGTCCTGGGAAAGTGGATCCACTGGATATCTTCAACTGCTTGTCTTTTCTCTTTTAGAAAACACCTGTTGCGAGGTGTGTGGAGCGGTGCTCTCCGGGGCACTGGAGAAAGGTTCCTGAGGGGAAGCCGGTTTGCTGCTACACATGTGATCTTTGTCCGGAAGGGACGATTTCTAACTCAACAGGTACCTCAACTTCAAGAGCCATATAAGTGCAGAACATGCTGGGGTCAGAGTGGAGTGGAGCCAAGGGGAAGATGACAGACAAGGAGAAGAGTCTGCCATGTCCCCCAGGAATATTTTTTCCTGTAAATTCCATTTTGGATTGTAGACTTCTGTTATTTATTTGCTTGCAAAGTATACAGATTTACCTGAAATTTATTATTTTCTATGTAAATAATAGAATAATAACCCTCATGCTTCATTTTCTAGAATGGTTGTTTAGGACATCAGACCTAAAGCTTTTAGGGCAAAATGCTGATCAGGACGGGTGGTTGGTCATCCTTGTAACAACTGGGGAATGTTACCCCAAAATCAAACAGGTTGCCCTTTTATTTCTAGTGATTTCTGTGACCTGTTCCCCAGCCTCTGCGCGAACGTATCTCCTCAGAGGACAGACCATAATCTAAAGTAAATGACAGAAAGGAATCTATTTGTTGTTTTGCTCATTCAGAAGGTGCTGCAAGTAAAAGATCATGGTTCAATTCCGACAGTTACCTAGTTTTCATTCCTGGTTAAACAATTTGAGCTTTTCCTGCTTGCAGAATATAGAACATAAGTCTGGCATAGCGGGTAGTCATGTAAAAAAAAGTGTCTTGTAACTTTTCCATCTGTGGTCTTACCAAATCAGTTACTGAAGCTTAAACAGATAGCAATAAAATGGACGTTATGCTGTTTGCCCCGGCTGTGGACTGCTAAGGTTTGGAGGTGCTGAGATAATGGTAAGCCAGGTCTAGGTTTGCTTACAAGGTGCCTTTACTGAGTACTTACAGCACACAGGCGTACCCAGTGGTTGGATCAGACAGCTTCTCTGAACCCAGAGCCAAGGGGTTCAATGGGTCTTATACCATACATGTCAGCAGTGAAGCAGCATGGCAGCAGCAAGCGTTAATTAGCGTTCATCTGCAACTTTTCCGGCATAGACTAACAGCGCTTGGTCAGAAGGGAAACCATCAGAACTTTCCCAGCACGGCCACCTGTAACTCGGTATAAACACAGCCTCGCTTCTCAGGCACTTCCTAGGCCCTGATAAGATACTAGCCTTTGTTAGCATGGGATGTGCTGGGGCCGCGCTATTGACCTTTGACTCATCTCGCATGCTCAGAGGCCCACTAGCAAGGAAATTGCCCCAATAACGAACCTAAGCAAAGCATTATGGATGTCTAGGCCCCTCTAAAACGACAGGTGACTTGGTTACTGGCCTGGGGCCAATACATATGCTTATTGCTTAGGAGTACAATAAGCTTGAGAACTGCTATTTCCATCTCCTCCTTTGTGGCTGAACTGGCCTGTGCAGAAAGAATATTTCTCTCATGTTTGAGATACTTCAATAGTAGTTGCTCATTCCAGATGCAGATCACTGTGTCCTGTGCCCGGAAGATCAACACGCAAACAAGAACCAAGATCAGTGTATCCCCAAGAAGATCCACTTTCTTTCCTGTCAAGAGACACTGTGGTTTGTTTTAGTTTCTCTGGCTCTTTTCCTCTCTCTGATCACCTCTCTAGTGCTGGCAGCCTTCATTAAACACCGTGACACACCAATTGTCAAAGCCAACAACCGAGAGCTCACCTATGTCCTCCTCATTTCTCTCCTGCTCTGCTTCCTCTGCTCCTTCCTCTTCATCAGTAAGCCCACAGTGGTCACCTGTCTTTTCCGACAAACTGCTTTTGGCATCACCTTCTCTGCTGCTGTTTCTTCTGTCTTGGCAAAAACTGTCATGGTGGTTCTGGCCTTCATGGCCACCAAGCCAGGAAACGTGGCCAGAAAACTCTTGGGGAGACAACTGACAAACGCCATTGTCCTGGCCTGTCCCCTCATCCAAGCTGTGATCTGTGCTGTCTGGCTGCTGACCTCTCCCCCGTTCCCAAGCTTGGACTTCCATTCCCTGGATGGAGAGATCGTAGTGGAGTGCAATGAAGGCTCAGCCACCATGTTTTGCACTGTCTTGGGATACATGGGTTTCCTAGCCCTTGTCAGCTTCACAGTGGCTTTCCTTGCGAGGAAATTGCCGGACAGCTTTAACGAAGCCAAGTTTATCACCTTCAGCATGCTGGTGTTTTGCAGCGTTTGGGTCTCCTTTGTGCCCACCTACCTGAGCACCAAGGGGAAGTCCATGGTGGCCGTGGAGGTCTTCTCCATCTTGGCCTCTGGGGCTGGTCTCCTGGGTTGCATCTTTCTCCCCAAATGCTACATTATTGTGCTGAGGCCCAATCTCAATTGTAAAGATCATCTAATAAAGAGAAAGAATTAAGGAATCCATCCGTTTGGAACACGCCCTGGTACTCTACTATCCTGTCAAGTATATTTACTTAGGAAGTCCCATAAAATTATTGAAAATTTAATTTGCTGAGTTATCTGTTCAAGAACAAGGTCCTTTCCACACTAGCACCTTTGCCCAGTGCTGAGGCATTTGCTCTTTGCATTATATTTTCTCCTTATTTCAATTGCCAGAAACATCTTTCTTGTCTTTCCTGTTTGCCATTCCCACCCAGGTTTTTCAAATTTGACCCTGAAGTACTGTTTGGCCACTAGATGGCAGTGAAAAAATAGAAGCTCAGCTTGACCATTGTACCGCCTCTCATTTTTGAAAATGTTATATATGTAGAGACTTTTAACCCAAACCTGGTCAGAATAGCAGTGGAATTTCAAGTCCCCAATGGCTGTTTGGAAATTGATATTGGTTAATAAGCACATCTTGGTTTTCATACGGTAGGTTGGGCTTGACCCTCTTTGCAGGAATGGAATGACCTTTTCAGGAACGGAAGAAGTGGCCTTATTCCAGGTCGAGCGGTTGTCCTTCTAGCCCAGGAATACATACACATTGACTGGCAGTGGCTGTCCTGAGTTTTAGATGAGGGTCCTTCCAAGCCCTAATTGGAGATGCCGGGGATCAAATCTGTATGCAAAGTGTGTGCTCTACCACTGAGCTACAGCCCTTTCCTGCCCCCGTGCCCTACTAACTCAGCTCCTCTGTCCTCTCCTCCTATGTGACCTGAGGTTCACATCAGAATAAATGGGGAGGGGGAGTGGAGGCATGTTGAGGTGTGTGCTCAGGGAGACCATGTGGGCCACTTAGGTGTGCTGGGGGGCCACCGTCATTCTGTCCCTCTTTTTTACCTTGCCCACTGAATGCAGAGACCAACCTACCAGACTTTGGCACCATCACCATCAGACTTCTCCATTTTCTTCTGAATGGCTCGATAATCCCTGCGGGTCACACATCTTCCATCTCCTCTTGGACAGGGCCCAGTATTGTCTATCCCTGCAGTCTCCACTCCTCCTTTCCCAGGCCATCAATCTGAGCTAACGAACTTTGACACAAGTCTGGACTCCATTTTGGATTTAGGAACTCAGCTTCAGGCTGGAACCTGACAACTGGAGTCAAATCCATCCTCTTGAGAGCACAATGGTGGTGGTGAAGGTGGCCTTCTGCACCGCTACCAGTGCCACATGATAGGCAGGATTAGGGGCTCTCATTTGTGTTTGGTCACATCTCCTTCAATACTTGACCACTTGCACACTAGACGTTGTCTGGCCTGCTTCCTAGCTCAACAATCTCCCCAAACCCAAAGATCCATCTGAGCTCCGCAGTGCTGGTGGGGGCACTTTGGCATTTGACCGTGTCGGACTCAGATTGGGAAGAATCATGGAATAGTAGGGTTGGAAGGGGCCTACAAGGCCATCGAGTCCAACCCCCTGCTCCATGCAGGAATCCAAGTCAGAGCATCCCCGGCAGATGGCCGTCCAGCCTAGGGGTGGACGAAAGTCACTTCCCTGTCGTCGAAGCTTGTTCGCGGTGGGGGGGAGGCGCTTCGCTGCTCCCCCCGCGAAGTTCAGGCCGGGGGGGGAGGCTTCCCGCCTCGCTCGGCCGAAATTCAGGCCGGGGGGGAGGCTTCCTGCCTCACCCGGCCGAAATTCAGGCCGGGGAGGAGGCTTCCCGCCTTGCCCGGTCGCGAACTCGAAAGTTAAAAAAAACCCCCCAAAACGCCCCCGTGATAGGCTATGTGACGATTACCGTAGCCTATCACGGCTAGATCTGCAAAGTCAGCCGTGATAGGCTACGTTAATCGTCACATAGCCTATCACGGGTGACTTTAAAAAAAAAAGCGCGTACGCTAATGGCGGCCTCCATAGGGAGCCGCCATTCGCGTTCCTTATTTGGTCGCTGTAGTCTACGTAAAACTTTACTTAGACTACAGCGACCAAATAAGGAACGGGAATGGCGGCTCCCTATGGGGGCCACCATTACCCGTACGCGCTTTTTTTTTTAAAGTCACCCGTGATAGCCTATGTGTCGATTTACGTAGCCTATCATGGCTGACTTTGCAAATCTAGCCGTGATAGGCTACGTTAATCGTCACGTAGCCTATCACGGGGGCGTTTTTTTTTTCTTTTATTGGAATGGCGGCGGCCATTCATAATATTCATAATTCATAATATAGAACATAAGTCTGGCATAGTGGGTAGTCATGTAGAAAAAGGTGGGGGGGGTCTTGTAACTTTTCCATCCGTGGTCTTACTAAATAAGTTACCAAAGCTTCAACAGATAGCAATAAAACAGAAGTTATATGCTTAGGAATACAATAAGCTAGAGAACTGATATTTCCATCTCCTCCTTTGTGGGAACTGGCCCCTGCAGATAGGGTATTTCTCTCATGTTTGAGATGCTTCAATAGTAGTTGCTCATTCCAGATGCACATCACTGTGTCCCATGCCCAGAATATCAACACCCAAAGAAGAACCAAGACCAGTGTATCCCCAAGAAGATCCACTTCCTTGCCTATCAAGAGACACTGGGCTTTGTTTTAACTTCTCTAGGCCTTTTCCTCTCTCTGGTCACATCTCTAGTGCTGGCAACCTTCATTCAACACCGTGACACACCAATCGTCAAAGCCAACAACCGAGACCTCACCTACGTCCTCCTCCTCTCCATCTTGCTCTGCTTCCTCTGCTCCTTCCTCTTCATTGGTCAGCCCACGAACGTCCCCTGTCTTCTTCGACAAGCTCTGTTTGGCATCATCTTCCCTTTTGCCATTTCTTCCATTTTGGCAAAAACTGTCACAGTGGTTTTGGCCTTCCTGGCCACCAAGCCAGGAAACATGGCAAGGAGACTCTTGGGGAGACAGCTGACAAACGCCTTTGTCCTGGCCTGTCCCCTTACCCAAGCTGTCATCTGTGCTGTCTGGCTGGTAGCCTCTCCCCCGTTCCCAAATTTGGACTTCTATTCCCTGGCTGGAGAATTCATAGTGGAATGTAATGAAGGCTCAGTTACCATGTTTTACACTGTCTTGAGCTACATGGGTTTCTTGGCTCTTGTTAGCTTCATGGTGGCTTTCCTAGCAAGAAAGTTGCCGGACAGCTTTAATGAAGCCACGTTTATCACCTTCAGCATGCTGGTGTTTTGCAGCATTTGGGTCTCCTTTGTGCCCACCTACCTGAGCACCAAGGGGAAGTCCATGGTGGCCGTGGAGGTCTTCTCCATCTTGGCCTCTGGGGCTGGTCTCCTGGGTTGCATCTTTCTCCCCAAATGCTACATTATTGTGCTGAGACCCCATCTCAGTTGTAAAGATCATCTAATACAGAGAAAGAATTAAGGGATCCATAACTTTGGAACATGCCCTGGTACTCTACTATCCTGTCAAGTATATTTGTTTTTGAAGGCAAATAAAATTATTGAATATTTAATGTGCTGAGTCATTTCTTAAAGAACAGGCTCCTTTCCACAGTGGGGCAATTGATCACTGCTGAGGCATTTGCTCTTTCCCATGTAACTGGAAATAGACTGAAAAGGTTGTCTGTAGGGCAGTATATTCCCCACAGACATCCTTCAAATGTATAACTATTTTAAAATCATGGCATTTCTCCATCAGGAATTAGTGTCATATATGATGGATGGGAGCTACAACGGAAAGTTGCAGTATGGTTCAGGGTTCCTTCCTGCCAGTCATGCCCACTACTGCAATATGCTTAAGTTGTATGGATCTCAGTTCCCCTGTAAGGAGAGCATTCTTTTCTCCCCCATGGCATTCTCAGTTCATCTTGCTGGATTGTTTTTTGGTTGGTTGGTTGGGGGGGGCATTAGGGGGGAATGGTAGGTTTCATTTATTTTTTTGCCCACTGATGAGGCATTTGCAGCTTGAGTTCCTTCTGAGGGAAAAATGGCAGGATATAAATGTAATAATAAATAAAAAGAAATGAAAAAATGTTTTTGTGTTTCGGTACTTCTCCAAACCTGAGGTTTCCATCAAGAATGGTTTTACTTCTCTCTTGTTTCTCACAGCCCCATTGTGGCTCATTTTTTGTTAGCACGTGCCACGTGAGCTCACTATTAGAGGGAGTGACACCAGCAACGAGAATGGATCATGCTAAATTATGGGAAATGTCGGCTACACCCAGATTGGCAGAGTAGCAAGATAAAATGTGCAAATCTAAAATGTAGCACTCAACCAGAACATCTGTCCAGGGATGGGAGGACAAGGCCCATGCTGCCTTGACTCCTGAGATGAGACCCTTGGGTTTAGGCGCTCAGCTTCACACAGGATCAAGGGTAGGGATGTCAGATAATTTCGCCACGAATCTCGGGGAGGCCGAATGCCAGCGCATTCGGCCCCCCGAAATCGGTGGCGAAACGGTCTGCCCCCCCTGCCCTCTCCGGGATGGGACTTACCTTGGGCGAATCCTCCTGGCGGCGGTGGCTCTGGCAGTGGTTCGGCAGCGGTTCGGTGGCAGTTCGGTGGCGGTTCGGCAGCGGCGGCTGGTCTTCCGACCGGCTGCCGCCGCCATTTCCAGTAAAAAAAAAAAAAATGTGATAGGCTACGTAAAGATTTACGTAGCCTATCATGGCTAGATTTTTAAAAAATACTGTGATAGGCTACATAAATGTTTACGTAGCCTATCACGGCTGAGTAAAAAACAAAACAAAACACCATGTACTGGAGTAAATTTTTATGTAGACTAGATGTGCCAAAATAAGGAACGCAAATGGCGGCGCCCATGGGCGCCGCCATTTGCGTAAGCGTTTTTTTTTTTTTAAGTCAGCTGTGATAGGCTATGTAAACATTTATGTAGCCTATCACAGCTGACTGCAGGGACGCAAACGGCGGCGGCTACGGCTGCCGCCATTTGCGTCCCGGCAGAACAGCAGGATTCGCGGCTGGAGGGACGGGGCTCCTCCCCCCCGGCCAGAATTTCAGCGGGGAGGGACGGACCGCCTCCCCCCCACCGCGAAGCAAGCTGCGGGATCAGGTAAGGGAGTTTCGTCCATCCCTAGTGGTCATGTGCTCTCATGTCTGAGCAGCTGCATTTGCTCTGATGCCTGCTCCAGTGGAAGGCTAGCGCTTTTCCAGCTAGCGATATGCGAACCCACCCCTGTCCGGACTCTCCGGGCAGCCACCCAGCCCTTGCTGCCGCTCGCCAGTCCCTGGGCCGTGCTCAAGCCCCGCCCGCACTCAGCGAGCAGACTGCACTCACCCTGACATCCTCGTTGAGCTCCACAGTCGCCATGTTTTGAAAAATAGAACAGTGATTGCAAAAAGGTGCGTTTTTGCACACACGCAAACATGCACATTTTTATGATGGCCATTTTATTTTTCAAAAAATGGCGACCGCGGAGCTCGCTGAGCACGAGCAGGGAGTGAACGGGGAGAGGGGCTCAGCGAGTGGGGCTCAGGGGTGCAGGCGGGGGGGGGTCCACCGGATTCCCGGGCAGAATCGGGCACCCACTCCATCCCTGTTTCCAGCCTGCTTCATAGCCTGAAGCTCTCCTGAAATCCAGGGGCCACCTGAGCCCCACAGGGCCAGACAGGACGCTTAGGCCCGACAGTGCGACTAGGGCCTCAGAAGGGACACCGGCCATGACAAGCCTACCATGATTTCTTCATAAAATTGTAAATGAGGATGCTTCAGCCTCCTTTCGAATTGTTCCAGGAGGCACTCCTTAACTGACCAGCCTTGTCTTTATTGATATTCTGTTTTTAAAAAAGCATACTTTTAATATGGTGTTTTAATCTTTTTATCCTTTTACTATTTACCTTTCCTGTTCACCACCCCGAACTCTGGGATAGACGTGGAGCGGTATACCAATATTTCAAATAAAGAGATAAACCCCATGTCCCCCAAAGCATTGGGGAATCCCTTGGATTCCATAGGTCTTTGGAAGCGTACAAACCTAACGGGTCTTCTGCCTATGCAGGATATTCTAACTGCAGACCAACCAGTCAATTAATCCAGCAATGGCTTCCTGCCCAGCCTTGTGCTGCTATAACCAGACGTCACCTCCTCCGTTGCCCAGCCATCAATCTAGGCTAGTGAACTTTTGCACAAGCCCAGGCGCCATCTTGGATTTGGGTGCGCCGATGTGCACAAGTCAAAGGGCTGAACTTCAGAACTAAAGTCAGGTGTGACTGGCCCACAGAGGAGCAAAGAGGGAGACAAACCGTTGTTCTCCCTCCAAAGTCTGAAGGGAGCCCAACGTTCTAGGGCTTATGGTTCTTTCACTACCCTGCAATTATCAACATTGCAATAATTCTTGAGGAACCCCCCCCCCCCCGATTTCCACCCAGGAAAACAATAACACAGAAGTCCTGGAGAAAACATGCTTAATATAAACATGCTCTGGACCCTTCTGTGTGGGGCTGGGGTGCTGTCTGATCACTTGGTGCCTGTTCATTTCTTGCTAAGATCTAATTCCACTGCTGGGGCCTGTGCAGTCAGTTCTTTTTCTGGTTCTGTTTGCTCACTGACCTAGGAGGGAAGGTCTCTTTGAGTTGATGATTTTGCACATGATGCTCCTTTGGCTCCCGCCTCAGTCCATGCAGAGGATGCTGAGGACCAAGTGCCTCTTGACGATGCTTAATGAAGAGCAAAACTCTTGCAAGCCTGGAGAGCTCATAGAACACTTGCCAGCCATTGTCATATAAAGACAGAGGACTTCCGTTGTTTAGCCCCATCCAAGTTCTATGCTATTCCAGTGTACGTTTCCAGAAGGGGGATCTGGGATAGATGCTTGCCAGCTTTGCCTCAGATTAGAGAGCTCTTTCCAGGGAGATGCGCCAGCCATGCTGTTGAAGCTCCAAATTCCCTAATTTGATTTAGAAGGCTCGTCATGATTGGCTTCGGCCGGTAATGACAGCTTAAGGATTCTTCTCTAGTTTCCTTCTGAAGGGTTCTGTGCAAGAATAACTTGTCAATTGATTTTTTGTTGTCACTCTGCTGGCAATGGCTATGAAATGTCCCCCCATCCATGCCCCAAGTAGAGTTCGTCTAAGACAGGGGTGGGGGAGGTGGGTCCGGATCCATCAGTAGACATCTGGGTGATCGGCAGTGGACCAGCAAGCATTTCTGATTCCAAATTGTGTACTAACAGCAGCGACAAAGGACTTCCTCCCACCCTGAATTATACAGCTGAAACGAAGAAACCCAGGGGGTAACCAGGAATGGGGTTTTGTGTCCAAGTATTTTGTGTGGCCTCCGTTCAGTTTTGGTATTCAGAAGAAACTCCTGATGCCAGAATACTTTCATTCTAAGGGTATCTGTCTTTCTTTGCACCAGGCTCCGGTTGGAGGAGGACCTCGGGGTACTTGTAAAACAAGACTTTGATCATGCAAGCTTGATGTCTGCCACTCCTGATCTCGTTCCCAACCTTGCATTCTCAGGTGTTTCTTGGAGCACAACTCCCATCATCCATGGGGAAATGCTGCGGACAATAGGAGTTGTACTGGGAAACCAAGGCTGGGAAACCCTGAAAGCATCCCCGTGGCTGGGTGCTTCAGACATTTTTCAGGGTGTGGATGAGATTGTATAGTATGCAAAAGTCATGTGGTTCTTGAAGCCACAGAAATAAGGGCTCCAACCATCAAAGACTGAAATAATTAACAGTCCCATGACTGTTAGTGACTAAATAAGGAACAATAATTAACAAGTAAAATAATGAACAATTAGCAGTGCATTTATGGCAAGGTACAAGCTTTCAAGGAAAAAGAAATCAAACATACTGAAATATGCATTGCATTTAGCAATGGCAGATTAGCTTTCCTCCCAAAAAAGAAACCCCAGAAGGGAAAACATAGGCAAAGCTCAGTATCTGATTACCTTCACGCTCTTCCCCGTTTATATGCACAAAGTATTTTCTCCACTAAAATAGCAATCTGTGCCCGTTTTTAAAATCCCACATCATTTGACACGTGTGTCTAGAGGAATTTTGGTGCAGTAGAAACTCAGCCATTCCTGTCTAGATGTCCCGTAAAAGGAGCAAAACAAAGTTGACTGAGCAACCTAGACGGCTTCTGTCTAGTGTCTGCTGAGAGAGACCACCGGTCCATCTACGTCAGTCTCTCCTACCCTGAGTGGCAGTGGCTTTCCTTCCCTGCCCTACAGTGGAATTCTGCAGGGAATTGAGCCTGGGGGCTTTCATGTGTGAAGGAGGTGCTGTTTGGGTTCCCTGGCTGAATCTCAACCATGGTTACCAGTCCTGATGGCTCGGAATGAAGAGCTGCTTAAACAGGAACACCGGGTGCTGCCTCATAACAAGTCAGACACCGTGCCCTCTCGCTTCCTATCTATCAGAGGTTCTCAAAGTGTTAGGCAGGGCCTCCCTCTCCCCCAGGGTTGCCTGTGCATGCCACAAATTGATCCTGCGACCAGCTGCGTTTGAAGGAGGTGCTCTGTCATTGAACCGTGGTTCTTCCTCTAAAAATAGAACAAGTTTCCAGTCTGTGGTTCTGAACACAGGGCTGACTCAAGCGGGGAGCTGCTTTATGCCGTGTCTGAGCTTGGCTGCAGTGAGCTCAGGATTGCCTGCACTGACTGGCAGCTGCCCTCTAGAGCTGTAGAGAGGGGTCTTTCCCAGGCTTAGCTGGAGACGCTGGGGACTGAACCTGGGACCTCGCGCATGTAGAGCAGATACTCTCCCACTGAGCTACAGCCCTTCCTCTCAACCGTTCTGAATCACAGATGCAAAATCTTGCTTCATTAAGCCAAGAGTTTGGAGATGCTTGTAATGGCTGCTGGGTTAACTTTGCTTCCAAAAGGATCAGGCCTGTTCCTGGAGGACAGGTCTATTGGCAGCCCTTAACCATGGACACTAAATAGAGACCGGAGCCGGCCGCGGAGGATTCCGGGGGGGAGAGACGGATCGCCTCCCCCCCAACCCTGGACTGCTGGCCGGGACATGGTAAGTGTTTTGCACACCCCTACATTTACCACTCTTTGGACCCGCCCAGTCATATCTTAGTCGCCAGGAGGTGCAGGGCTCGAGAGGGCACATGGTTGGCCCCATTGCTGCAAGCACTTTGTCCATGTCATCAGGCCTCCGGGACTGAAACTGATCCCACAAAAACAGGCAGATGGTGTCATCAGACCCTGTGACTGGAACTGTGCTAACAACAGCGTGAAGTTCACTGCAGAGACAAGCAGTTGTGTCCTCAAAGTGCAATGCAAAAAGATCTCAGTGGGTCCTCGGGGGGGCCAGGGCCCCATTTGCTGGGGCAGGTGTTAGCAGCCCCCAGACCACCTGAAAGAGTTCTGCTGGACACTACTCGAGGATGCAATGGAGGCAGCACAATAAGCCTTCTTTGCTGCCCGCACTGCCATGCAATAGGCATGATTATGTGCTCTAGAATGCGCTCGGTCATCTTTGCTTCGCGTCTTATGCCATTTGCGCTCTAGCCGACATCCAGCCTGGTTCACTGACCGCAGCTCCCCAGTATACCAGGGAGCAGAATGTTGGGATGTTAGAGAACGAGCTCTACAGTGCTGGAGAGGGCACTCAGGTGCAGTCAAGCTGATGGCTCTCTGCATCTCACTGTTCTGCAGTGAGACTTGGACCTCATCGGATCACCAGCTCTCTCCACTGGAAGATTCCCAAGAGCATTCAGAAATCCATTGGATTCCCTCAGTCTCCTGGGGCAGGCTATTCGAATGGGTCCCCCATCCCTGCAGGGGGGAAGTAACATTGTGTGTTCAAATCTCACCAGGAAATGGTCTGAGCATGACAAGGCGGTTGCTTGGACCCCTCCCAGTCTTCGGACTCCCCATCTCATAACTTGGAGCAAAAGCCAACTCAAGGGTATGCCCTGCTTCATGTGTCGGGCAGATGGCAAACTGAGACAGCCCCAGGGTTGTCATGGAGGCCATGAAGTCCCGAGCTGGAACTCCAGAGACAGCATGGACGTTGAAGTCACTCAGAACCACCATCCTGGGATCTTCCAGCACCACACTTGAGACCGCCACTGGTTATGTAACCTGTTCTCCAGCCTCTGCACCAGGGCATCACTTCAGAGGATAGATGATAGCCCTGTAAGAAAAGGACAGATAGTAATTCGCTTATTTATTTTTTATTTGCACACTCATTCAGAAGGATTTGCAGGTTACACATTGTGGTTCAGTTCTTACCCAATTTCCATTTCCAGTCAGATTGCTAGTTTTATCTATAGTGATTTCTGTAACGTGTTCCCAACCTCTGCGCCAACACAGAGGACTTCTCCTCAGAGGACACTGCGTCATCTTAGGGAAGTGGCAGACTATAATTTCTCTGCACACTCAGAGGTTGCTGCACGTGATAGATTGTGGTTCGGTTCTTACTGTTCCCAACTTTCATTTCCAGTTACGGAATTTTCTTCCCTGAAAATATTGAACATGACTCAGCTACAAGGGGCTGTCATATAGGGGGGGAAGCATTGTGTATCTTTTCTATCTTGGGGCTTACTATAGCTGAAGCTTAAACAGAGAATAGTCAAAGGTGTGATATAAACTACAGAACTGGTATTTCCATCAGCTTGTTTGAGGGTTGAACTGGTTCCTACAAAAAGAACGTCTGTGTCCTACTTGAGATGCTTCAGTAATTGTTGCTCGTTTCAGATGCAGATCACTGTGTCCCATGCCCAGGAGATCAACACCCAAGCGGGAACCAAGATCAGTGTATCCCCAGGAAGATCCACTTCCTTTCCTATCGAGAGACACTGGAATACATTTTAACTTCCCTAGCCCTTTTCCTCTCTCTCATCACATCTCTAGTGCTGGCAACATTAATTAAACACCATGACACTCCAGTCATCAGAGCCAACAACCGAAACCTCACCTACGTCCTCCTCTTCTCCTTCCTGCTCTGCTTCCTCTGCTCCTTCTTGTTCATTGGCCGAACCATGAAGGTCACCTGTCTTCTCCGACAAGCTGCCTTTGGAATCACTTTCTCAGCTGCCTTTTCTCCTGTGTTGGCAAAAACTGTCACAGTGGCTCTGGCCTTCATGGCTACCAAGCCAGGAAACATGGCCAGAAAACTCTTGGGGAGAAATCTGATGAACTCCATTGTCCCGGCCTGTACCCTCATCCAAACTGTAGACTGTGCTGTCTGGCTGGTGACCCCTCCTCTGTTCCCAAACTTGGACTTCCATTCTTTGCCTGGACAGATCATAGTGGAATGTAATGAAGGCTCAGTCACCACGTTTTATGGTGTCTTGGCTTACATGGGTTTCCTGGCTCTCCTCAGCTTCACTGTGGCTTTCCCAGCAAGGAAATTGCCCGACAGCTTTAATGAAGCCAAGTTTATCACCTTCAGCATGCTGGTGTTTTGCAGTGTTTGGATCTCCTTTGTGCCAACCTACCTGAGCACCAAGGGGAGGTCCATGGTGGCCGTGGAGGTCTTCTCCATCTTGGCCTCTGGGGCTGGTCTCCTGGGTTGCATCTTTCTCCCCAAATGCTGCATCATTGTACTGAGGCCTGATCTCAACTGCAGAGATTGTCTCATTAGGAAAACAACTAAGGAGTCTGTCACTTCGCAACATGCCTCCTAGTGTAGTTTCATGTCATGCATATCTAGTTAGGAACACCAATGGAATTACTCAAGATTTAATGTGCGGAGTTATTTTTTAAACAGGCCCACACCTCCCACATCAGAGTTTTGCCCACCGCAGAGGCGTTTGCTCTTTCCCAGGCAACTTGAAGTGGCTTTAAAATGCTTGTTAGGCAGTATAGTCTGCCTCAAAATCCTGCAGTGGTTGAAGTGTTTAAAAATGGTGACTGTGCGCTGTTACAAATTGTTGTAATTGCGTGACACACGCACTACGATAAAATGTTGCCGTTTGTCTTCAACTCCTTAGGGTTCAGGTTTCCTGCCAGTCAGTCATGCCCTCTTCTGCGATAGTATAAGTTGCTTGGGGAACGATTTCCTGTAACAAGAGCATTCTTCTCTCCCCCGTGACATACTTTTTTCTCTTCTATCTGACACAATATTCTCTGGCTACCGAGCATTCTCTGTTCTACTCATTGGCCCTTTTTGGGTGGTAGGTTTTATTTTTAATGTTGGGGGCTCTTCTTCAAACCTGCAATTTCCCCCCAGGCATGCTGATACCTCCCTCTTGTACCTCAGGCACCCCACTGTTACTCTGTTTCTATTGGCACATTTCAGCTGTAATTTACACAAATGAATTGTCGAAATTTGGCAAATCAGGCAAATTATTCAGATCTCATGGTTCTGGATGTAACCCCACTTTCCCTAGCAGCAACCCTGGAGGGTGGTGGAAACCATAGGACCTGGGCTTATATGGTCATGGGATGGGAGATGGAGAAAAGGGCTGACCCCAAACTAGTGTGTGGTATTTCCAGCCCACCAGTAACCCTGTTCCCAGAAAAGGGGTGTGCACAAAGCTAACTGAGATATAAATAAGAAGGACAAGGATTTCTTTAACAAGGAAAGGAAAAGGGGACAGGAACCAAAATGAAAATTCTGACGGATAAACAATTTAATGTCTTTAAACAATAAAATGGAGGGAATAGAGTCTGATAGATGTATTGTCCACAAAGGTAGGGTTATTTCTTCAGTCCTATCTCTAGCTGTGGGGTCCAGGACTTGGACTTAGCTGAAGAGCAACCGAGGAAAGGGCAAAATGCGCCCGCTGCTCATGCAGCTGCTACTAATCTCCTTTCTCAACCTCCTCAGGACCTCTCATCTCGGTCTCTCCCTCTTCACCGATTCCTCACAAACCTGCTTCGCAATGTCTGTCTCCTTTTCTCTCCTCACAGTCAGAAAAACCCATCGGGGTCCAAACAGGCTGAAAGACCTTAAATCGGAATGTAAGGAAATACCATAGACTGCGTCAAGACTCTTGGTCCCACTCGCTCAGGATCATCTCCTCCAGTCTTCCCCAACCTAGTTCCCCTCAGGTGTTTCAGATTTCAGCTCCCATCAGCCCCAGCCAACATGGCCAAGGCTCAGGAATGCTGGAAGTTGACATGCAATACATCTGGATGGCACCATGTTGGGGACGATGTGTCCACACTGTACGGCAGTGGCTCTCCAGGGTTTCAGACAAGAGTCTTTCCATCCCTACCCAGAGATGCCACAGATCAAGCTGAGAACCTTCTGCATGCATAGTATGTGCTCTACCACTGAGCTATGGCCCATAGCTGCCCACCTCCCTCCATATCCGATTAGCGCCTCCAGCCTCCCCTCCTATGTGACCGGAGGTTCCCATCAAAGTAAATGGGGAGGGAGAATGGAAGCATGTTGGAGGTGAGTGTTCAGGGAGACCATGTGGGCTATTTAGGTTCAGTCATGCCCTCCCCCATCCCTGTCTTGCCCATTGAATGCACAGACCAACCTGCCAGGCCTTGGCACAATCACGATTACATTTCTCCACTTCTGTCTTGAAGGCTCGATAATCCCCGATCGTCACACATCTTGCATCTCCTCTTGGACAGGGGCCTGTCCTTCCTGGGGAGATAACATAACGTCACCGGGAGAAGGTTCGCATCCCTCATGTGAATGGTATTGGAGATGCTATCTGTAGGCTGAGGGATGGCCAAGAAGATGAATGCCAGGCGTCCATGATGGCGGGTCAGCTGAGACAGGGTTAAGGCAGCATGTCCTCCTAGGTCTGAGGATGTACTTTCCACAGGATCAGATTCCAGTTGCAGTTCTAGCACTAATGCAGGACATCTGTCCAGCGATGGGAGAGTAAGGCCCTTGCTTCCTTGGCTCCTG
Organism: Heloderma suspectum; assembly: GCF_057233095.1. Taxonomy (NCBI): domain Eukaryota; kingdom Metazoa; phylum Chordata; class Lepidosauria; order Squamata; family Helodermatidae; genus Heloderma; species Heloderma suspectum. The sequence continues at coordinate 2,185,517 of NC_139475.1, forward strand.
AGATGTGAACCTTTCATTGAAGTACTCAACTCCACGCAGGACCAGGAGCAGACCCAGACAACCAATGTCAAATCCACCAACCTAAGTGTGCAATGGTGGCCCAGAAGGAGGCCTTCTTTACTGCCACCACTGCCGCATGGTTGGTGCGATCATATGCCCTCGTGTGTGCTTGGTCACATGGGTTTTCAGCCTTGCACCGCTTGAGCATGAGGCATTATCTGGCCAGCTTCAAAGACCAAAGCCCTACTGAGCTTCAGGGAACCATCTGGGATCCAGAGCACCAGAGAGGACGCTTAGGCACACGACTGAGACTTGGGCCCTGGTAGGGAAGCTGCTCTGCCACCTGGAAACTACCCCAAAGCATTTGGGAAACCATCAGATCCCACAGGTCTTTGGGGCAGACCACCTGAGTAGGTCCTATGCTCCCTGCAGGGCGACTTAACTCCAGACAGACCAGTCATTTCATCCAGCAGTGCCCTGGCGCTCAGCCCTGCACAGGTGTAATCAGGTGCCACCTCCTACATTTCCCAGCTAATGAACTTTGGTAGAAGCCCAGACACCATCTTGGATTTAGGAGTTCAGGCTTACGTAGTTCAAAGGTCGGAACCTGACAACTCAAGTCAAGTCCAAGTGGACCACGGAGAAGCAACGAGTGACACAAACCTGTTTTTCTCCCTCCAAAGTGCAAGGGAGCCCAGTGCTCTGGGCCGTGGTCGTTCTTTAGCCTCGAATTATGGAAATGACAGCAATTCTTGAGGAATCCCCCATGGATTTCCACCCAGCAAGTCCATGACAAAGAAATCCTGGAGAAAACATGCTTACAATTAATATGCCCTGAGCTGTTCCGTGTGGGGCTGGCCCTGGGGTGGTGTCCGATCAATTGGCTTCTGCTCACGTCATGCTAAGATCTAATTCCCCTGCTGGGGCATGTATAAGGAGCTTTCCTTCAGGTTCGGGTTAGTCATTGACTTAGAAGGCAAGGTCTTTTTGTGCTGCTGATGATTTTGCTGCTGCTCTTGCTCCTATTTTGCCTCCTGCTTCAGGCCACCCAGAGGATGCTGAGGACCACTTGCCCCGTGATGAGGCCTTATGCACTGCAAAGAGTCTATTACAGGCCCGGAGACCTCACTGTTGGTGGCAATTTACCATTTGGTGATCCTTCTGGCATAAATACAGACTTCCGTTCTTTAGCCCCATCGGTGGACTTCATTCTTACTTCGTAAGTCTCCACAGGGCAGGTCTGAGACAGACGTTTGCCTGCTCCGCTTTCCGATTAGAGGACTACTACATTAGAGATGCTGCTGATGTTCATAGCCCATAATGAGAGCCAGAGACTTGAGGGCTCTTCGCCGGCTTCATTCTGAGCTGGAAGAAAACTCCACCTTCCACTCCTTCCCTCTCTGGCAACATCAGTGCTTCTCCGGGGGTTCCTGGCACCCTGGGGATGATCATTCCCAGTGAGCGAGGGAGCCAAGCATGGCTGTAAGGTGAAGTACGTGGAAAGGGGTGTGCATTTGAGCCAGTCTGATTAGAGCATTGGACTGCTGTTTCGGAGATCTGGGTTCTAGTCCCCACTCGGCCACGAAGCTCTCTGGGAGACTTTGTGCCAGTCACTGACTCTCAGTCTAACCTACCTCCCAGGGTTGTCCTGTGAGTAAAATGGAGAGGAGGGGGATCATGTGAGCTGCCTTGGTTTCCTTGCAAGGGGAAAAAAGGTGGTATATAAAGGACGACGACGACGACGATGATAATAAACAGTACCAACAATAGCAACAACAACAAGTGTAGGCAGAGTACAGGAGCTTGGAGGCTGTGGTTGGGGGAGATTCTGATCTTTCTGTAGTCACCATGATGTCAGTGGAGTCTCAGCCACCTACCACTTGGTTGTTTCCCTGGCTTTGCACATTTCCCCCCCATTCTGAAAGTTTGAAACCCCTCTTCAAAAGCTTCACTATTGACAGTAGGTGCTTCAAGCTAAAATTCTCCTCAATAGGGTTAGGGTATTTTGAGAAATGTGATGTTTTTAATGTAGTATTTTTGTTGTACATCGCCCAGAGTGGCTGGGTGACCAGCCAGATGGGCAATTCATAAATTTAATTAATACATAAATAAGAAAGATGAAAAGAAAACACACCTAGCTGTCCATGTCCATCTCATCCTTGCAGGAGGATAGTTAAGAACTACCAGCAATTCCTGGCCTTGGCGTTTGCCATCGCTGAGCTCAACAAGGATCCGACTCTCCTTCCCAACACAACCCTCGGATTCCGCATCTATGACCACAGCAACAGTGAAAGAAGGATCTGCTTGAACAGCCTCTCGCTGCTCTCCACAGGGGAGCGATTGTCTCCCAATTATAAATGCGACAGGCAGGATCAACTGCTCTCTGTTATTGGGGGCCTCGACTCCACATCCTCAAGGCAGATGGCCTCCATCTTGGGCATGCTCAAGATCCCACAGGTAAAGGGATAGTTGTGGGCATTCTGCAGAATGTTTCTAGCCCTCAAAAGCTAGTTTAGAAAAGATGGGCAGCAGCAGCCTCAGAAACTCAAGAAAGGACAGGATCAAAGTAAGAAATCCCCCTTTCTCTCAAAAACAAGGCGAACATGCAACTATGGCCCCAGAGGCCCTGCATTAAGCAACGTTTGTTAGCCAAACCTGGAACTATGCATAAATAACAAATTCAGTGCAATCCACAGAAAGAAGTGAGCAAACGTTCTTTTCCTGGGGTGCAGTTGTTTTTGGATCCACTGACTCCCTTAGACTTTCCTGCCTGGTGATTGGCCTTTCCCTTCTTCCCAGTTGCCAACTCGAAGATCGGCTCTGGACTGGGGAAGACATACTGGGCAGGCAGAGACCTGCAAAGCCAGCCTTTGTTCATGGTTCTAGGTAGCTGATGTTAACCTGGCCTTCTCAAGGTACATGGGAACACTCTCGACTCACGGAGCTGCTAGCTTCAGGGACTACCACACTTTTCCCCCGGACTGAACCATTGTTCCACAACTTGACTACAGTTTGGTCAGCATAAACTGTCTGCATCGCAAACTCCAGTCAGCAAAACTTCTGCCCGCTGCTTGCAAACCAGAGTGTTACTCGCGTTCCATTCCATGGCCCACTTACAAGCCCTCTGTGCCCAACACCTGACTCCCCGCCCCCACCCCGAGACCTGAATGACCACTTCATGCATCTGAAGTAGGCTGTAGTTCATGAAAGCGTATGCCATAAAAGATAGGCTAGCTGTGGAAGCGTCACAGAAATCGTTGTCGCTTTTGCTGCAATAATGAACGCGGCTTACCCTAGAATTTACTCTGGGAATTCCTTCCTTCAGCTCGGTTATGGCTTCTTTGAGGGTACTGAGAGAGAGGAAAACATATTTCCTTCCTTCTACCAGATTGATCCTAATGAGATTCCTCAGTATGTGGGCTTAGTCCGGCTGCTTCTGCATTTCCACTGGAACTGGATTGGGCTGGTTGCTCCCAAGGATGAGAACGGGGAACATTTTATCCAGACACTGACACCCATGCTCAGGCAGAAGGACATCTGTGTGGCCGTCACTGAAATGTTTGATCAAACAAACCGGCTCCATCTGCTTCGAGCATTAACCGGCGATATTCCTAGTTCTTGGTTTGAGCCTGAAGTGATGATAGTCTTTGCAGAAGCTGGTGTTATACAGCTATTAACAGGGTCGTTGATTGTTCATGAAATAAACACGAATACCACATTGCTGAAGGTTTGGATCCTGACATCCCATTGGGAAATGGCTTCAAAGGAATCCCACAACAGCCAGCTACTTCTAAACCATTTTCACGGGGTTCTGCACTTCAGAGTCCACAGAAGGGATGTGCCAGAATTCAAGCATTTTCTCCGGGCTTTAGATCCACTCCGGCCGCAAGGCGACGTCTTTCTCCGTGACTGGTGGGAAATAGCACTTCGCTGTCGGTTTCTGAAATCGGGTGAAACTTCCCCAAGCAGAAAGCAAAACTGTACAGGGAAGGAGAAGCTAGAGGATCTGCCGGCTTCTTTGTTTGACACGAGCATGTCCAGTCGCAGCTACAGCATCTACAACGCCGTCTATTCTGTGGCACACGCGCTACACGCCGTGTCCTCATCGGGATCCAAACGTGCTATGACGGAGGACGGGGAGCGGCTTCTGAATATCCAGCCATGGCAGGTAGCATCCTCCTTCAGATTTGGCATTCTTATAGAGGTACCTTGGTGGTTTCTCAATGGCCTGATCCTGGAAGCAAAGGGTGGGCCTGGGAGAAGGACTGCTCGTCCATTCTAAACATCCGAGGAAAGACATTCCCCTTGCGTATTCTTCCATAGCCATCCTTTAAAGAGGATTAGGAAGCAAATAGTGGAGGCCTATAATGCTTAGAACTGTGGGTATTGAGGAGGGAGGAATCAAGCAAGCCTCAACCCCAAACAAAGTTCTCGTCTGCAGAGCAGTTTGTTGTGACATCTTGGCCTTAGGCACAGCGGCTGCCTCTGGTCCCTCTTCCAGAGCTCCACATGGAACCTCTCTGCCTGAGTGCGTCTAGCCCGTTTCGGGAAAGACTGACGGTGGGGACAAGTTTCTACCGTGTGTCCCTCTCCTAGGCACAAGACACCACAGGAGTGTCTGTTTTCAGCAGGCGATTGACTGCTGCGCGTTGCACATTTTCAAAAACGAACCCTTGAGGCCATGCGCCCCCAGGCGATCCAATGACTGCACAAAAGCTCATTGGCCAAACCAAAGGAAAAGAAATTCAAAAAAGGTGCAGTAAGGGAAAATGACAAAAGAAAGAGTACGGCCTCAGCTCCATCAGAACGCAAAAGTGCAGTCTTTGCAGACAGTGTTCTCTGTGGGGCTCGCACAACAGCGGTCAAAGAAGCACTGAGGGAACGAGTGGGAACCATTAGGGACATGCGCAGTGGGGGCGGGGCGGGATCCCGCTGAAAAATCTCCTCAGCTATAGAATGTTCCCGAATCGAGGCTCTGCACAGATGCAGATCCCATATGTGTGAATGCACAGATGACCACTCGAAGAACCACACAGGCAAGCAACCTGTCCTTCCTCCTTGGGAGCCAGGTGAAGGACACCCCCTCCAGCTGACGGCTCCTTCGCTGCTATGCGCAAACTCCCAGTCAGAGGCATGAGGGTGTGTTGGGACTCACCAGCCAAAGCAGCCAGCGAGCTTATTCGAGCAGAGAGTGCCCAACGAAGAAGAATCTTGCGCATGACAGTAAAAGAGGGAGTACCAGAAAACGCTGCCTCCTAACTCAGTGGCAGTCACAGTAGGTTCGAAGATGTCAGAACTCACGCACAACTATCTGTTCCGTTTCAGATTCTTGCCTCTTTGAGCAAAGTCCAGTTTAATAACAGTGCTGGAGATGAAGTCTCTTTCACGGGAAAAGGCAAGAGATATAACATCCTGAACTGGATCTTCTTCCCAAATGGATCTTTTTATCCTGTGAAAGTTGGAGGAGTGGATTCAGGGGCTCCCCCAGGCCAAGACTTCACCCTTAGCTCAGAAGCAATCGTGTGGATTACAGAGGTGGGAATGAAGTGAATGTTCCGGGGTTATGAGAGAACTAAAGAATGTTGCAGTTCTGTTCCTCGGGGATGCAAATTGTCTTGCTAGATGAAGTCAAATGCCTGCTGAGTTCAAGGAGAGGTCATTGTCCCATGGTAAAGAACTATCTTTGCGTGCAGATGCCCCACATTTGGTTCCCTGCATCTGCAGGCAGGGCTTGAAAAGGCCCCTGTCTGAAACCCCAGAGAAGTTCTAGCACTCAGTGCAGATAACAGTGTGAATTGTTGCATGAAAAGATGTGTGAATCAGCAAAACCACAGCTTGTTGAAGTTCTCCAAATTCCACCTCGAAGCTCATTCCATTTCCTGTCCATATCAGATTGCAAGCTTTGGGTTTTTTTTTTTTTCCTTTTTGCAATAAACTTTATGCATATTTTTGTGAATATTTTCCCAAATGTACACATCAATTGTGTGCCTCTTTAAATGTATGGATCCTTCTCCCATGAATTGATGTTTGTTTGTGCACGTTTGTCAAAAGTACACCTTTTCATCAGGTGCATTCTTCAAATGTACTTATGCTGTCAAATGCATTTTATTTTGGCCTGCAAATCAAATTGCAAACTTGGAAATATATGGACAATAACTGCAGCATGTTTTTGAATCTGTGTTTAGTCTGGAAAGTGAGAACTGGGTTGAAAAATGAGCTGAAACGAATGTCTTATTCATCCCTATGTGGATCAAGGGTCAGGCTTGGTAGAAGACAGCCTTTACAGTTTCTGTTTCTGCTTCCAACTATATTTTAGATTAGCCTTGCACCCCACTTGGGGCAGAAGCGTGGAGGGAAGGAGGCGGCCACCTCGAATGGGGTTGCAGGAACAGGTTGCTTTCTCCGTGCAGAGACAGGTACAGAGCTCCGTGCCTCTCTCTGCATGAAGGGTGGCGGGAGTGGGTGGGATGAACTCCGTGATGCCATGGAAGATGGAGGGGATTTATGGTGAGGGCTAGTCCCCTTGATGTCATCAGGATTCCGCAGCTTCCAGCTTTGAAATTCCTGGCTGCCACATGAGCATCTTTTATGATGGTTCAAAGTAACCTGCAGACATCCGGAACGTGTTTGGCCCTCTAAACTGGAAATCCTATCCATCACACAATGGGAGACTCCATTGAGAAAGTCCTTTGGCGTGACGCCCATCACATGGAAAACGTCAGCTCTTTCTCTCTTGCCTTTTAGAAGCCACCCTTTGCGAGATGTGTGAAGAGGTGCTCTCCTGGGCACTGGAGAAAAGTTTCAGTGGGGAAGCCGGTCTGCTGCTACAGATGTGAGTTTTGTCCAGAAGGGACCATTTCTAACTGGACAGGTAATTCAAACTTGGAGAGCCATATAAACGTGCAGAATGTACTGGGGTCAGAGTGGTGCAGTGGTGACAAGGGCAAGATCATAGACAAGGAGAGTGTCCACCATGTCCCCTCGGAAGATTTTCTCTGTGCGTACCATTTGAGATTGCATACTTCTGCAGTTTACTGGTTTGCAAAGTACTCACAATTTCCTGGAAAAAAACTTGCCTTTAAATCATGAAACAATGACTGCTAATAAATTATTATTATTCGCAGGTACACAATCTGTTGGGTTTCATATTTCATATTGTCATTGGCTCAACTTTTAAGGTATATATATATTAAAAAGACTATGTTTTCAACCTTGGTTCTTTGGCTCCACACCTGAGGGTCTTTCAGCTGAACATTGATCAGGGCTGGTGGATGGTAACACCCTTGTAACTTCTGGACCATGTTACCCCAGTGCCAAACAGATTGCCCTTTATATCTCTACTGATTTCTGCAACCTGTTCCCCAGCTTCTGCACCAACACATCTCCCCAGAGGACAGTCCACAATCTGAGGGAAATGACAAATAGTAATCTATTGACTGATTTTCTCCTTCAGAAAGACCTGCAGGTAACAGATTGTGGTTCAGTTCTTACACTCGTTCAGGTTTCATTTTTAGTTCCAGAGTGCCAATTTTTCCGCCTTGTACAATATTGACTATAAATCTGGTACATGGGGCCATCATGTTAAAAAAAAGTGTTTTGTGCCTTTTTTTGACTGTGGTCTTATTCATTACATTGCAAAAGCTTTAACAGGGAGCAATCACATTGATGTTATACCCTTGGGTGTACCATAAACTACAGAATGGATATTTCCATCTCCCTTTTGTGGGCTGAACTGCCCCCAGTCGCCAAGAAAGAACATCTGTGCAATGTTTGAGATATTTCAGTAGCTGTTGCTCATTCCAGATGCAGATCGCTGTGTCCTATGCCCAGAAGATCAACATCCAAACAAGAACCAAAACCACTGTATACCCAAGAAGATCCACTTCCTTCCCTATCAAGAGACACTGGGGTTTCTTTTAACTGCTCTAGCTTTTCTCCTCTCTCTGATCACTTGTCTAGTGCTGGCAATCTTCATTAAACACCGTGACACGCCAATCGTCAAAGCCAACAACCGAGACCTCACCTATGTCCTCCTCCTCTCCCTCCTGCTCTGCTTCCTCTGTTCCTTCTTCTTCATTGGTCGACCCACAAAGGTCACCTGTCTTCTCAGACAAGCTGCTTTCAGCATCATCTTCTCTGTGGCCGTTTCTTCCATTTTGGCAAAAACTGTCACAGTGGTTCTGGCCTTCATGGCCACCAAGCCAGGAAACATGGCCAGAAAACTCTTGGGGAGACAACTGACAAACGCCATTGTCCTGGCCTGCCCCTTCATCCAAGCTGTGATCTGTGCTGTCTGGCTGGCGACCTCTCCCCCATTCCCAAACTTGGACTTCCATTCCCTGACTGGGGAGATCATAGTGGAATGTAACGAAGGCTCGGTCACCATGTTTTACACTGTCTTGGGTTACATGGGTTTCCTGGCCCTTGTCAGCGTTACATTAGCTTTCCTAGCAAGGAAGTTGCCCGACAGCTTTAACGAAGCCAAGTTTATCACCTTCAGCATGCTGGTGTTTTGCAGCGTTTGGATCTCCTTTGTGCCCACCTACCTGAGCACCAAGGGGAAGTCCATGGTGGCCGTGGAGGTCTTCTCCATCTTGGCCTCTGGGGCTGGGCTGCTGGGTTGCATCTTCCTCCCCAAATGTTACATTATCCTCCTGAGGCCCAATCTCAATACCAGGGATCATCTGATAAGGGCGGGGGGAATAAGGCAACTAACACTTTACAGCAAGTCGTGATAGTCTAGTTTCCTGTCAAGAATATATAGTTAGGAACACCAGTAGAATTAATCAAAATTTAATGTGCTGAGTTATTTTTGAAATGATGTGGTACCTTCCATACCACAGCCTTTGAGCACTGCCAAGGCCTTTCTTCTTTCCAGTCAACTCAAAATGGATTTATAATGTTTGTCTGTATGGCAGTATATTTTGCATAAAAATCCTACAATTGTTCAAGCATTTTAAAATGGTTACCATGCACTATCATCAATTAGTGTTAGATGTGACACATGAGCGGCAATAAAATATGCAGCTGATCTTCAACTCTTCAGGGATCAAGTTTCCTGCCAGCCAGTCATGCCCTTTTCTGCAATAGTATAAGTTGCACGGACATCGATTCCCCTGTTCCGAAGAGCTTCGGCATACTTCAGAGTGATCTGGAAGCTCAGTTGCCCAGCCATGCACCCCCCCCAGCTGCAACCCCCCCACCACCATGTGCTGCCTTCCCCTCTATCCAGGCACACGAGCTCCCTGATCCTTCCCTGGACCTTGGGATGCGCACCGGCAGACTTGGCCTCTTTGAGGGAGCCACCATTGCAACTTCCCCTATTTCCAGTAGTTGAATCCTGTTGAAACGGCAGCCGCCAGGCCATCATGTATGCGACATTACACGCATAAACACCTGTAACGTTGCCTATGTGATGGCCTTAGGGCCGCCATTTGTGCAGGATTCAAGTTCCAGAAATAGAGGAAGTCAGAATTTTAAACAAAATGGTGCAGACTGAAAACATCCACCACTGCAGATGTGAAACAGCACTACTGCTCGGGTGGGAGGACTGCAGTAGGACTGGGGGCGAGGAGTGAGTCCAATTACACACACAGAACTCAATGGGACTTTCCTCTGGAAAGGCATTGCCCCATTTGGATGTCACGACAACCCACGATGAGTTAATAGGCTACTCACAGTTGCTTATTACCTGCTCGTATGGCAGAGGAAGGCGGACTAATTCACAAATAGGCTATGTGAGCAGCTTCTTAACCCATCACGGGCTGTCGCGATGTCCGAACGCGGCCTGTGCTTTTTCAGAGGAAAGGCCCATTGAGCTCCATGTGCCTCACTGCCAGGGAAGCGGGTATGGGACTGCGGCAGAAGTCTCATTCTTCAGCTACACGCTTACTGGGTTGCAATTACGGTGACTCGCACGCGATAACTGCAACGCCTTCATGATTCTAATAGTCCGTTTTTCATTTGATCGCCGCTTTATTTTCACTGTCAGAAACTCCCTCTGTGCCTTGGCTTTCTCCAGTTCCCTCCCGCCTGCCCCAGTGTTCCCAACTTGGAAGATGCTGTGCCATTTGGCCACGAGATGGCCGTGAAAAATACAGAGGCTAAGATGGGACAATGGCTGCACCTCCTTTCCTGCGAGAGGCGAGCAACGGGAGCCATGGCAGAGGTGTTCAGAATTAAGTGTGGTGTGGACAAGGTGGATAGGGAGACATTTTTCTCCCTCTTCTTAATACTGGAACCCGACGGGGTCCTCCCATGAAACTGATTGCTGGGAGGTTCTGGACAAATGAAAGGAAGGACTTCTTTACCCAGTGGAGAATTAAACTGTGGAATCCGCTGCCACAGGATGTAGTGATGGCCATCACTGTGGATGGCTTTAAAAGGCGGGTGGGCGTATTCCTGGAGGAGAAGGCTATTGATGGCTCCTACTCCGGATGGCTCCGTGCTGCCTCCACTATCAGAGGCAGTGAGCCTATGTACACCAGTTGCTGGGGAACATGGGCAGGAAGGCCCTGCTGTGCTGATGTCCTGCTTGTCGGTTCCCAGTCAACAGCTGGCTGGCCACTGTGTGAGCAGAATGCTGGACGAGATGGACCCTGGGTCCGATCCGGAAGGTCTCTCCTTATCTTCTTCTGTTCTGAACTTGATCTGCTATGCTTAAGCTCACTCTGCACATGTGCCAGCTGACTGGCAAGGGGGTGGATTTGTAATCTTAGTCCATGTACCGAATTACAGATCCTTGTGGGAGCTCCTCTTGGCCATGAGCATGACTTCAGCTCTGGCGCACACTGCTCATGCTTCTTTCCTCCAGCACACTACCATCCCATGAGTTCCATCTCCTCCTACATTCCTGGCATGTCAGAGCAGGGCTGGGGACCCCTTCAGCCCAAGGGCCATATTCAATGTCAGAGGAGCTCTCAGGGGTGGACAGACTGAAGGCAAAGGGGGGGGGGCAAAATACAGGAAAACACCAGCATGCTGGAGCTTTCAGGTCTTCTTCCCAGGAACTAGGGCCCTGGAGAGGCATTCCGACCGTTTTGACTGGGAGAAACTGAGCAAGTGGGTTGGGGAAAAGGGGGGGGGGACTGGGGAAGGGTATGTTGGTCTGGGGAACGCCTGATTGGGAGCCCAGGAGGGCTGGATTGGGACCTAGGACTGAGGTTCCCCACCTCTGTGTCAGAGCAAAAGAAAAGGGGGAAGTTGTCCGCCAACTCTGAAACAAGGAAAAATTCCCTGAGCATGTGCCAGTTCGCAGTGTGACGGTACTTGGGTCATAGCGCCGTCATGACTAGCGGGGAAACAACGTAGTTTCCCTGCTAGTCCTGCCACTCCCCTGCTGCTAAATGGACTTTACTTAGCCACAAGCACCGTTTGTGGTAGGAAATGAAGCAATAAAGTACTGAGGTCTTCAGCAGGGCTGTTAATGCCAGCAGGCTGCAGTGCCCAGAGGATGCCACCAGGGGGCACCCCGGTATATGTGCTGGACGGGGCTATTGAGGTCAGCAGGCTGCAGTGCGCAGAGGAGGCCACCAGGGGGCACCCCAGTATATGTGCTGGACGGGGCTATTGAGGGCAGCAGGCTGCAGTGCGCAGAGGAGGTAACCAGGGGGCACCCCGGTATATGTGCTGGACGGGGCTATTGAGGTCGGCAGGCTGCAGTGCGCAGAGGAGGCCACCAGGGGGCACCCCGGTGTATGTGCTGGACGGAGCTATTGAGGTCAGCAGGCTGCAGAGCTTGGAGGAGGCCACCAGAGGGCATCCTGGTATATGTGCTGGGCAGGGCTATTGAGGGCAGCAGGCTGCAGTGCACAGAGGAGGCCACCAGGGGGCACCCCGGTATATGTGCTGGACGGGGCTATTGAGTTCAGCAGGCTGCAGTGCGCAGAGGAGGCCACCAGGGGGCACCCCGGTATATGTGCTGGATGGGGCTATTGAGGTCAGCAGGCTGCAGTGGGCAGAGGAGGCCACCAGAGGGCACCACGGTATATGTGCTGGACGGGGCTATTGAGGTCAGCAGTCTGCAGTGCACAGAGGAGGCCACCAGGGGGCACCATGGTATATGTGCTGGACGGGGCTATTGAGGTCAGCAGGCTGCAGTGCACAGAGGAGGCCACCAGGGGGCACCCCGGCATATGTGCTGGACGGGGCTATTGAGGACAGCAGGCTGCAGTGCGCAGAGGAGGCCACCAGGGGGCACCCCGGCATATGTGCTGGACGGGGCTATTGAGGTCAGCAGGCTGCAGAGCTTGGAGGAGGCCACCAGAGGGCACCCCGGTATATGTGCTGGACGGGGCTATTGAGGTCAGCAGGCTGCAGTGCACAGAGGAGGCCACCAGGGGGCACCCCGGTATATGTGCTGGACGGGGCTATTGAGGGCAGCAGGCTGCAGTGCGCAGAGGAGGCCACCAGAGGCTCCGCCCCTTTCCGTGGATGTGCTCAGATTCACACAGGTCAGGGGGCAGAACGTGACAACCGAAGGCACGTCCTCCTGGCCCATGGAGAAGCAGAGAGTGACGCAAGCCTGGCTTTGTCCCTCCAAAGTGCAAAGGGAGCCCAGTGTTCTGGGCCATGGTAGTTCTTTAGGCTCCAATTATGGAAATGACAGTAATTCTTGAGGAATCCCCCATGGATTTCCATCCAGCAAGTCAATAACAAAGAAATCCTGGGGAAAACAGGCTGAATGGAAATACACCCTGAGCCCTTGCATGTCTGCCTGGGGCGGCGTCTGATCACTTGGTGCCTGGTCATCTCCAGCTGATGGCCCTGCTGCGGCCCGCGCAACCAGCTCTCTTTCAGGTTCTGTTCGGTCACTAGGAGGGAAGAGACCTAGGAAGGGACGTCTCTCTGTGCTCCTGATGGTTTGGCTCTGGCTGCTGCCAATATTTTGGTTCCTGCCTCAGGCCACCCAGGGGATGCTGAGGACCAAGTGCTGCTTGACAAGGCCTTTTAAATGGCGACCCTATCACAGACCGGGAGACCTCATTGTTGGTGGGAACTTACCGCTTGGCAGATATCATTTTACAAAGGGAGAAGACTTTTGTAGTTTTGGCACATCAGAGGTCGCCTTTATTGCGGTGTAAGTGTCCACAAGAGGGATCCGGGATAAATGCTTGCTTGCTTTCCTTCCTGCTTAGGGGGCTCCTTCCATGGATATTCATCCACGATGCTGCTGATGCTCAAAATTTCCTGGCTTAATATTTGAGTCTCATGATTGACTTATCATGGTTGGCTTCAACCCATAATGAGAGAGAAACTTGCATGTTCTTCTCTGGCTTCATTCTGAGGGATTTTGTGAAGGGAGCCAAGGCAATTTGTTTTCATGTTGACGATCTGGTAATGACTAAGAAATGTCCTCCCATCCCTGTCCGAAGCCAACTTCATCTAAGACATAGGTGGGGAAGGTAGGTCTGGATCTACTGGGAGATCTCTGGGAGATCTGGAGTGGATCAGCAAGCATTTCCGACTCCCCATTATGCAATAACAGCAGCAACTCCTTCCTGCCCTAAATTATATAGCTGAAAAAAGAAGGAAACTTGGGGCTAACCAGGAGTGGGGGGTTGTGTCCAAGGTGTAAAGGAAGACTGGATCTCTCGGCTCAATCAGCCCCCCTTGATCCACAGTCCCCCCATTTCTCAAAGCCAGTTCAGTTTGACCTGTGAGTACACCCCAACCCCCTCCCTTCCCAAAGGAAGAGACGGTAGCCACTGAATTTAGCACTGACCCAGCAAAGAAATTGCAGCAATGATTTTGAGGGAGATGTTTATTTACTAATAAGGGGTAAGGGAATGAGAAGAGAGGCAAGACAAAGTATAATTTAGAATTTCCCCAAATATCAAGTCCCCATTTGGAAACTCAACAACATAAACTAAAACAATAAAAGACTACATAACCCTAGTCTACTCACACCTCCGAGTAGGATCCTTAGTTAATGCCAGCGCTACAACACCTTCCACCTGGACCAGATGGAAACCAAAGGACCAAGAAGAATGGCTGCAGGTCTCGTTTTGTCCCCTCCAAACCCAGTCCCTCGCTCTCTCATCCCCTCAGGGAGGATGAGCTGGGTTTTTTCACTCCTCTCCAGCTGTGCTGGCCTCTTGGCAGGCCAAGTTTCTTTATGACCTTGGGCTCCTGATAAGGCCTCCATCGTGGTGCCTTCACTCCTGGTTTGCCCACATCTCTTCCTCCCTCCAGGTGGCCCAGCTTGTAAATCTTCTTGCAGGATCCCACCCTCTCCTACCCTAAAACACTAAAACACCATCTAAAACTATGCAAGGTAAAATTAACTCTTCCCACCACAGCTTTGGCCCCATAAGGCCCTCGCCTTGACACAAGGCCCATGGGCTCCGTTCAGTTCTGGTACTCAAAACAAACTCCTGAGCTCAGAATACTTTATTGGAAAGCGCAGGCTATGGTTGGGTCCTCTCAGGGTTCTAGTAAAACATTGAGGAAGATCTGCACGCTTGAAATCTGCCCACTCCTGGCCATGGTCCCAACACTGAATCCCCAGGTTTTGCTTGGAGCACAACTTCCAGCATCCAAAGCCAAATGCAGGAGACAATTGGAATTGTACCGGTTACCCAAGGTTGGGAAATGTGGACAGCATCTCTACAGCTGGATGCTTCAGGCAGTTTGCAAGGTCTGGATGACATCCTCCAATATGCCATAAGTGGGTGGGCTTTGCCGCTGCAGAAATAACGGCTCCAAAAATAAAACTGAAATTATTAATGGTCCATCAGTAGATATGTTTTGGACCAGAAAAGCTGCAGCAGTCTCTCTGCAGGTGCTCTGTGAAGGTAGCAGAGCAAAACTGACCGTGCCACCTATAAAGCTTCTTTCTACCAAGAGTGACTCTCGGTCCATCTAGTCCAGTCTCTCTTGCACTGAGTGGCAGTGGCTTTCCTTCCCTGTCCTACCTAAAATTCTCCTGGGGAGGGGCTTCCACATGCAAAGCCAGTGTTCTTTTGTTCCTTTGGCTAAAACTAAAATAAGATGCTGGTCCTCATGGCTCTGACTAAAGGGCAGCCTTAAGCATGAACACCAGAAGGTGCTTTATACTGACTCAGAACATCGATCTTCTCTAGCTGAGTATCTAGCAGCAGGCAGCTCTACAGCATGTTACACAAGGTCTCTCCCTCCCAGGATTCCCTGCATTTGTCCAGGAATCATCCTGGGACCAGGGGCATATGAAGGAGTTGCTCTGTCATTGAATTATGGCCTTTCATCTCACAATTAAACAAGCTTCCAGTCCTCGTGGCTCTGAATAAAGGGCTGATTTAAGTCAGAAGCGGATTTATGCTATGTCAGAGTTTGGGTGCAATTAGGTCAATATTGCCTGCACTGATTGGCTGCTGGATTGACTTTGCTTGAAAGGATCACACAAGTTTCTGGAGGACAGGAGTATTGGAAGTCATCTATCATAGTAGCTAGAAATAAAGATTCCATTATACCACTGAAGAGTTGTTATGTAGGGAGGAGAAGAGGAAAGGAGGGCTGTTGGCTTCATCACTTCTTGTGGGGCTCCCAGGAAGCATCTTGGCTGACCACAGGTGGAGACAGGACGCTGAGCTAGATGGAGCCACCTTAGGCTATCCAGCAGGACTCCTCTGATTTTCTTCTGATGTTCTTCTTTAGCAAATTCATAGAGGAGGCTGGTTCAAACAAGACCAACTAGACAATCTTAAGCGTGATTGAACTGACCTGTCAGAAGGATCCTGGCAAACTTTTTTACTTTTTCAAACATATTGTCTTATTTTGATTTTATTATCACATTTTGGTTTTAGCTGCAAGCCACCTCGAAAGCATTAGAATTGTGAAAGGTGAAATGTGGATCATGAAAATAGATGAGAAATAAATGGATGATAAATGTGCTGAATTAGGGTTTGGATCCAGCAAGGCTCTTCAAGTGTTTGTATGAAATGCATCTAGCAGGACTTTCTGTCTCTGGCTGTCAACAGAACAACCTGAGTTTGTCTCTGAATCCTTCATGGAGATGTCTTTGGTCTAGAAGTTTTTCTTTGTTCAAAGCAGGTTCAACCAGATGGACACTGTAACCCTCCACTTCTCATCAGTTCCATTGTGATCCCCACCCATCTCCCAATGTCTCCCTCACCATTGCAGGTCGGTAGTCAAGAACTACCAGCACTTCCTGGCCTTGGCGTTTGCCATCACTGAGCTCAACAAGGACCCGACTCTCCTTCCCAACACAACACTTGGCTTCCGCATGTATGAACACAAGGACCTTGTCAGCGTGATGCATGAGAACAGCCTCTCTCTGCTTTCCTCTCAGGGGCGAATTGTTCCCAATTATAAATGTGACAGGCAGGATAAGCTGCTCTCCATTATTGGGGGTCTTGACTCCCAATCCTCAAGGGAGATCGCATCCTTAATGGGCATCTACAAGGTCCCACAGGTAAAGGGATTCATCTGGGGAGAGATGTGGGGGACTGCAGAACTCAGGAACACCAAGATGGAAAGGCCCGTCTCTGAAAAGACATTTGCCCAAGCAGCCGTGTTGCTTCTGCATGGCTGGAGTTGAGTGGATTTGGACTTTGGCTAACCTGCCATGTGATATCCGTGGTGGTAGCCAGGAATTTCAGGTGGCTATTGCATGACTAACCCCAGCCAACCATGGGTCTGTTATGTGAGAAAAGGTTTCATACTGGGAGAAAAAACAAGGAGTCTTGTGACACCTTAAAGACTTACACTCAGATAAGGTGCTACAGGACTCCTTCTTGCTGCAATCGAGTAATGGAGCAACCCTTCCAGGGATCATGGCAAGATCCCCCCCCCCCACACACACACACATACTCAACACTGCAGCAATATAATGTATTGGCCTTTCAATATTGTATTTGGGGAGGGGGCCTAAAGACAGAAAGCTCCCACTATGCAGAAAAAGAGTCCTATTTCTTGAATATAGATGCATGGGCTCGTTCATTGGAATCGTTAAAAATTGTGTCAGGTTTACCTGAATGGCAGCCCCGACGTTTGCACACTGGGGTGTGTGTTTGTTTGAGGGAGGTTTAAAGGCATCAAAGAGCTTCACTTGATATTTACATTTTAAAAATGGACGTCTTCCTTCAGGATAGCACTTCGTGCCTCTGAATTCAGCTGCTGTAGTCCAGGGAAGCTTGTGCCATTAAAAAAAATGTGCTCATCTTTAAAATGGTGCTAAGGCGGATGAGCATCCAAGGTGAATTCAAAAGGACAGAGAAATCTCAAGATGCTGTAAAAAAATTTATTGTTGAAAACCTCAGCACGTTTCAGCCTCTTTCTTTAATATTGGGCCTTTTTCAAAGGGCTGCAAGAACAATCACATAAGATATGGGTAAGGCAACACATAAATAGAATATGTATATTCTATATATCCCCTCCTTCCTCCCAACCCTTTTCCTTTTGTGTCATGTCTTTTAGATTGTAAGCTCGAGGGCAGGGACTGTCTTAATATTCATCTTTGTAAGCCACTCTGGGAGGCTTTCTCAGCTGAAGAGTGGGGTAAAAACACCCATAAATAAATAAACTTTTAAAAAAATTAAGCAGTTAGTAGGGCACATTGCAAGCAAGGCCTGTGCATACATTTAAGCGGTATCTATTCTATTTATGTGTTGTCTTTTGTGGAAAGAATCCTTTAACCTCACCCCTAATGTGTTGTGTGTACCCTAGAGTAGTAACGCATTTATAAGATTGCCGTTGGCATCTGCATAAGGTGTCCAAGAAATGCATGTGCTTGTGTTAAGTCTGAACCAGAGTTCCTCCATGTTGGACAGAATCTCGCCCTTGTTTTGGTCTCAGTCTGTGAGAAGCAGATTATTACAGGCTATCAGCAGTTCTCTGAGAATCAAAGGGAGGATGGATTCCTCCCAAGACTGCAGGCTGATGACATTGTACTTTGTGCAGTAACTGAGTGTCAGTAGCTGGCAAGCATCTATCCTGTCCAAGGAAAAGAACATTCAGCCTCTTTTCAGAGAACAAACTGTATCAATGCCCCCAAGTAATGCGGCTACTAGAGCATGGCTAGAGTTCTTCCCTATATGTGACATATTTCGCTGTATAAAAGTCTGCTGCACAGAACATTTGGGGCTCTCTGCCCCTTTGCAGACAGAGTGCCTGCGAGCCTCGTAAAAAACACGTGTCTGATTCAGAAGCTTACCCGTGTCTAGTTGGTTTATTGGACCATCAGCTAGCCAACAAACCAAATGAGGGGCCTTTCGCCCCTCTTACCACAATTTGGCAGCCACAGCAGGACAAGCATAGCTCGTTGCTCCTTCTGCCCCCTCTCCCAACACGCAGCCGGCACTAGGTGAGTTCACCTTCGGGTTACTTGGAGGAGTTTGGGGACAGAGGGACTTCTGTAAGGCCAGGCCCTTTTTAAAGGGTAAGCGGATCCTGGTCTGGTTCTGGTTGTGCACAGTGAGTATTCCTATTAATAACTCTAATTGTTTTTCGTATTGGGAAATACGTGTATTAGAAGATGTTAACCTGTTGGTAACTCTGATTGTTATTCGTATTAAGATCCTATGATTTTAAGTAAGTGTATTAGAAGTCAAATGGATTATTGGTACCTTAGGTAAAATGCGGCTTATAGATGGAGCCAAAGAGGAAAGGTTTTCGCCCCAGAAAGCCTTAGCTCCAGAAAGCCTTAGCTCCCCACTAACGGCTCCGCCTGGCTATTGAGCCGCCCCCGCCCGGTCTGGTTTGTATCCCCTTTTGAGTTCCACTATACCAGTTTTACCCCTTTATGGATCACTGCCTTGTTGTGGCGAAGGGGCTTGCGTAACTCAGTGAAGCCATAATCTATGCTGTGCAGGGCCACCCAAGACGGACAGGTCATGGCAGAGAGTTCTGACAAAATGTGGTCCACTGGAGAAGGAAATGGCAACCCACTCCAGTATTCTTGTCAAGAAAACCCCATGGAACGTATCACAAGGCTAAAAGAGATGACGCCGGAAGATGAGCCCCTCAGGTTGGAAGGTGTCCAATATACTACTGGGGAAGAGCAGAGGGTATTTCCAAGTAGCGCCAGAAAGAATGAAGCGGCTGGGCCAAAGCCGAAAGGACACTCAGCTGTGGATGTGTCTGGTGGTGAAAGGAAAGTCCGACGCTGTAAGGAACAATATTGTTTAGGAACCTGGAATGTCAGATCAATGAATCAAGGTAAGCTGGAGGTGGTCAAACATGAGATGACAAGATTGAACATCGACATCTTGGGAATCAGTGAACTAAAATGGACAGGCATGGGCGAATTTAATTCAGGTGACCATCATATCTACTATTGTGGGCAAGAACCCCTTAGAAGAAATGGAGTAGCACTCATAGTCAACAAAAGGGTGGGAAAAGCAGTACTGGGGTACAATCTCAAAAACGATAGAATGATCTCAGTACGAATCCAAGGCAAACCATTCAACATCACAGTAATTCAAGTCTATGCCCCAACCACTGAGGCCGAAGAAGCTGAGGTTGATAGGTTCTGTGAAGACCTACAACACCTTCTAGAACTAACACCAAAAAAAGATGTCCTCTTCATCATAGGGGATTGGAATGCTAAAGTAGGAAGTCAAGAAATCACCAGGATAACAGGCAGGCATGGCCTTGGTGTACAAAATGAAGCAGGACAAAAGCTAATAGAGTTTTGCCAAGAGAACACGCTGATCACAGCAAACACTCTTTTCCAGCAGCACAAGAGGCGACTCTACACATGGACATCACCAGATGGTCAATATCGAAATCAGATTGATTATGTCCTTTGCAGCCAAAGATGGAGAAGCTCCATACAGTCCGTAAAAACAAGACCTGGAGCTGACTGTGGCTCAGATCATGAGCTGCTTCTTGCAAAATTTCAGCTTAAATTGAAGAACGTAGGGAAAACCACTAAACCATTCAGGTATGACCTAAATCATATCCCTTATGAATATACAGTGGAGGTGAGGAATAGATTTCAGGGATTTATTTATTTATTAAATTTATTAATTGCCCATCTGACTGGTCACCCAGCCACTCTGGGCGATGTACAACCCACCATAAAACAATTTAAAACAATAAAATTTTACCATAATTTTTTTTTAAAATACCCTAACCCACCCCAAATGCCTGCCTGAACAACCACGTTTTTAATGCACGACGGAAGCTCATTAAAGAGGGGGCATGACGGAGTTCCCTAGGGAGGGAGTTCCACAGAGTGGGGGCCACTACAGAAAAAGCCCTCTCCCTCGTCCCCACCAGTCTAGCTGTCCTGGCTGATGGGACAGAGAGAAGGCCATCCGAGGCTGATCTTGTTAAGCGGCCTGTCTGGTGTTGCTGGAGGCGCTCCTTAAGATAGGCTGGGCCGGAACCATATAGGGTTTTAAAGGTCAAAACCAACACCTTGAATTTGGCCCGGAAAACAACTGGTAACCAGTGCAACTCCTTCAGCACTGGAGTGATGTGATCTCGCCAGCAGCTGCCTTTAATCAGGTGAGCCGCTGCGTTCTGTACCAGCTGCAGCTTCCGAACCGTCTTCAAGGGTAACCCCACGTAGAGCGCATTACAGTAGTCTAAACGAGAGGAGACCAGGGCATGTACTACCGATGGGAGCAGATGGTCGGGAAGGAAGGGGCGCAGCCGCCGTATCAGATGGAGTTGATACAGCGCTGTCCAGCTCACAGCTGACACCTGAGCCTCCATGGACAGCTGAGAGTCCAAAATGACCCCCAGGCTGCGGACCTGGTCTTTCAAGGGTAGCCGTACCCCATTCAACACCAGGTCAACATCCCCCAGCCTCCTCTTGTCTTCCACCAAAAGTACCTCGGTCTTGTCAGGGTTCAGCTTCAGCTTATTCCTCCCCATCCAGCCACTCACTGTCTCCAGACATTTGGACAGGGATTCTACGGCCAACCTTGGTGAAGATTTGAATGAGAGGTAGAGCTGCGTGTCACCCGCATATTGATGACACTGCACCCCAAACCTCCTGATGATAGCCCCCAGTGGCTTCACATAGATGTTAAATAGCATCGGGGAGAGGATGGAACCCTGTGGCACCCCACAAGTAAGTGGCCACGGGTCCAAAACCTCCTCTCCCAGTGCTATCCTCTGGTATCTGCCGGAGAGGAAGGACCGGAACCACCGCAATACAGTGTCTCCAATGCCCAACCCCTCCAGGCAGTCCAGGAGGATACCGTGGTCAACGGTATCAAAAGCCGCTGAGAGGTCGAGGAGAACAAGGAAGGAGCATTCACCCCTATCCAGAGCCCTCCTCATATCATCCACCAAGGCGACCAAGGCCGTTTCTGTCCCATGCCCAGGCCTGAAGCCCGACTGAAATGGGTCTAGATAATCAGTTTCTTCCAAGTGTGCCTTCAACTGCACCGCCACCACCCGCTCAATCACCTTGCCCCAAAATGGCAGATTTGAGACTGGGCGAAAGTTGTTCAGAACTTGAGGATCCAAGGAGGGCTTCTTTAAGAGCGGTCTTATCACTGCCTCCTTGAGGGCTGATGGCATCACTCCCTCCTCAAGGGAGGCGTTCACCACCGCCTTGATCCCCTCACCCAGTCTCTCTCTGCAGCTCATAATGAGCCAAGATGGGCAAGGATCAAGTAAGCAGGTGGTCGGCCTTACAGATGAAAGCACCTTGTCCACTTCATCAGGAGGAAGAAGCTGGAACCGATCCCACAAAACCGGTTTGCCACAGGCCGCCTCTTGCTCACTAACTGTATCCACAGTGTGCAGAGTAACACACCTAATCTGATCAATTTTATCTGCAAAGTGCCTTGCCAAAGCCTCACAGGAGGCCTTAGAATGCTCCAGTGGTTCCGGAGCCACAGGACCGACCAGGCTCCGGACCACTTGGAACAGCCTCCTGGGACAGCACTCTGCAGACGCGATGGAGGCAGCATAATATTCCTTTTTTACTGCCTTCACCGCCACGTGATAGGCTGAAGATATAGCTCTAGCCCGTGTCTGATCGTCTTTGGAGCGAGACTTCCGCCACCGGCGCTCTAGCCGTCTCACCTCCTGTTTCAGAGCTCGTAACCGCGGATTGAACCATGGTGCAGTCCGAGCCCTGTTCAGGGGGAGAGGGCGTTTCGGAGCCACCCGATCTAATGCCCCAGTAATTGCGGCATTCCAGCCACCCACCAGGGTCTTGACCGAGCGGCCGTTGGCATGCCCCAGAGAATCCCCAAGCGCGTTCAGGAATCCATTTGGATCCATAAGACGCCTGGGGCGGACCATTTTAATGGGTCCTCCACCCCTGCGGAGGGGTTGTGGAACCGAGAAGTCCAACATCACCAGATAGTGATCTGACCATGACAAGGGGGTGGTGGATATACCCCCGACTTCCAGATCACTCCCCGCTTCTCCAGAAACAAACACAAGGTCTAGTGCATGACCGGCTACATGGGTGGGCCCAGTTAGAATATGGTGCAGCTCCCAGGAGGCCATGGTCTCCATGAAGTCCCGAGGTGCTCCTGTGAGGATGGCCTCCGAATGTACGTTGAAGTCCCCCAACACCAGTAAGTTAGGGGACTGTACACGCACATCAGAGACCACCTCAAGCACCTCGGCCAGGGAGTCAGTCGTGCAGCGGGGTGGACGGTACACGAGCAGAATCCCCAGACTGCCCTTCGGGCCCAACCTCCAGTACATGCACTCAACAATGTTGGTCTCCCGGAGAGGGGGTCTGGTGAAGACCAAGGACTCTCGGTAGATAACAGCCACTCCCCCTCCCCGATCCCCAGCCCTCGGCTGCTGTGCATACGAAAATCCAGCTGGACACATGGCTGCAAGGGTTGGAGCAGCAGCCTCGGCCAACCAGGTCTCCATAATACATGCCAGGTCTGCACCCTCATCCAGGATCATGTCATGGATGAGGGAGGTTTTCTGGGTAACAGACCTGGCATTGCAGAGCAGTGAACGAAGGCCAGAAGATGGGGTCACGCCTCCCCCAGCCATCCTTTGGCTCTGGGCAGGCCCGGAGCAGGGGACAGATACTACACATCTCTCCCTTGTTCCCCTTACATGGCATGGCCTGCCCCTAGCGCTCCGCCAGTGCCTGCCGCCCAGCCTCGGTATGTTCTGGCCCCCAACACTCCCCCCACTGCCTCCAATCTCTATCCCTATCCCTATCCCTATCCCTATCCCTATCCCTATCCCTAAACCTAACCCAAACCCTCACCCTCACCCTCACCCCAACCCCAACACGAAACCTAACCCTAAACCTAACCCGAACCAAAAGCCGGACCTGAACGCTATCTCTATCCCTATCCCTACCCCTAACCCTAACCCTAACCCTAACCCTAACCCCAACCCCAACCCCAACCCCAACCCCAACCCCAACCCTAACCCAACCCCAACGCCAACACTAACCCTAACCCCAAACCCAAACCCAACCCCAAACATAACCCTGACCCGACACTGAATCGAACCCAAAACCTAACCACAACCGCAACCCCAAAACAACCCCAACCCCAACCCCAACCCTAACCCTAACCACCACCCCAACCCTAACCCGAACCCCAACCCCAACACAACCCCAAACCAAACCAAACCAAAACACAACCCTAAACCTAACCCTAACCCTAACCCTAACCCCAACCCCAACCCCAACCCCAACCCCAACCCTAACCCAACCCCAACCCCAACACTAACCCTAACCCCAAACCCAAACCCAACCCCAAACATAACCCTGACCCGACACTGAATCGAACCCAAAACCTAACCGCAACCGCAACCCCAAAACAACCCCAACCCCAACACCAACCCTAACCCTAACCACCACCCCAACCCTAACCCGAACCCCAACCCCAACACAACCCCAAACCAAACCAAACCAAAACACAACCCTAAACCTAACCCTAACCCCAACTTCCACCCCACCCTAACCCCAACCCCAACCACAACCCTAACCCCAAACCCTAACCCTAACCCTAACCCTTACCCTAAACCTAATACTAACCCTAACCCTAACCCAAGCCCAACCTACACCCAAGCCCAAGCCGAAGCCCAAGCCCAACCCGAACACAAACCCTAACCCAAAACCAAACCAGAAACCGAACCCGAACCCGAACCAGAACCAGAACCGGAACCCTAACCCTAACCCTAACCCTAACCCTAACCCCAACCCCAACCCTAACCCTAACACTAACCCAAACCTGAACGCGAACCCTAACCCTAACCCTAACCCTAACCCTAACCCCAACCCCAAACCCAACCCTAACCCTAACCCCAACCACAACCCCAAACCTAACCCTAACGGTAACACTAACCATAACCTGAACCTGAACCCGATCCCTAAACCTAACCCCAACCCCAACCCAAACACAACCCCAGCCCCAACCCTAACCCTAACTCTAACCCTAACCACCAACCCTAAGCACAATCCCAACCCTAACCCTAACTCTAACTACAAGCAGAACCCTAACCCTAACAAAACCCCTAACTCTAACCCTAACCCTAACCCTAAACCTAAACTCAACCCGAACCCTAACCCCAACCCCAACCCCAAACCCAACACTAACCCCAACCCTAACTCTAACCCTAACCCTAACCCTAACACTAACCCTAACCCCAACCCCAACCCCAACCCCAACCCCAACCCCAACGCCAACGCCAACCCCAAACCCAAACCCAACCCTAACCCCAACTCTAACCCTAACCCGAACCCTAAACCGAAGCCTAACCCCAACCCCAACCCTACCCCAACCCCAACAACAACCCCAAAACCAATCCAAACCCAAACCCAAACCCAAACCCAAACCCAGCCCTTACCTTAACCCTAACCCCAACCACAACCCTAATGCTAACCCGAACACCAACCCCAACCACAACGCAACCCCAGCCCTAGCCCCAACCCTAAACCTATCCCTAACCCTAACCAAAACCAAAACCCTAACCTCACCCTAACCCTAACACTAACACGAACCCGAACCCCAAGCCCAAGCCCAAGCCCAACACTAACCCTTACACTAACCCTAACCCTAACCCTAACCCTAACACTAAACCTAACCCTTACGTCCACCCCAACCCTAAACCTAACCCCAACACCAACCCTAAACCTAACCCTAACCCGAACCAGAAGCTGAATCCTAACCCCAACCCCAACCCCAACCCCAACCCCAACCCTAACCCTAACCCTAACCCTAACCCTAACCCTTACCCTAGCCCCAACCCCAACCCCAACCCCAACCCTAAACCAAACCCTAACAATAACACTAACCCTAACCCTAACAAAAACCCTAACTCTAAACCTAACCCTAACCCTAACCCTAACCCGAAACCGAACCTGAAACCCAAACCCAAACCCAAACCAAACCCAAACCCAAACCCAAACCCAAACCCAAACCCAACCCCAACCCAACACCAACCCCAACCCCAACCCAACCCCAACCCCAACCCCAACCCCGAACCTAACCCTAACACTAAGGGTAACCCTAAACAGAACCCGAAGCCAAAGCCGGACATGAACCCTAACCCGAGCCCTAGCCCTAGCCCTAACCCTAACCCTAACCCTAACCCTAACCCCAACCCCAACCCTAACCCTGACCCGACACTGAACCCCAACCCAAAACCTAACCCCAACCCCAACCCCAACACAACCCCA
Source organism: Heloderma suspectum (assembly GCF_057233095.1). Taxonomy (NCBI): domain Eukaryota; kingdom Metazoa; phylum Chordata; class Lepidosauria; order Squamata; family Helodermatidae; genus Heloderma; species Heloderma suspectum. Next base: position 2,211,093 of record NC_139475.1, read on the forward strand.
ACCCCAACCCCAACCCTAACCACCACCCCAACCCTTACCCGAACCCCAACCCCAACCCCAACCAACCCCAAATCAAACCAAACCAAACCAAACCACAACCCTAACCCTAACCCTAACCCTAACCTCCACCCCAACTCTAACCCCAACCCGAGCCCCAACCCGAGCCCCAACCCCAACCCCAAACCCAACCCTAACCCCAACCCCAACCCCAACCCCAACCCGAACACTAACCCTAACCCTAACCCTAACCCTAACCCTAACCCCAACCCCAACCCCAGCCCAACCCTAACCCCATCCCATACCCCAACCCCACCCCAACCCATCCCCAACCCCAAACCCAACCCCAACCCTAACCCTAAACACCACCCCAACCCTAACCCGAACGCCAACCCCAACCCGAACGCAACCCCAAACCAAACCAAACCAAAACCCTAACCCCAACCCTAACCTCCACCCCAACCCTAAACCCAAAACCAATCCCAAGACCAACCCGAACCCCAAACCCAACCCTAACCCCAACCCCAACCCGAACCTGAACAGTAACCCTAACCCTAACCCCAACCCCAACCCCAACCCCAACCCAACCCAACCCAACCCAACCCAACCCATCCCCAACCCCAACCCCAACCCCAACCCCAACCCTAACCATAAAACTAACCCTAACCCTAACAAAAACCCTAACACTAACCCTAACCGTAACCCAAACCCGAACCCCAACCCAACACAACCCCAAACCAAACCAAACCAAAACACAACCCTAAACCTAACCCTAACCCCAACTTCCACCCCACCCTAACCCCAACCCCAACCACAACCCTAACCCCAAACCCTAACCCTAACCCTAACCCTTACCCTAAACCTAATACTAACCCTAACCCTAACCCAAGCCCAACCTACACCCAAGCCCAAGCCGAAGCCTAAGCCCAACCCCAACACAAACCCTAACCCAAAACCAAACCAGAAACCGAACCCGAACCCGAACCAGAACCAGAACCGGAACCCTAACCCTAACCCTAACCCTAACCCTAACCCTAACCCCAACCCCAACCCTAACCCTAACACTAACCCAAACCTGAACGCGAACCCTAACCCTAACCCTAACCCTAACCCTAACCCCAACCCCAAACCCAACCCTAACCCTAACCCCAACCACAACCCCAAACCTAACCCTAACGGTAACACTAACCATAACCTGAACCTGAACCCGATCCCTAAACCTAACCCCAACCCCAACCCAAACACAACCCCAGCCCCAACCCTAACCCTAACTCTAACCCTAACCACCAACCCTAAGCACAATCCCAACCCTAACCCTAACTCTAACTACAAGCAGAACCCTAACCCTAACAAAACCCCTAACTCTAACCCTAACCCTAACCCTAAACCTAAACTCAACCCGAACCCTAACCCCAACCCCAACCCCAAACCCAACACTAACCCCAACCCTAACTCTAACCCTAACCCTAACCCTAACACTAACCCTAACCCCAACCCCAACCCCAACCCCAACCCCAACCCCAACGCCAACGCCAACCCCAAACCCAAACCCAACCCTAACCCCAACTCTAACCCTAACCCGAACCCTAAACCGAAGCCTAACCCCAACCCCAACCCTACCCCAACCCCAACAACAACCCCAAAACCAATCCAAACCCAAACCCAAACCCAAACCCAAACCCAGCCCTTACCTTAACCCTAACCCCAACCACAACCCTAATGCTAACCCGAACACCAACCCCAACCACAACGCAACCCCAGCCCTAGCCCCAACCCTAAACCTATCCCTAACCCTAACCAAAACCAAAACCCTAACCTCACCCTAACCCTAACACTAACACGAACCCGAACCCCAAGCCCAAGCCCAAGCCCAACACTAACCCTTACACTAACCCTAACCCTAACCCTAACCCTAACACTAAACCTAACCCTTACGTCCACCCCAACCCTAAACCTAACCCCAACACCAACCCTAAACCTAACACTAACCCGAACCAGAAGCTGAATCCTAACCCCAACCCCAACCCCAACCCCAACCCCAACCCTAACCCTAACCCTAACCCTAACCCTAACCCTTACCCTAGCCCCAACCCCAACCCCAACCCCAACCCTAAACCAAACCCTAACGATAACACTAACCCTAACCCTAACAAAAACCCTAACTCTAAACCTAACCCTAACCCTAACCCTAACCCTAACCCGAAACCGAACCTGAAACCCAAACCCAAACCCAAACCAAACCCAAACCCAAACCCAAACCCAAACCCAACCCCAACCCAACACCAACCCCAACCCCAACCCAACCCCAACCCCAACCCCAACCCCGAACCTAACCCTAACACTAAGGGTAACCCTAAACAGAACCCGAAGCCAAAGCCGGACATGAACCCTAACCCGAGCCCTAGCCCTAGCCCTAACCCTAACCCTAACCCTAACCCCAACCCCAACCCTAACCCTGACCCGACACTGAACCCCAACCCAAAACCTAACCCCAACCCCAACCCCAACACAACCCCAACCCCAACCCCAACCCTAACCCTAACCACCACCCCAACCCTTACCCGAACCCCAACCCCAACCCCAACCAACCCCAAATCAAACCAAACCAAACCAAACCACAACCCTAACCCTAACCCTAACCCTAACCTCCACCCCAACTCTAACCCCAACCCGAGCCCCAACCCGAGCCCCAACCCCAACCCCAAACCCAACCCTAACCCCAACCCCAACCCCAACCCCAACCCGAACACTAACCCTAACCCTAACCCTAACCCTAACCCCAACCCCAACCCCAGCCCAACCCTAACCCCATCCCATACCCCAACCCCACCCCAACCCATCCCCAACCCCAAACCCAACCCCAACCCTAACCCTAAACACCACCCCAACCCTAACCCGAACGCCAACCCCAACCCGAACGCAACCCCAAACCAAACCAAACCAAACCAAAACCCTAACCCCAACCCTAACCTCCACCCCAACCCTAAACCCAAAACCAATCCCAAGACCAACCCGAACCCCAAACCCAACCCTAACCCCAACCCCAACCCGAACCTGAACAGTAACCCTAACCCTAACCCCAACCCCAACCCCAACCCCAACCCAACCCAACCCAACCCAACCCAACCCATCCCCAACCCCAACCCCAACCCCAACCCCAACCCTAACCATAAAACTAACCCTAACCCTAACAAAAACCCTAACACTAACCCTAACCGTAACCCAAACCCGAACCCGAAACCCAACACCAACCCCAACCCCAACCCCAACCCAACCCAACCCAACCCAACCCCAACCCCAACCCCAACCCCAACCCTAACCCTAACGAGAACGGTAACCCTAAACAGAACCCGAAGCCAAAGCCGGACATGAACCCTAACCCGAACCCTAGCCCTAGCCCTAACCCTTACCCTTACCCAAACCCCAACCCTTACCCCTTCACTAACCCTAACCCCAACCCCAACCCCAACCCTAACCCTGACCCGACACTGAACCCAAACCCAAAACCTAACCCCAACCCCAACACAACCCCAACCCCAACCCTAACCCTAACCCTAATCACCACCCCAACCCTAACCCGAACCCGAACCCCAACCCCAACCCAACCCCAAATCAAACCAAACCAAACCAAACCAAACGAAACCACAACCCTAACCCTAACCCTAACCTCCACCCCAATCCTAATCCCAAGCCCAAGACCAAGCCCAACCCCAAACCCAACCCTAACCCTAACCCTAACCCCAACCCTAACCCTTACCCTACACCAAATACTAAACCTAAACCTCACCCTAACCCTAACCCCAATCCTTACACCAAGCACAACACAAAGCCCAACGTAAGCCCAAGCCCAAGCCCAACCCTAACACTAACCCTAACCCTAACCCGAACCCGAACCCGAACTCAAACCCGAACCTGAACCCGAACCCGAACCCAAACCCGAACACTCACCCCAACCACAACCCCAACACCAACCCAACCCCAACTCTAACTCTACCGCTTACTCTAACGCTAACCCAAACCCTACCCTAACCCTAACACTAACCCTAACCTGAACTGTAACCCCAACACTAACCCTAAACCCAACCCGGACCCAAACCTCAACACCAACCATAACCCGAACAACAACCCCAAACACAACCCCAACCCCAACCCAACCCAAAACCTCAACCCTAACCCTAAACCTAACCCTAACAACAAACCCAACCCTAACCCTAAACCTGACCCTAACCCGAACCCTAACCCGAACCCGAACCCAAACCCAAACCCTCACCCTCACCCTCACCCCAACACAAATGCCAACCGAACCCCTACCCCAACCCCAACGCTAAACCTAACCCTAAACCTAACCCGAACCAAAAGCCGGACCTGAACGCTATCTCTATCCCTATCCCTACCCCTACCCCTACCCCTACCCCCAACCCCAACCCCAAAACCCAACCCTAAACCCAACCCCAACCCCAACCCCAACACTAACCCTAACCCCAAACCCAACCCCAAACCCAAACATAACCCTGACCCGACACTGAATCAAACCCAAAACCTAACCCCAACCGCAACCCCAAAACAACCCCAACCACAACACCAACCCTAACCCTAACCACCACCCCAACCCTAACCCGAACCCCAACCCCAACACAACCCCAAACCAAACCAAACCAAAACACAACCCTAAACCTAACCCTATCCCTAACTTCCACCCCACCCTAACCCCAACCCCAACCACAACCCCAACCCCAAACCCTAACGCTAACCCTAACCCTTAACCTAAATCTAATACTAACCCTAACCCTAACCCCTACCCCAACCCCAAGCACAAACCCAAGCCCAACCTACACCCAAGCCCAAGCCCAAGCCTAACACAAACCCTAAACCAAACCTGAACGCGAACCCTAACCCTAACCCTAACCCCATCCCCAACCCCAACCCTAACCATAACCCCAACCACAACCCCAAACCTAACCCTAACGGTAACCCTAACCATAACCTGAACCTGAACCCGATCCCTAAACCTAACCCCAACCCCAACCCAAACACAACCCCAGCCCCAACCCTAATCCTAACCCTAACCCTAACCACCACCCCCAAGCACAATCCCAACCCTAACCCTAACCCTAACTACAACCAGAACCCTAACCCTAACCCTAAACTCCCCCCCAATCCTAACCCCTACCCTTCCCGACGCTAACCCCAACGCTAACACTAAACCTAACCCGAACCCTAACACGAACATGACCGCTAATCCCAACCCCTTCTAACCCGAGCCCTAACCCTAAAACTAACCTTAAACCTAACCTAAACCCCAACCCAACCCAACCCAACCCAAACCCCAATCGTAACCCTAATCCTAACCCAAACCCGAACCCGAACCCGAACCCGAACTCTAACCCGAAAACGACCATGAAACCGAAAACGAACATGAACCCTAACCCTAACCTTAACCCTAACCCTAACTACAAGCCAAAACCTAACCCTGACCCTGACACTAACCCAAACCCTAACCCTCACCCCAACCCCAACCCCAACCCCAATTCCAACCCCCACCCTAACCCTAATCCTAAACCTAACCCGAAGCCAAAGCAGGACCTGAACCCTCAACCTAGCCCTAGCCCTAGCCCTAACCCTAACCCCAAACACAACCACAACCCTAACCCTAACCCCAAACCAAACCCTAAATATAACCCGAACCGGAACCCGAGCCCGAATCCGAACCCCAACCCCAACCCGAAACTGAAACCGAACTCGAACCCTAACCCTAACCAGAACACCAACCCAACCCCACCCCAAACCTAAAACTAAACCCAACCCCAACCCCAACCCCAACCCCAACCCCAACCCCAACCCCAACCCTAACCCTAATGAGAATGGAAACTCTAAATAGAACCCGAAGCCAAAGCCGGACATGAACCCTAACCCGAACACTAGCCCTAGCCCTAACCCTTACCCAAACCCTTACCCTAACCCCAACCCTAACCCTAACCCTAACCCTAACCCTAACCCTAACCCCAACCCCAACCCTAACCCTGACCCGACACTGAACCCAAACCCAAAACCTAACCCCAACCCCAACCCCAACACAACCCCAACCCCAACCCTAAACCTAATCCCCACCCCAACCCGAACCCCAACCCCAACCCCAACCTCAACCCAACCCCAAATCAAACCAAACCAAACCAAACCAAACCAAACCACAACCCTAACCCTAACCCTAACCCTAACCTCCACCCCAATCCTAACCCCAAGCACAAGCCCAACCCGAACCCCAACCCCAAACCCAACCCTAACCCTAACCCTAACCCTAACCCTAACCCTAACCCTAACCCCAACCCTTACCCTAACCCTAACCCTAACCCTAATCACTACCCTAACCCTAACCCTAACCGTAACCTCAACACTAACACCAACCCTAACACC
>NC_139475.1:2222500-2227500 GCF_057233095.1 Heloderma suspectum
CCCTAACCCTAACGAGAACGGTAACCCTAAACAGAACCCGAAGCCAAAGCCGGACATGAACCCTAACCCGAACCCTAGCCCTAGCCCTAACCCTTACCCTTACCCAAACCCCAACCCTTACCCCTTCACTAACCCTAACCCCAACCCCAACCCCAACCCTAACCCTGACCCGACACTGAACCCAAACCCAAAACCTAACCCCAACCCCAACACAACCCCAACCCCAACCCTAACCCTAACCCTAATCACCACCCCAACCCTAACCCGAACCCCAACCCCAACCCCAACCCAACCCCAAATCAAACCAAACCAAACCAAACCAAACGAAACCACAACCCTAACCCTAACCCTAACCTCCACCCCAATCCTAATCCCAAGCCCAAGCCCAAGCCCAACCCCAAACCCAACCCTAACCCTAACCCCAACCCTAACCCTTACCCTACACCAAATACTAAACCTAAACCTCACCCTAACCCTAACCCCAATCCTTACACCAAGCACAACACAAAGCCCAACGTAAGCCCAAGCCCAAGCCCAACCCTAACACTAACCCTAACCCTAACCCGAACCCGAACTCAAACCCGAACCTGAACCCGAACCCGAACCCAAACCCGAACACTCACCCCAACCACAACCCCAACACCAACCCAACCCCAACTCTAACTCTACCGCTTACTCTAACGCTAACCCAAACCCTACCCTAACCCTAACACTAACCCTAACCTGAACTGTAACCCCAACACTAACCCTAAACCCAACCCGGACCCAAACCTCAACACCAACCATAACCCGAACAACAACCCCAAACACAACCCCAACCCCAACCCAACCCAAAACCTCAACCCTAACCCTAAACCTAACCCTAACAACAAACCCAACCCTAACCCTAAACCTGACCCTAACCCGAACCCTAACCCGAACCCGAACCCAAACCCAAACCCTCACCCTCACCCTCACCCCAACACAAATGCCAACCGAACCCCTACCCCAACCCCAACGCTAAACCTAACCCTAAACCTAACCCGAACCAAAAGCCGGACCTGAACGCTATCTCTATCCCTATCCCTACCCCTACCCCTACCCCTACCCCCAACCCCAACCCCAACACCCAACCCTAAACCCAACCCCAACCCCAACCCCAACACTAACCCTAACCCCAAACCCAACCCCAAACCCAAACATAACCCTGACCCGACACTGAATCAAACCCAAAACCTAACCCCAACCGCAACCCCAAAACAACCCCAACCACAACACCAACCCTAACCCTAACCACCACCCCAACCCTAACCCGAACCCCAACCCCAACACAACCCCAAACCAAACCAAACCAAACCAAATCAAAACACAACCCTAAACCTAACCCTAACCCCAACTTCCACCCCACCCTAACCCCAACCCCAACCACAACCCTAACCCCAAACCCTAACCCTAACCCTAACCCTTACCCTAAACCTAATACTAACCCTAACCCTAACCCCTACCCCAACCCCAAGCACAAACCCAAGCCCAACCTACACCCAAGCCCAAGCCGAAGCCCAAGCCCAACCCGAACACAAACCCTAACCCAAAACCAAACCAGAAACCGAACCCGAACCCGAACCCGAACCAGAACCAGAACCGGAACCCTAACCCTAACCCTAACCCTAACCCTAACCCCAACCCCAACCCTAACCCTAACACTAACCCAAACCTGAACGCGAACCCTAACCCTAACCCTAAACCTAACCCTAACCCCAAACCCAAACCCAACCCTAACCCTAACCCCAACCACAACCCCAAACCTAACCCTAACGGTAACACTAACCATAACCTGAACCTGAACCCGATCCCTAAACCTAACCCCAACCCCAACCCAAACACAACCCCAGCCCCAACCCTAACCCTAACTCTAACCCTAACCACCAACCCTAAGCACAATCCCAACCCTAACCCTAACTCTAACTACAAGCAGAACCCTAACCCTAACAAAACCCCTAACTCTAACCCTAACCCTAACCCTAAACCTAAACTCAACCCGAACCCTAACCCCAACCCCAACCCCAAACCCAACACTAACCCCAACCCTAACTCTAACCCTAACCCTAACCCTAACACTAACCCTAACCCCAACCCCAACCCCAACCCCAACCCCAACCCCAACGCCAACGCCAACCCCAAACCCAAACCCAACCCTAACCCCAACTCTAACCCTAACCCGAACCCTAAACCGAAGCCTAACCCCAACCCCAACCCTACCCCAACCCCAACAACAACCCCAAAACCAATCCAAACCCAAACCCAAACCCAAACCCAAACCCAGCCCTTACCTTAACCCTAACCCCAACCACAACCCTAATGCTAACCCGAACACCAACCCCAACCACAACGCAACCCCAGCCCTAGCCCCAACCCTAAACCTATCCCTAACCCTAACCAAAACCAAAACCCTAACCTCACCCTAACCCTAACACTAACACGAACCCGAACCCCAAGCCCAAGCCCAAGCCCAACACTAACCCTTACACTAACCCTAACCCTAACCCTAACCCTAACACTAAACCTAACCCTTACCTCCACCCCAACCCTAAACCTAACCCCAACACCAACCCTAAACCTAACCCTAACCCGAACCAGAAGCTGAATCCTAACCCCAACCCCAACCCCAACCCCAACCCGAACCCTAACCCTAACCCTAACCCTAACCCTAACCCTTACCCTAGCCCCAACCCCAACCCCAACCCCAACCCTAAACCAAACCCTAACGATAACACTAACCCTAACCCTAACAAAAACCCTAACTCTAAACCTAACCCTAACCCTAACCCTAACCCTAACCCGAAACCGAACCTGAAACCCAAACCCAAACCCAAACCAAACCCAAACCCAAACCCAAACCCAAACCCAACCCCAACCCAACACCAACCCCAACCCCAACCCAACCCCAACCCCAACCCCAACCCCGAACCTAACCCTAACACTAAGGGTAACCCTAAACAGAACCCGAAGCCAAAGCCGGACATGAACCCTAACCCGAGCCCTAGCCCTAGCCCTAACCCTAACCCTAACCCTAACCCTAACCCTAACCCCAACCCCAACCCTAACCCTGACCCGACACTGAACCCCAACCCAAAACCTAACCCCAACCCCAACCCCAACACAACCCCAACCCCAACCCTAACCCTAACCACCACCCCAACCCTTACCCGAACCCCAACCCCAACCCCAACCAACCCCAAATCAAACCAAACCAAACCAAACCACAACCCTAACCCTAACCCTAACCTCCACCCCAACTCTAACCCCAACCCGAGCCCCAACCCGAGCCCCAACCCCAACCCCAAACCCAACCCTAACCCCAACACCAACCCCAACCCCAACCCGAACACTAACCCTAACCCTAACCCTAACCCTAACCCCAACCCCAACCCCAACCCCAGCCCAACCCTAACCCCATCCCATACCCCAACCCCACCCCAACCCATCCCCAACCCCAAACCCAACCCCAACCCTAACCCTAAACACCACCCCAACCCTAACCCGAACGCCAACCCCAACCCGAACGCAACCCCAAACCAAACCAAACCAAACCAAAACCCTAACCCCAACCCTAACCTCCACCCCAACCCTAAACCCAAAACCAATCCCAAGACCAACCCGAACCCCAAACCCAACCCTAACCCCAACCCCAACCCGAACCTGAACAGTAACCCTAACCCTAACCCCAACCCCAACCCCAACCCCAACCCAACCCAACCCAACCCAACCCAACCCATCCCCAACCCCAACCCCAACCCCAACCCCAACCCTAACCATAAAACTAACCCTAACCCTAACAAAAACCCTAACACTAACCCTAACCGTAACCCAAACCCGAACCCGAAACCCAACACCAACCCCAACCCCAACCCCAACCCAACCCAACCCAACCCAACCCCAACCCCAACCCCAACCCTAACCCTAACGAGAACGGTAACCCTAAACAGAACCCGAAGCCAAAGCCGGACATGAACCCTAACCCGAACCCTAGCCCTAGCCCTAACCCTTACCCTTACCCAAACCCCAACCCTTACCCCTTCACTAACCCTAACCCCAACCCCAACCCCAACCCTAACCCTGACCCGACACTGAACCCAAACCCAAAACCTAACCCCAACCCCAACACAACCCCAACCCCAACCCTAACCCTAACCCTAATCACCACCCCAACCCTAACCCGAACCCCAACCCCAACCCCAACCCAACCCCAAATCAAACCAAACCAAACCAAACCAAACGAAACCACAACCCTAACCCTAACCCTAACCTCCACCCCAATCCTAATCCCAAGCCCAAGCCCAAGCCCAACCCCAAACCCAACCCTAACCCTAACCCCAACCCTAACCCTTACCCTACACCAAATACTAAACCTAAACCTCACCCTAACCCTAACCCCAATCCTTACACCAAGCACAACACAAAGCCCAACGTAAGCCCAAGCCCAAGCCCAACCCTAACACTAACCCTAACCCTAACCCGAACCCGAACCCGAACTCAAACCCGAACCTGAACCCGAACCCGAACCCAAACCCGAACACTCACCCCAACCACAACCCCAACACCAACCCAACCCCAACTCTAACTCTACCGCTTACTCTAACGCTAACCCAAACCCTACCCTAACCCTAACACTAACCCTAACCTGAACTGTAACCCCAACACTAACCCTAAACCCAACCCGGACCCAAACCTCAACACCAACCATAACCCGAACAACAACCCCAAACACAACCCCAACCCCAACCCAACCCAAAACCTCAACCCTAACCCTAAACCTAACCCTAACAACAAACCCAACCCTAACCCTAAAGCTGACCCTAACCCGAACCCTAACCCGAACCCGAACCCAAACCCAAACCCTCACCCTCACCCTCACCCCAACACAAATGCCAACCGAACCCCTACCCCAACCCCAACGCTAAACCTAACCCTAAACCTAACCCGAACCAAAAGCCGGACCTGAACGCTATCTCTATCCCTAT
>NC_139475.1:2232500-2235000 GCF_057233095.1 Heloderma suspectum
ACCCTAACCCTAACACTAACCCTAACCCCAAACCTAACCCTAACCCTAACCCTAACCCTAACCCTAACCCCAACCCTATCCCTAACCGAGACCCTAACCCTAATTCCAACCCTAACCCTAACACTAACCCTAACCACAACCCTAACCCTAACACTAAACCTAACCCTTACCTCCACCCCAACCCTAAACCTAACCCCAACACCAACCCTAAACCTAACACTAACCCGAACCAGAAGCTGAATCCTAACCCCAACCCCAACCCCAACCCCAACCCCAACCCTAACCCTAACCCTAACCCTTACCCTAGCCCCAACCCCAACCCCAACCCCAACCCTAAACCAAACCCTAACGATAACACTAACCCTAACCCTAACAAAAACCCTAACTCTAACCCTAACCCTAACCCTAACCCTAACCCGAAACCGAACCTGAAACCCAAACCCAAACCCAAACCAAACCCAAACCCAAACCCAACCCCAACCCCAACCCAACACCAACCCCAACCCCAACCCAACCCCAACCCCAACCCCAACCCCGAACCTAACCCTAACACTAAGGGTAACCCTAAACAGAACCCGAAGCCAAAGCCGGACATGAACCCTAACCCGAGCCCTAGCCCTAGCCCTAACCCTAACCCTAACCCTAACCCTAACCCTAACCCCAACCCCAACCCTAACCCTGACCCGACACTGAACCCCAACAAAAAACCTAACCCCAACCCCAACCCCAACACAACCCCAACCCCAACCCCAACCCTAACCCTAACCACCACCCCAACCCTTACCCGAACCCCAACCCCAACCCCAACCAACCCCAAATCAAACCAAACCAAACCAAACCACAACCCTAACCCTAACCCTAACCCTAACCTCCACCCCAACTCTAACCCCAACCCGAGCCCCAACCCGAGCCCCAACCCCAACCCCAAACCCAACCCTAACCCCAACCCCAACCCCAACCCCAACCCGAACACTAACCCTAACCCTAACCCTAACCCTAACCCCAACCCCAACCCCAGCCCAACCCTAACCCCATCCCATACCCCAACCCCACCCCAACCCATCCCCAACCCCAAACCCAACCCCAACCCTAACCCTAAACACCACCCCAACCCTAACCCGAACGCCAACCCCAACCCGAACGCAACCCCAAACCAAACCAAACCAAACCAAAACCCTAACCCCAACCCTAACCTCCACCCCAACCCTAAACCCAAAACCAATCCCAAGACCAACCCGAACCCCAAACCCAACCCTAACCCCAACCCCAACCCGAACCTGAACAGTAACCCTAACCCTAACCCCAACCCCAACCCCAACCCCAACCCAACCCAACCCAACCCAACCCATCCCCAACCCCAACCCCAACCCCAACCCCAACCATAAAACTAACCCTAACCCTAACAAAAACCCTAACACTAACCCTAACCGTAACCCAAACCCGAACCCGAAACCCAACACCAACCCCAACCCCAACCCCAACCCAACCCAACCCAACCCAACCCAACCCAACCCCAACCCCAACCCCAACCCTAACCCTAACGAGAACGGTAACCCTAAACAGAACCCGAAGCCAAAGCCGGACATGAACCCTAACCCGAACCCTAGCCCTAGCCCTAACCCTTACCCTTACCCAAACCCCAACCCTTACCCCTTCACTAACCCTAACCCCAACCCCAACCCCAACCCTAACCCTGACCCGACACTGAACCCAAACCCAAAACCTAACCCCAACCCCAACACAACCCCAACCCCAACCCTAACCCTAACCCTAATCACCACCCCAACCCTAACCCGAACCCCAACCCCAACCCCAACCCAACCCCAAATCAAACCAAACCAAACCAAACCAAACGAAACCACAACCCTAACCCTAACCCTAACCTCCACCCCAATCCTAATCCCAAGCCCAAGCCCAAGCCCAACCCCAAACCCAACCCTAACCCTAACCCCAACCCTAACCCTTACCCTACACCAAATACTAAACCTAAACCTCACCCTAACCCTAACCCCAATCCTTACACCAAGCACAACACAAAGCCCAACGTAAGCCCAAGCCCAAGCCCAACCCTAACACTAACCCTAACCCTAACCCGAACCCGAACCCGAACTCAAACCCGAACCTGAACCCGAACCCGAACCCAAACCCGAACACTCACCCCAACCACAACCCCAACACCAACCCAACCCCAACTCTAACTCTACCGCTTACTCTAACGCTAACCCAAACCCTACCCTAACCCTAACACTAACCCTAACCTGAACTGTAACCCCAACACTAACCCTAAACCCAACCCGGACCCAAACCTCAACACCAACCATAACCCGAACAACAACCCCAAACACAACCCCAACCCCAACCCAACCCAAAACCTCAACCCTAACCCTAAACCTAACCCTAACAACAAACCCAACCCTAACCCTAAAGCTGACCCTAACCCGAACCCTAACCCGAACCCGAACCCAAACCCAAACCCTCACCCTCACCCTCACCCCAACAC
>NC_139475.1:2240000-2287500 GCF_057233095.1 Heloderma suspectum
TGACCCTGACCCTAACCACAACCCTAACCCTAACCCTAACCCTAAGCTTAACCCTAACCCTAACCCTAACCCCAACCCTAACCCTAACCCTAAACCTGACCCTAACGCTAAATCCAACCCTAACCCTAACACTAACCCTAACCCCAAACCTAACCCTAACCCTAACCCTAACCCTAACCCTAACCCCAACCCTATCCCTAACCGAGACCCTAACCCTAATTCCAACCCTAACCCTAACACTAACCCTAACCACAACCCTAACCCTAACACTAAACCTAACCCTTACCTCCACCCCAACCCTAAACCTAACCCCAACACCAACCCTAAACCTAACACTAACCCGAACCAGAAGCTGAATCCTAACCCCAACCCCAACCCCAACCCCAACCCCAACCCTAACCCTAACCCTAACCCTTACCCTAGCCCCAACCCCAACCCCAACCCCAACCCTAAACCAAACCCTAACGATAACACTAACCCTAACCCTAACAAAAACCCTAACTCTAACCCTAACCCTAACCCTAACCCTAACCCTAACCCGAAACCGAACCTGAAACCCAAACCCAAACCCAAACCAAACCCAAACCCAAACCCAAACCCAACCCCAACCCCAACCCAACACCAACCCCAACCCCAACCCAACCCCAACCCCAACCCCAACCCCGAACCTAACCCTAACACTAAGGGTAACCCTAAACAGAACCCGAAGCCAAAGCCGGACATGAACCCTAACCCGAGCCCTAGCCCTAGCCCTAACCCTAACCCTAACCCTAACCCTAACCCCAACCCCAACCCTAACCCTGACCCGACACTGAACCCCAACACAAAACCTAACCCCAACCCCAACCCCAACACAACCCCAACCCCAACCCCAACCCTAACCCTAACCACCACCCCAACCCTTACCCGAACCCCAACCCCAACCCCAACCAACCCCAAATCAAACCAAACCAAACCAAACCACAACCCTAACCCTAACCCTAACCCTAACCTCCACCCCAACTCTAACCCCAACCCGAGCCCCAACCCGAGCCCCAACCCCAACCCCAAACCCAACCCTAACCCCAACCCCAACCCCAACCCCAACCCGAACACTAACCCTAACCCTAACCCTAACCCTAACCCCAACCCCAACCCCAGCCCAACCCTAACCCCATCCCATACCCCAACCCCACCCCAACCCATCCCCAACCCCAAACCCAACCCCAACCCTAACCCTAAACACCACCCCAACCCTAACCCGAACGCCAACCCCAACCCGAACGCAACCCCAAACCAAACCAAACCAAACCAAAACCCTAACCCCAACCCTAACCTCCACCCCAACCCTAAACCCAAAACCAATCCCAAGACCAACCCGAACCCCAAACCCAACCCTAACCCCAACCCCAACCCGAACCTGAACAGTAACCCTAACCCTAACCCCAACCCCAACCCCAACCCCAACCCAACCCAACCCAACCCAACCCATCCCCAACCCCAACCCCAACCCCAACCCCAACCCCAACCCCAACCATAAAACTAACCCTAACCCTAACAAAAACCCTAACACTAACCCTAACCGTAACCCAAACCCGAACCCGAAACCCAACACCAACCCCAACCCCAACCCCAACCCAACCCAACCCAACCCAACCCCAACCCCAACCCCAACCCTAACCCTAACGAGAACGGTAACCCTAAACAGAACCCGAAGCCAAAGCCGGACATGAACCCTAACCCGAACCCTAGCCCTAGCCCTAACCCTTACCCTTACCCAAACCCCAACCCCAACCCTTACCCCTTCACTAACCCTAACCCCAACCCCAACCCCAACCCTAACCCTGAACCGACACTGAACCCAAACCCAAAACCTAACCCCAACCCCAACACAACCCCAACCCCAACCCTAACCCTAACCCTAATCACCACCCCAACCCTAACCCGAACCCCAACCCCAACCCCAACCCAACCCCAAATCAAACCAAACCAAACCAAACCAAACGAAACCACAACCCTAACCCTAACCCTAACCTCCACCCCAATCCTAATCCCAAGCCCAAGCCCAAGCCCAACCCCAAACCCAACCCTAACCCTAACCCCAACCCTAACCCTTACCCTACACCAAATACTAAACCTAAACCTCACCCTAACCCTAACCCCAATCCTTACACCAAGCACAACACAAAGCCCAACGTAAGCCCAAGCCCAAGCCCAACCCTAACACTAACCCTAACCCTAACCCGAACCCGAACCCGAACTCAAACCCGAACCTGAACCCGAACCCGAACCCAAACCCGAACACTCACCCCAACCACAACCCCAACACCAACCCAACCCCAACTCTAACTCTACCGCTTACTCTAACGCTAACCCAAACCCTACCCTAACCCTAACACTAACCCTAACCCAAAACCCAACCCCAACCCCAACCCCAACCCAACACAACCCACACCAAACCAAACCGCAAACCTAACCCTAACCCTTACCACAACCCCAACCCCAACCCTAACTCTAACCCTAATCCTAATCATAACCCTAACCCTAACACTAACCCTAACCTCAAACCCAATTCCAACCCCCACCCTAACCCTAATCCTAAACCCAACCGAAGCCAAAGCAGGACCTGAACCCTAAACCTAGCCCTAGCCCTAGCCCTAACCCTAACCCCAAACACAACCACAACCCTAACCCTAACCCCAAACCAAACCCTAAATATAACCCGAACCTGAACCCGAGCCTGAATCCGAACCCCAACCCCAACCCGAAACTGAAACCGAACTCGAACCCTAACCCTAACCACAACACCAACCCAACCCCACCCCAAACCTAAAACTAAACCCAACCCCAACCCCAACCCCAACCCCAACCCCAACCCTAACCCTAACGAGAATGGAAACCCTAAATAGAACCCGAAGCCAAAGCCGGACATGAACCCTAACCCGAACCCTAGCCCTAGCCCTAACCCTTACCCTTACCCAAACCCCAACCCTTACCCCTTCACTAACCCTAACCCCAACCCCAACCCCAACCCAAACCCCAATCGTAACCCTAACCCTAACCCTAACCCTAACGCTTATCTCCACCCTAACCCGAACCCTAACCCCAAACCAAACCCTAAACATAACCCTAACTCGAACCCGACCCTGAATCTGAACCCCAACCCCAACCCCAACCCTAACCCTAATCCTAACCCAAACCCGAACCTGAACCTGAACCCGAACCCAAACCCAAACCCTCACCCTCACCCTCACCCTCACCCCAACCCCAACGCCAACGCCAACCCAACCCCAACCCCAACCCGAACGCTAAACCTAACCCTAAACCTAACCCGAACAAAAAGCCGGACCTGAACGCTATCTCTATCCCTATCCCTACCCCTACCCCTAACCCTAACCCTAACCCCAACCCCAACCCCAACCCCAACCCCAACCCCAACCCTAACCCCAACCCCAACCCTAACCCTAATCCGAACCCCAACCCCAACCCTAACACTAACCCTAACCCCAAACCCAGCCCCAACCCCATACCAACCCCAACCCTAACCCTTACACTAACCCTAAACCCAACACTAACCCTAACCCCAACTCTAACCCTAACCCCAACCCCAACCCTAACCCGAACTCCAACCCGAACACGACCACGAAACCGAACACGAACACGAACCCTAACCCTAACCCTAACTCCAAGCCCAACCCTAACCCTGACCCTCACACTAACCCAAATCCTAACCCTCACCCCAACCCCAACCCAAACCCCTACCCGAACCCCAAGCCCAACCTAAGCCCAAGCCCAAGCCCAAGCCCAAGCCCAACCCTAACCATAACGCTAACCCTAACCCTAACAAAAACCCTAACACTAACCCTAACCGTAACCCAAACCCGAACCCGAAAACCAACCCCAACCCCAACCCCAACCCAACCCAACCCCAACCCCAACCCTAACCGTAACGAGAACGGTAACCCTAAACAGAACCCGAAGCCAAAGCCGGACATGAACCCTAACCTGAGCCCTAGCCCTAGCCCTAGCCCTAACCCTTACCCAAACCCCAACCCTTACCCCTACACTAACCCTTACCCAAACCCCAACCCTTACCCCTACACTAACCCTAACCCCAAACCCCAACCCCAACCCCAACCCTAACCCCAACCCCAACCCCAACCCCAAACCCAACCCTGACCCGACACTGAACCCAAACCCAAACCCAAAACCTAACCCCAACCCCAACCCCAACATTACCCCAACCCCAACCCTAACCCTAATCACCACCCCAACCCTAACCCCAACCCCAACCCCAACCCCAACCCAACCACAAATCAAACCAAACCAAAACCCTAACCCTAACCTCCACCCCAATCCTAACCCCAAGCCCAAGCCCAACCCCAACACTAACCCTAACCCTAACCTCCACCCCAATCCTAACCCCAAGCCCAAGCCCAACCCCAACAGTAACCCAAACCCGAACCGTAACCCCAACACTAACCCTAACACCAACACGAACCCGAACACGAACCCGAACCCGAACCCTAACCCTGACCCAAACCTCAACACCAAACATATCCCTAACACCAACCC
The DNA here is from genome assembly GCF_057233095.1 of Heloderma suspectum. Classification (NCBI taxonomy): domain Eukaryota; kingdom Metazoa; phylum Chordata; class Lepidosauria; order Squamata; family Helodermatidae; genus Heloderma; species Heloderma suspectum. The sequence continues at coordinate 2,244,555 of NC_139475.1, forward strand.
CAACCCCAACCCCAACCCAACCCAAAACCTCAACCCTAACCCTAAACCAAACCCTAACCACAACCACAACCCTAACCCTAACCCTAACCCTAACACTATCCCTAACCCAAAACCTAATCCTAACCAGAACCCGAAACCGAGCCCTAAGCCTAAGCCTAAGCCTAACCCTTGCCCTAACCCAAATACTAACCCTAACCCTATCACTAACCCTAACCCCAACCCCAACACCAAGCAAAACCCCAAGCCCATCCTAAGCCCAAGACCAACCGCAACCCCAAGCCTAACACTAAGCCTAACCCTAACCCTAACCCTAACCCTAACTTTAAACTAACCCCAAACCTAACTCTAACCATAACCACAAACCTAACCCTAACTCTATGCCTAACCCTAACCGTAACCCTAACCCCAACCCCAACCCCAACCCAAATCCAAACCCGACCCCAAACCCGAAACCCAACCCAACCCCAACCCTAACACAACCCGACCCCAAACCCGAAACCCAACCCCAACCACAACCCTAACACAACCCCAACCCAAACCCAAACCCTAACCATAACCCTAACACTATCCCTAATCCTAAACCTAAACCTAACCCTAACCTGAACCCGAACCCGAACCCAACCCCAACCCCAACCCCAACCCCAACCCCAACCCCAACCCTAACCCTTACCCTAACCCTAACCCTAACCCTAACACTAAACCTAACCCTTACCTCCACCCCAACCCTAAACCTAACCCCAACACCAACCCTAACCTTAACACTAACCCGAACCAGAAGCTGAATCCTAACCCCAACCCCAACCCCAACCCGAACCCTAACCCTTACCCTAGCCCCAACCCATCCCCAACCCCAACCCCAACCCCAACCCTAAACCAAACCCTAACCATAACACTAATCCTAACCCTAACAAAAACCCTAACTCTAAACCTAACCCTAACCCTAACCCGAAACCGAACCCGAAACCCAAACCCAACCCCAACCCCAACCCCAACCCCAACCCCAACCCAACCCAACCCCAACCCCAACCCCAAACCTAACCCTAACACTAAGGGTAACCCTAAACAGAACCCGAAGCCAAAGCCGGACATGAACCCTAACCCGAGCCCTAGCCCTAGCCCTAACCCTAACCCTAACCCTAATCCTAACGCTTATCTCCACCCCAACCCGAACCCTAACCCCAAACCAAACCCTAAACATAACCCTACTTCGAACCCGACCCTAAAACTGAACCTCAACCCCAACGCCAACCCCAAACCCAACCCTAACCCTAACCCTTACACTAAACCAAATAATAACCCTAAACCTCACCCTAACCCTAACCCCAACCGCAACCCCAAGCACAACCCCAAGCCCAAGCCCAAGCCCAAGCCCAAGCTCAAGCCCAACCCGAACCCCAACACTAACCCAAACCCAAACAGTAACCCCAACACTAACCCTAACCCCAACCCTGAACCAAACCTCAACACCAACGATAACCCGAACAACAACCCCAACCCCAACCCCAACCCTACCCAAAACCTCAACCCTAACCCTAAACCTAACCCTAACCACAAACCCAACCCTAACCCTAACCCTAACCCTAACCCTAACACTAACCCGAACCCAAACCCAAACCCAAACCCTCACCCTCACCCTCACCCCAACCCAAACGCTAAACCTAACCCTAAACCTAACCCGAACCAAAAGCCGGACCTGAACGCTATCTCTATCCCTATCCCTACCCCTACCCCTAAACCTAACCCTAACCCTAAACCTAACCCTAACCCTAACCCCAACCCCAACCCCAACCCCAACCCCAACCGCAACCCTAACCCAACCCCAACCCCAACCCCAACACTAACCCTAACCCCAAACCCAAACCCAAACATAACCCTGACCCGACACTGAATTGAACCCAAAACCTAACCCCAACCGCAACCCCAAAACAACCCCAACCCCAACACCAACCCTAACCCTAACCACCACCCCAAACCTAACCCGAACCCCAACCCCAACACAACCCCAAACCAAACCAAACCAAACGAAAACACAACCCTAAACCTAACCCTATCCCGAACTTCCACCCCACCCTAACCCTAACCCCAACCCCAACCAGAACCCCAACCCCAACCCCTAACCCTAACCCTAACCCTAACCCTAACCCTAACCCTAACCCTAACCCCTACCCCAACCCCAAGCACAAACCCAAGCCCAACCTACACCCAAGCCCAAGCCCAAGCCCAAGCCCAAGCCCAAGCCCAAGCACAACCCTAACACAACCCCTAACCCAAACCCGAACCAGAACCTGAACCAGAACCCGAACCAGAACCCGAACCAGAACTGGAACCCTAACCCTAACCCCAACCCCAACCCCAACCCTAACCCTAACACTAACCCAAACCTGAACGCGAACCCTAACCCGAACCCGAACCCCAAACCCAACCCTAACACTAACCCCAACCACAACCCCAAACCTAACCCTAACGGAAACACTAACCATAACCTGAACCCGATCCCTAAACCTAACCCCAACCCCAACCCAAACACAACCCCAGGCCCCACCCTAACCCTAACCCTAACCACCACCCCTAACCACAATCCCAACCATAACCCTAACCCTAACTACAACCAGAACCTTACCCTAACAAAACCCCTAACTCTAACCCTAACCCTAACCCTAAACCTAAACTCAACCCAAACCCTAACCCCAACCCCAACCCCAAACCCAACCCTAACCCCAACCCTAACTCTAACCCCAACCCTAACACTAACACTAACCCTAACCCCAACCCCAACCCCAACCCCAACGCCAACGCCAACCCCAAACCCAACCCTAACCCCAACTCTAACACTAACCCTAACCCTAACCCTAACTCTAACCCTAATCCTAATCATAACCCTAACCTCAATAGCAACATCAACCACAACCCCAACCCTAACCACAACACTAACCCGAACCCGAACCCTAACCCCAACCCTACCCCAACCCCAACAACAACCCCAAACCCAATCCAAACCCAAACCCAAACCCAAACCCAGCCCTTACCTTAACCCTAACCCCAACCACAACCCTAATGCTAACCCCAACCCCAACCGCAACCACAATGCAACCCCAGCCCTAGCCCCAACCCTAAACCTATCCCTAACCCTAACCACAACCAAAACCCTATCCTCACCCTAACACTAACACGAACACTAACACAAACCCGAACCCCAAGCCCAAGCCGAAGCCAAAGCCCAAGCTCAAGCACAACCCCAACCCCAACACTAAACCGAACCCGAACCCTAAACCTAACCCAAACACCAACCCTAACCCTAACTCCAAGCTCAACTCAAACCCCAACCCAACCACAAACCCAACCAAACCCCTCACCCTAACACTAACACTAACTCTAACCTCAACCCCAAACATAAACCCAATCCCAAACCTAAAACGAACCCAAACCCAAAGTCGAACCGTAACCCCAACACTAACCCTAACACCAACACGAACCCGAACACAAACCTGAACCCGAACCGGAACCCTAACCCAAACTCTAACCCTAACACTGACCCAAACCTCAACTCCAACCATATCCCTAACACCAACCCCAACCCCAACCCCAACCCAACCCAAAACCTCAACCCTAACCCTAAACCTAACCCCAACCACAACCCCAACACTAATCCTAACTCTAACCCTAACACTATGCCTAACCCTAAACCTAATCCTAAAAAGAACCCGAAACCGAACCCTAAGCCTAACCCTACCGCTAACCTTAAGCCAATCCCCAACCCTAACCCCTAGCCCAACTCAAAGCCCAACCCAAGCCAAAGCCCAAGCCCAAGCCCAACTGCAACCCCCAACCTAACACTAACCCTAACGCGAACACGAAACCTAACCGTAAGCCTAACCCTAACCCTAACCCTAACCCTAACCCTTGCCCTAACCCAAATACTAACCCTGACCATATCCCTAACCGTAACCCCAACCTCAACCCCAAGCAAAACCCCAAGCCCATCCTAAGCCCAAGACCAACTGCAACCCCAAGCCTAACACTAAGCCTAACCCGAACCCAAACCCAAAACCGAACCTGAACCCGAAACCTAACCACACCCCTAAACCTAACCCTAACCCTAACCCTAACTTTATACTAGCCCAAAACCTAACTCGAACCATAACCACAACCCTAACCCTAACTCTATGCCTAACCCTAACCGTAACCCTAACCCCAACCCCAACCCCAACCCAAATCCAAACCCGACCCCAAACCCGAAACCCAACCCCAACCCCAACCCTAACACAACCCCAACCCAAACACAAACCCTAACCCTAACCCTAACCACCACGCAAACACTAACCCTACCACTACCCCTAACACTAACCCTAACCCTAACCATAACCCTAACACTATTCCTACTCCTAAACCTAACCCTAACATGAACCCGAACCCGAACCCAACCCCAACCCCAACCCCAACCCCAACACTAACCCTTACCCTAACCCTAACCCTAACCCGAAACCCAACCCCAACCCCAACCCCAACCCCAACCCCAACCCCAACCCAACCCCAACCCCAACCCCAACCCCAACCCCAACCCTAACCCTAACCCTAACACTAAGGGTAACCCTAAACAGAACCCGAAGCCAAAGCCAGACATGAACCCTAACCCGAGCCCTAGCCCTAACCCTAACCCTAACCCTTACCCTAACCCCAACCCTTGCCCTTACACCTACCCTAACCCTAACCCCAACCCCAACCCTAACCCTGACCCGACATTGAACCCGAACCCAAAACCTAACCCCAACCCCATCCCCAACACAACCCCAACCCCAACCCCAACCCTAACCCTAACCACCACCCCAACCCTAACCTGAACCCCAAACCCAACCCCAACCAACCCCAAATCAAACCAAACCAAACCACAACCCTAAACCTAACCCTAACCTCCACCCCAACTCTAACCCCAACCCCAACCCGAGCCCCAACCCCAACCCCAACCCCAACCCTAACCCCAACCCCAACCCCAACCCGAACCCGAACACTAACGCTAACCCTAACCCTAACCCCAACCCCAACCCCAACCCCAACCCCAACCCCAACCCCACCCCAACCCTAACCCCATCCCAAACCCCAAACCCACCCCAACCCATCCCCAACCCCAACCCCAACCCTAAACCAAACCCTAACCATAACACTAACCCTAACCCTAACAAAAACCCTAACCCTAACCCCAACCCCAACCCCATCCCCAACCCGAACCCTAACCCTGACCCGACACTGAACCCGAACCCAGAACCTAACCACAACCCCAACCCTAACCCTAAACACCACCCCAACCGTAACCCGAACGCCACCCCCAACCTGAACGCAACCCCAAATCAAACCAAACCAAACCAAACTACAACCCTAACCACAACCCTAACCTCCACCCCAACCCTGAACCCAAACCCAATCCCAAGCCCAACCCGAACCCCAACCCCAACCCTAACCCCAACCCCAACCCGAACCTGAACAGTAACCCTAACCCTAACCCCAACCCCAACCCCAACCCCAACCCCAACCCAACCCAACCCAACCCAACCCAACCCAACCCAGCTCAACCCATCCCCAACACCAACACCAACCCCAACCCCAACCCTAACCATAACACTAACCCTAACCCTAACAAAAACTCTAACACTAACCCTAACCATAACCCAAACCCGAACCCGAAACCCAACCCCAACCCCAACCCCAACCCCAACCCAACCCAACCCAACCCCAACCCCAACCCCAACCCTAACCCTAATGAGAACGGTAACCCTAAACAGAACCCGAAGCCAAAGCCGGACATGAACCCTAACCCAAACCCCAACCCTTACCCCTACACTAACCCTAACTCCAACCCCAACCCTAACCCTAACCCTGACCCGACACTGAACCCAAACCCAAAACCTAACCCCAACCCCAACCCCAACACAACCCCAACCCCAACCCTAACCCTAACCCTAATCACCACCCCAACCCTAACCCGTACCCCAACCCCAACCCCAACCCAACCCCAAATCAAACCAAACCAAACCAAAGCACAACCCTAACCCTAACCCTAACCTCCACCCCAATCCTAACCCCAAGCCCAAGCCCAAGCTCAACCCCAAACCCAACCCTAACCCTAACCCCAACCGTAACCATTACCCTACACCAAATACTAAACCTAAACCTCACCCTAACCCTAACCCCAACCCTTACACCAAGCACAACACAAAGCCCAACCTAAGCCCAAGCCCAAGCCCAAGCCCAACCCTAACACTAACCCTAACCCGAACCCAAACCCGAACCCAAACCCCAACCCTCACCCCAACCCCAACCCCAACACCAACCCACCCCCAACTCTAACTCTAACACTAACCCAAAATTGAAGAACGTCAGGAAAACCACTAAACCGTTCAGGTATGACCTAAATCATATCCCTGATGAATATACAGTGGAGGTGAGGAATAGATTTCAGGGATTAGACCTGATAGACAGAGTGCCTGAGGAACTATGGACGGAGGTCTGTAACATTGTTCAGGAGGCAGCAACGAAATCCATCCCAAAGAAGAAGAAATGCAAGAAAGCCAAGTGGCTGTCGGATGAGGCTTTACAAGTAGCTGAGGAAAGAAGGGAAGTGAAAAGCAAGGGAGAAAGGGGAAGATATATCCAACTGAATGCAGCGTTCCAGAGAATAGCAAGGAGAGACAAGAAGGCCTTCTTCAATGAACAATGCAAAGAAATCGAGGAAAACAACAGAATGGGAAAGACTAGAGATCTCTTCAAGAAAATTGGAGATCTCAAGGGAACGTTTTGTGCAAAGACGGGCATGATAAAGGACACAGAAGGCAGGGACCTCACAGAAGCAGATGAGATTAAGAAGAGGTGGAAAGAATACACAGAAGAACTATACAGGAAAGATCTGAATGTCCCTGATAGCCATGATAGTGCGGTCACTGAACTTGAGCCGGACATCCTATAGAGTGAAGTCAAGTGGGCCTTAGGAAGCATTAGTAACAACAAAGCTAGCGGAGATGACAGTATTCCAGCCGAGCTATTTAAAATCCTAAAAGATGATGCTGTTAAAGTGCTGCATTCAATATGCCAACAAATCTGGAACACTCAACAGTGGCCACAAGACTGGAAAAGGTCAGTTTACATTCCAATTCCAAAGAAGGGCAACGCCAAAGAGTGTTCAAACTACCGCACCATTGCGCTCATTTCACATGCCAGCAAGGTGATGCTTAAAATCCTACAAGCTAGGCTTCAGCAGTATGCGAACCGAGAACTACCGGAAGTACAAGCTGGGTTTAGAAGAGGCAGAGGAACTAGAGATCAAATCGCCAACATTCGCTGCATCATGGAGAAAGCAAGAGAATTCCAGAAAAACGTCTATTTCTGCTTCATTGACTACGCTAAAGCCTTTGATTGTGTGGATCACAACAAACTGTGGCAAATTCTGAAAGTGATGGGAGTACCAGACCACCTTACCTGTCTCCTGAGAAACCTGTACGAGGGTCAAGAAGCAACAGTAAGAACCAGACATGGAACAACTGATTGGTTCAAAATTGGGAAAGGAGTACGACAAGGCTGCATATTGTCACCCTGCTTATTTAACTTATATGCAGAGTACATCATGAGAAATGCCGGGTTGGATGAATCACAGGTCGGAATTAAGATTGCCGGGAGAATTATCAACAACCTCCGATATGCAGACGATACCACCCTAATGGCAGAAAGCGAAGAGGATCTCAAGAGCCTCTTGTTGAGGGTGAAAGAGGAGAGTGCAAAAGTTGGTTTGAAAATCAACATTAAAAAAACTAAGATCATGGCATCTGGCCCCATCACCGCAGACGGTGACTGTAGCCATGAAATTAAAAGACGCTTGCTCCTTGGGAGGAAAGCTATGGCCAACCTAGACAGCATAGTAAGAAGCAGAGACATCACCTTGCCGACAAAGGTCCGTCTAATCAAAGCTATGGTTTTCCCAGTAGTAATGTATGGCTGTGAGAGCTGGACTATAAGGAAGGCTGAGCGCCGAAGAATTGATGCTTTCGAACTGTGGTGCTGGAGAAGACTCTTACGAGTCCCCTGGACTGCAAGGAGGTCAAATCAGTCCATCCTAAAGAAAATCAACCCTGAGTGCTCATTGGAAGGACAGATACTGAAGCTGAAGCTGAAATATTTTGGCCACCTAATGCGAAGAGAAAACTCCCTGGAAAAGACCCTGATGCTGGGAAAGACTGAAGGCAAAAGGAGAAGGGGACGGCAGAGGATGAGATGGCTAGATAGCATCACGGATGCAATGAATATGAACTTGAGCACGCTCCGGGAGAGAGCGCAGGACAGGAAGGCCTGGCGTGCTATGGTCCATGGGGTCACGAAGAGTCGGACACGACTGAACGACTGAACAACAACAACAAACCCTACCCTAACCCTAACCCAAAACCCAACCCCAACACCAACCCCAACCCAACACAACCCACACCAAACCAAAACGCAAACCTAACCCTAACCCTTACCACAACCCCAACCCCAACCTAAACTCTAACCCTAATCCTAATCGTAACCCTAACCCTAACCTCAACCCCAATCCCAACCCCCACCCTAACCCTAACCCTAACCCTAACGCTTATCTCCACCCCAACCCGATCCCTAACCCCAAACCCAACAGTAACCCTAACCCTTACACTACACCAAATAATAACCCTAAACCTCACCCTAACCCTAACCCCAACCCCAAGCACAACCCCAACCCCAAGCCCAAGCCAAAGCCCAAGCCCAAACCCAAGCCCAAGCTCAAGCCCAACCCAAACCCCAACACTAACCCTAAACCCAACCCTGACCCAAACCTCAACACCAACCATAACCCGAACAACAACCCCAACCCCAACCCCAACCCCAACTCAACCCCAACCCTAACTCTAACTCTAACCCTAATCCTAATCATAACCCTAACCCTAACCCTAACCACAAACCCAACCCTAACCCTAACCCTAACCCTAACCCTAACACTAACCTGAACCCGAACCCAAACCCAAACCCTCACCCTCACCCTCACCCCAACCCAAACGTCAACCCAACCCCAACCCCAACCCCAAAGCTAAACCTAACCCTAACCCTAACCACAAACCCAACCCTAACCCTAAACCTAACCCTAACCCCAACCCAAACACAACCCCAGCCCCAACCCTAACCCTAACCACCACCCCTAACCACAATCCCAACCCTAACCCTAACCCTAACTACAACCAGAACCCTAACCCTAACGCTTAACCATCTAAAACCCTAACTCTAACCCTAACCCTAAACTCCACCCAAATCCTAACCCCTACCCCATCCCAACGCTAACCCTAACGCTAACACTAAACCTAACCCGAACCCTAACACGAACACGACCGCTAACCCCAACCCTCACTCTAACCCTCACTCTAACCCTAAAACTAACCTTAAACCTAACCAAAACCTCAACACCAACACCAACCCTAACCCCAAACATAACCATTACCCTAACCCGAACCCGAACCCGAAAACGAACCCAAACCCCATCCCCAACCCCAACCCAACCCCAACCCCAACCCTAACCCCAACCCTAACCCCAACCCTAACCCTAACCCTAACCCCAACCCTAACCTGAACCCGAACCCGAACCCGAACTCTAACCCGGAAACGACCACGAAACCGAAAATGAACATGAATCCTAACCCTAACCCTAACCCTAACTACAAGCCAAACCCTAACCCTAACCCTAACCACCACGCGAACACTACCTCTACCCCTACCCCTAACACTAACCCCAACCCTAACCCCAACCCTAACCTGAACCCGAACCCGAACCCGAACCCGAACCCGAACTCTAACCCGGAAACGACCACGAAACCGAAAATGAACATGAATCCTAACCCTAACCCTAACCCTAACTACAAGCCAAAACCTAACCCTAACCCTGACCCTGACACTAACCCGAACCCTAACCCTCACCCCAACCCCAACCCCAACCCCAATTCCAACCCCCACCCTAACCCTAATCCTAAACCTAACCCGAAGCCAAAGCAGGACCTGAACCCTCAACCTAGCCCTAGCCCTAGCCCTAACCCTAACCCCAACCACAACCACAACCCTAACCCTAACCCCAAACCAAACCCTAAATATAACCCTAACCCAAACCCGACCCTGAATCCGAACCCAAAACCCAACCCGAAACCGAAACCGAACTCGAACCCTAACCCTAACCCCAACCCCAATCCCAATCCAACCCATCCACAACCCTAACCCAAACCCAAACCCTCACCCTCATCCCAACGCCAACGCCAACCCAACCCAACCACAACCCCAAACCCAACGCTAAACCTAACCCTAAACCTAACCCGAACCAAAAGCCGGACCTGAACGCTATCTCTATCCCTACCCCTACCCCTAAACCTAACCCTAACCCTAACCCCAACCCCAACCCCAACCCCAACCCCAACCCTAAACCGAACCCCAACCCCAACCCCAACCCTAACCCTAACCCTAACCCCAACCCCAACCCCAACCCTAACCCCAACCCTAACCCTAACCCTAAACCGAACCCCAACCCCAACCCCAACCCTAACACTAACCCTAACCCCAACCCCAACACCAACGCCAACCCCAAACCCAACCCTAACCCTAACCCCAACTCTAACACTAACTCTAACCCTAACTCGAACCCAAATCCTAATCATAACCCTAACCTCAATAGCAACATCAACCACAACCCCAACCCTAACCACAACATTAACCCTAACCCGAACCCTAACCTGAAGCCTAACCCCAACCCCAACCCTACCCCAACCCCAACAACAACCCCAAACCCAATCCAAACCCAAACCCAAACCCAGCCCTTACCTTAACCCTAACCCCAACCACAACCCTAATGCTAACCCCAACCCCAACCCCAACCACAACGCAACCCCAGCCCTAGCCCCAACCCTAAACCTATCCCTAACCCTAACCAGAACCAAAACCCTAACCTCACCCTAACCCTAACACTAACAGGAACCGGATCCCCAAGCCCAAGCCCAAGCCCAAGCCCTAGCTCAAGCACAACCCCAACCCCAAACCCAACACTAACCCGAACCCGAACCCTAAACCAAACCCAAACACCAACCCTAACCCTAACTCCAACCTCAACTCAAACCCCGACCCAACCACAAACCCAACCAAACCCCTCACCCTAACACTAACACTAACTCTAACCTCAACCCCAAACCTAAACCGAACCCGAACCCAAAGTCGAACCGTAACCCCAACACTAACCCTAACACCAACACGAACCCGAACACAAACCTGAACCCGAACCGGAACCCTAACCCGAACTCTAACCCTAACACTGACCCAAACCTCAACACCAACCATATCCCTAACACCAACCCCAACCCCAACTCCAACCCAACCCAAAACCTCAACCCTAACCCTAAACCTAACCCTAACCACAACCACAACACTAACCCAAACCCTAACCCTAAGGCTAACCCTAACACTATCCCTAACCCTAAACCTAATCCTAACAAGAACCCGAAACCGAACCCTAAGCCTAATCCTACCGCTAACCTTAAGCCAATCCCCAACCCTAACCCCTGGCCCAACTCAAAGCCCAACCCAAGCCCAAGCCCAAGCCCAAGCCCAAGCCCAACTGCAACCCCCATCCTAACACTATCCCTAACGCGAACCCGAAACCTAACCGTAACCCTAACCCTAACCCTAACCCTAACCATTGCCCTAACCCAAATACTAACCCTAACCCTATCCCTAACCCTAACCCCAACCCCAACACCAAGCAAAACCCCAAGCCCATCCTAAGCCCAAGACCAACCGCAACCCCAAGCCTAACACTAAGCCTAACCCGAACCCGAACCCAAAACCGAACCCGAACCCAAAACCTAACCGCACCCCTAACCCTAACCCTAACCCTAACTTTAAACTAGCCCAAAACCTAACTTTAACCATAACCACAACCCTAACCCTAACTCTATGCCTAACCCTAACCGTAACCCTAACCCCAACCCCAACCCCAACCCAAATCCAAACCAGACCCCAAACCCGAAACCCAACCCCAACCCCAACCCTAACACAACCCCAACCCAAACCCAAACCCTAACCCTAACCCTAACCACCACGCGAACACTACCTCTACCCCTACCCCTAACACTAACCCTAACCCTAACCATAACCCTAACACTATCCCTACTCCTAAACCTAACCCTAACCTGAACCCGAACCCGAACCCGAACCCGAACTCTAACCCGGAAACGACCACGAAACCGAAAATGAACATGAATCCTAACTCTAACCCTAACCCTAACTACAAGCCAAAACCTAACCCTGACCCTGACACTAACCCGAACCCTAACCCTCACCCCAACCCCAACCCCAAACCCAACCCCAATTCCAACCCCCACCCTAACCCTAATCCTAAACCTAACCCGAAGCCAAAGCAGGACCTGAACGCTCAACCTAGCCCTAGCCCTAGCCCTAACCCTAACCCCAACCACAACCACAACCCTAACCCTAACCCCAAACCAAACCCTAAATATAACCCTAACCCAAACCCGACCCTGAATCCGAACCCAAAACCCAACCCGAAACCAAAACCGAACTCGAACCCTAACCCTAACCCCAACCCCAATCCCAATCCAATCCAACCCATCCACAACCCTAACCCAAACCCAAACCCTCACCCTCACCCCAACCCCAACGCCAATGCCAACCCAACCCAACCACAACCCCAAACCCAACGCTAAACCTAACCCTAAACCTAACCCGAACCAAAAGCCGGACCTGAACGCTATCTCTATCCCTATCCCTACCCCTAAACCTAACCCTAACCCTAACCCTAACCCCAACCCCAACCCCAACGCCAACCCTAACCACAACCCCAACCCTAACCCTAAACCAAACCCCAACCCCAACCCCAACCCCAACCCTAAACCTAACCCTAACCCCAACCCCAACCCCAACCCCAACCCCAACCCTAACCCCAACCCCAACCCTAACCCTAAACCGAACCCCAACCCCAACCCCAACCCTAACACTAACCCTAACCCCAACCCCAACACCAACGCCAACCCCAAACCCAACCCTAGCCCCAACTCTAACACTAACTCTAACCCTAACTCGAACCCAAATCCTAATCATAACCCTAACCTCAATAGCAACATCAACCACAACCCCAACCCTAACCACAACATTAACCCTAACCCGAACCCTAACCTGAAGCCTAACCCCAACCCCAACCCTACCCCAACCCCAACAACAACCCCAAACCCAATCCAAACCCAAACCCAAACCCAGCCCTTACCTTAACCCTAACCCCAACCACAACTCTAATGCTAACCCCAACCTCAACCCCAACCACAACGCAACCCCAGCCCTAGCCCCAACCCTAAACCTATCCCTAACCCTAACCACAACCAAAACCCTAACCTCACCCTAACCCTAACACGAACCGGATCCCCAAGCCCAAGCCCTAGCTCAAGCACAACCCCAACCCCAAACCCAACACTAACCCGAACCCGAACCCTAAACCAAACCCAAACACCAACCCTAACCCTAACTCCAACCTCAACTCAAACCCCGACCCAACCACAAACCCAACCAAACCCCTCACCCTAACACTAACACTAACTCTAACCTCAACCCCAAACCTAAACCGAACCCGAACCCAAAGTCGAACCGTAACCCCAACACTAACCCTAACACCAACACGAACCCGAACACAAACCTGAACCCGAACCGGAACCCTAACCCGAACTCTAACCCTAACACTGACCCAAACCTCAACACCAACCATATCCCTAACACCAACCCCAACCCCAACCCAACCCAAAACCTCAACCCTAACCCTAAACCTAACCCTAACCACAACCACAACACTAACCCAAACCCTAACCCTAAGGCTAACCCTAACACTATCCCTAACCCTAAACCTAATCCTAACAAGAACCCGAAACCGAACCCTAAGCCTAACCCTACCGCTAACCTTAAGCCAATCCCCAACCCTAACCCCTGGCCCAACCCAAGCCCAAGCCCAAGCCCAAGCCCAAGCCCAAGCCCAAGCCCAACTGCAACACCCACCCTAATACTAACCCTAACGCGAACCCGAAACCTAACCCTAACCCTAACCCTAACCCTAACCCTAACCCTAACCCTTGCCCTAACCCAAATACTAACCCTAATCCTATCCCTAACCCTAACCCCAACCCCAACACCAAGCAAAACCCCAAGCCCATCCTAAGCCCAAGACCAACCGCAACCCCAAGCCTAACACTAAGCCTAACCCGAACCCGAACCCAAAACCGAACCCGAACCTGAAACCTAACTGCACCCCTAACCCTAACCCTAACCCTAACTTTAAACTAGCCCAAAACCTAACTTTAACCATAACCACAACCCTAACCCTAACTCTATGCCTAACCCTAACCGTAACCCTAACCCCAACCCCAACCCCAACCCAAATCCAAACCAGACCCCAAACCCAAAACCCAACCCCAACCCCAACCCTAACACAACCCCAACCCCAACCCAAACCCTAACCCTAACCCTAACCACCACGCGAACACTACCTCTACCCCTACCCCTAACACTAACCCTAACCCTAACCATAACCCTAACACTATCCCTACTCCTAAACCTAACCCTAACCTGAACCCGAACCCGAACCCGAACCCGAACTCTAACCCGGAAACGACCACGAAACCGAAAATGAACATGAATCCTAACTCTAACCCTAACCCTAACTACAAGCCAAAACCTAACCCTGACCCTGACACTAACCCGAACCCTAACCCTCACCCCAACCCCAACCCCAAACCCAACCCCAATTCCAACCCCCACCCTAACCCTAATCCTAAACCTAACCCGAAGCCAAAGCAGGACCTGAACGCTCAACCTAGCCCTAGCCCTAGCCCTAACCCTAACCCCAACCACAACCACAACCCTAACCCTAACCCCAAACCAAACCCTAAATATAACCCTAACCCAAACCCGACCCTGAATCCGAACCCAAAACCCAACCCGAAACCAAAACCGAACTCGAACCCTAACCCTAACCCCAACCCCAATCCCAATCCAATCCAACCCATCCACAACCCTAACCCAAACCCAAACCCTCACCCTCACCCCAACCCCAACGCCAATGCCAACCCAACCCAACCACAACCCCAAACCCAACGCTAAACCTAACCCTAAACCTAACCCGAACCAAAAGCCGGACCTGAACGCTATCTCTATCCCTATCCCTACCCCTAAACCTAACCCTAACCCTAACCCTAACCCCAACCCCAACCCCAACGCCAACCCTAACCACAACCCCAACCCTAACCCTAAACCAAACCCCAACCCCAACCCCAACCCCAACCCTAAACCTAACCCTAACCCCAACCCCAACCCCAACCCCAACCCCAACCCTAACCCCAACCCCAACCCTAACCCTAAACCGAACCCCAACCCCAACCCCAACCCTAACACTAACCCTAACCCCAACCCCAACACCAACGCCAACCCCAAACCCAACCCTAGCCCCAACTCTAACACTAACTCTAACCCTAACTCGAACCCAAATCCTAATCATAACCCTAACCTCAATAGCAACATCAACCACAACCCCAACCCTAACCACAACATTAACCCTAACCCGAACCCTAACCTGAAGCCTAACCCCAACCCCAACCCTACCCCAACCCCAACAACAACCCCAAACCCAATCCAAACCCAAACCCAAACCCAGCCCTTACCTTAACCCTAACCCCAACCACAACTCTAATGCTAACCCCAACCTCAACCCCAACCACAACGCAACCCCAGCCCTAGCCCCAACCCTAAACCTATCCCTAACCCTAACCACAACCAAAACCCTAACCTCACCCTAACCCTAACACGAACCGGATCCCCAAGCCCAAGCCCTAGCTCAAGCACAACCCCAACCCCAAACCCAACACTAACCCGAACCCGAACCCTAAACCAAACCCAAACACCAACCCTAACCCTAACTCCAACCTCAACTCAAACCCCGACCCAACCACAAACCCAACCAAACCCCTCACCCTAACACTAACACTAACTCTAACCTCAACCCCAAACCTAAACCGAACCCGAACCCAAAGTCGAACCGTAACCCCAACACTAACCCTAACACCAACACGAACCCGAACACAAACCTGAACCCGAACCGGAACCCTAACCCGAACTCTAACCCTAACACTGACCCAAACCTCAACACCAACCATATCCCTAACACCAACCCCAACCCCAACCCAACCCAAAACCTCAACCCTAACCCTAAACCTAACCCTAACCACAACCACAACACTAACCCAAACCCTAACCCTAAGGCTAACCCTAACACTATCCCTAACCCTAAACCTAATCCTAACAAGAACCCGAAACCGAACCCTAAGCCTAACCCTACCGCTAACCTTAAGCCAATCCCCAACCCTAACCCCTGGCCCAACCCAAGCCCAAGCCCAAGCCCAAGCCCAAGCCCAAGCCCAAGCCCAACTGCAACACCCACCCTAATACTAACCCTAACGCGAACCCGAAACCTAACCCTAACCCTAACCCTAACCCTAACCCTAACCCTAACCCTTGCCCTAACCCAAATACTAACCCTAATCCTATCCCTAACCCTAACCCCAACCCCAACACCAAGCAAAACCCCAAGCCCATCCTAAGCCCAAGACCAACCGCAACCCCAAGCCTAACACTAAGCCTAACCCGAACCCGAACCCAAAACCGAACCCGAACCTGAAACCTAACTGCACCCCTAACCCTAACCCTAACCCTAACTTTAAACTAGCCCAAAACCTAACTTTAACCATAACCACAACCCTAACCCTAACTCTATGCCTAACCCTAACCGTAACCCTAACCCCAACCCCAACCCCAACCCAAATCCAAACCAGACCCCAAACCCAAAACCCAACCCCAACCCCAACCCTAACACAACCCCAACCCCAACCCAAACCCTAACCCTAACCCTAACCACCACGCGAACACTACCTCTACCCCTACCCCTAACACTAACCCTAACCCTAACCATAACCCTAACACTATCCCTACTCCTAAACCTAACCCTAACCTGAACCCGAACCCGAACCCGAACCCGAACCCAACCCCAACCCCAACCCCAACCCCAACACTAACCCTTACCCTAACCCTAACCCTAACCCTAACACTAAACCTAACCCTTACCTCCACCCCAACCCTAAATCTAACCCCAACCCCAACACTAACCCTAACACTAACCCGAACCAGAAGCTGAATCCTAACCCCAACCCCAACCCCAACACAAGCCCAACCCCAACCCCAACCCTAACCAGAACCCCAACCCCAACTCCAACCAACCCCAAATCAAACCAAAACAAACCGAACCAAACCACAACCCTAACCCTAACCCTAACCTCCACCCCAACCCTAACCCCAACCCCAGCCCCAACCCCAACCCCAAACCCAACCCTAACCCCAACCCCAACCCCAACCCGAACACTAACCCTAACCCCATCCCCAACCCCAAACCCAACCCTAACCATAACACTAACCCTAATCCTAACAAAAACCCTAACACTAACCCTAACCGTAACCCAAACCCGAACCCGAAACCCAACCCCAACCCCAACCCAACCCAGCCCAACCCCAACCCCAACCCCAACCCCAACCCCAACCCCAACCCCAACCCCAACCCTAACCCTAACGAGAACGGCAACCCTAAACAGAACCCAAAGCCAAAGCCGGACATGAAACCTAACCCGATCACCAGCCCTAGCCCTAACCCTTACCCAAACCCCAACCCTTACCCCTTCACTAACCCTAACCCCAACCCCAACCCCAACCCCAACCCCAACCCTAACCCTGACCCGGCACTGAACCCAAACCCAAAACCTAACCCCAACCCCAACACAACCCCAACACAACCCTAACCCTAATCCCCACCCCAACCCTAACCCCAACCCCAACCCCAACCCAACCCCAAATCAAACCAAACCAAACCAAACCAAACCAAACCACAACCCTAACCCTAACCCTAACCTCCACCCCAATCCTAACCCCAAGCCCAAGCCCAAACCCAACCCCAACCCCAAACCCAACCCTAACACTAACCCCAACCCTAACCCTTACCCTACACCAAATACTAAACATAAACCTCACCCTAACCCTAACCCCAATCCTTACACCAAGCACAACTCAAAGCCCAACCTAAGCCCAAGCCCAAGCCCAAGCCCAACCCTAACACTAACCCTAACCCGAACCTGAACCCGAACCCAAACCCGAACACACACCCCAACCACAACCCCAACCCCAACCCAACCCCAACTCTAACTCTAACGCTAACCCAAACCCTACCCTAACCCTAACACTAACCCTAACCGAAAACCCAACCCCAACCCCAACCCAACACAACCCACACCAAACCAAACCGCAAACCTAACCCTAACCCTTACCACAACCCCAACCCCAACCCTAACTCTAACCCTAATCCTAATCCTAATCATAACCCTAACCCTAACCCTAACCTCAACCCCAATCCCAACCCCCACCCTAACCCTAATCCTAAACCCAACCCGAAGCCAAAGTCGGACCTGAACCCTAAACCTAGCCCTAGCCCTAGTGCTAGCCCTAACCCTAACCCTAACCCCAACCCCAACCCCAACCCAAACCCTAACCCTAACCCTAAAGCTTATCTCCACCCCAACCCGAACCCTAACCCCAAACCAAACCCTAAACATAACCCTAACTCGAACCCGACCCTGAATCTGAACCCCAACCCCAACCCTAAACCTAACCCTTACCCTAACCCTAACCCAAACCCGAACCCGAACCCAAACCCAAACCCAAACCATCACACTCACCCTCACCCCAACCCCAACGCCAACGCCAACCCAACCCCAACCCTAACCCGAACGCTAAACCTAACCCTAAACCTAACCCGAACCAAGAGCCGGACCTGAACGCTA
Organism: Heloderma suspectum; assembly: GCF_057233095.1. NCBI lineage: Eukaryota > Metazoa > Chordata > Lepidosauria > Squamata > Helodermatidae > Heloderma > Heloderma suspectum. The sequence goes on from NC_139475.1 coordinate 2,263,499, forward strand.
TCTCTATCCCTATCCCTACCCCTAACCCTAACCCTATCCCCAACCCCAACCCCAACCCTAACCCCAAACCCAACCCTAACCCTAAACCGAACCCCAACCCCAACCCTAACACTAACCCTAACCCCAACCCCAGCCCCAACCCCATACCAAACACAACCCCAACCCCAACCCCAACCCTAACCCTGACCTGACACTGAACCCAAACCCAAAACCTAACCCCAACCCCAACCCCAACACAACCCCAACCCCAACCCTAACCCCAACCCCAACCCTAACCAGCAGCACCAGACAGGCCGCTTAACAAGATCAGCCTCGGATGGCCTTCTCTCTGTCGCATCAGCCAGGACAGCTAGACTGGTGGGGACGAGGGAGAGGTCCTTCTCTGTGGTGGCCCCCACTCTGTGGAACTCCCTCCCTAGTGAACTCCATCATGCCCCCTCTTTAATGAGCTTCCGTCGTGCATTAAAAACGTGGTTGTTCAGGCAGGCATTTGGGGTGGGTTAGGGTATTTTTTAAAAAAAATTATGGTAAAATTTTATTGTATTAAATTGTTTTATGGTGGGTTGTACATAACCCAGAGTGGCTGGGTGACCAGTCAGATGGGCGATTAATAAATTTAATAAATAAATAAATAAATAAATAAATAAATAAATAATCATCACCCCAACCCTAACCCCAACCCCAACCCAACCCCAACACAACCCCAAATCAAACCAAACCAAACCAAACCAAACCAAACCACAACCCTAACCCTAACCCTAACCTCCACCCCAATCCTAACCCCAAGCCCAAGCCCAAGCCCAACCCCAAACCCAACCCTAACACTAACCCCAACCCTAACCCTTACCCTACACCAAATACTAAACCTAAACCTCACCCTAACCCTAACCCCAACCCTTACACCAAGCACAACTCAAAGCCCAACCTAAGCCCAAGCCCAACCCTAACACTAACCCTAACCCTAACCCGAACCCGAACCTAAACCCGAACCCTCAACACAACCCCAACCCCAACCCCAACCCCAACGCACACCCAACTCTAACTCTAACGCTAACGCTAACGCTAACGCTAACGCTAACGCTAACCCAAACCCTAACCCTAACCCTAACCCTAACACTAACCCTAACCCAAAACCCAACCCCAACCCCAACCCCAACGCAACCCCAACTCTAACTCTAACTCTAACTCTAACTCTAACGCTAACGCTAACCCAAACCCTAACCCTAACACTAACCCTAACACTAACCCTAACCCTAACCCAAAACCCAACCCCAACCCCAACCCCAACTGAACACAACCCACACCAAACCAAACCGCAAACCTAACACTAACCCTTACCATAACCCCAACCCCAACCCTAACTCTAACCCTAATCCTAATCATAACCGTAACCCTAACCTCAACCCCAACACCAACACCAACCCCAAACCCAATCCCAATCCCAACCCCCACCCTAAACCTAATACTAAACCCAACCGGAAGACAAAGTCGGACCTGAACCCTAAACCTAGCCCTAGCCCTAGCCCTAGCGCTAGCCCTAACCCTAACCACAACCCCAACCCCAACCCAAACCAAACCCTAACCCTAACCCTAACCCTAACCCTAACCCTAACCCTAAAGCTTATCTCCACCCCAACCCGAACCCTAACCCCAAACCAAACCCTAAACATAACCCTAACTCGAACCCGACCCTGAATCTGAACCCCAACCCCAACCCCAACCCTAACCCTAACCCTAACCCTTACACTAAACCAAATAATAACCCTAAACCTCACCCTAACCCTAACCCCAACCCCAACCCCAACCCCAAGCACAACCCCAAACCCAAGCCCAAGCCCAAGCCCAAGCCCAAGCTCAAGCCAAACCCGAACCCCAACACAACCCCAAACCAAACCAAACCAAACCAAAACACAACCCTAAACCTAACCCTATCCCTAACTTCCACCCCACCCTAACCCCAACCCCAATCCCAACCACAACCCCAACCCCAAACCCTAACCCTAACCCTAACCCTAACCCTAACCCTAACCCTAACCCTAACCTTAACCCTTACCCTAAACCTAATAATAACCCTAACCCTAACCCCTACCCCAACCCCAAACCTAACCCAAACCCGAAGCAGAACCTGAACCCGAACCAGAACCGGAACCCTAACCCTAACCCCAAACCCAACCCCAACCCTAACCCTAACACTAACCCAAACCTGAATGCGAACCCTAACCCTAACCCTAACCCCAACCCCAACCCCAACCCTAACCCCAACCACAACCCCAACCCCAAACCTAATCCTAACAGTAACCCTAACCATAACCTGAACCTGAACCCGATCCCTAAACCTAACCCCAACCCCAACCCAAACACAACCCCAGCCCCAACCCTAACCCTAACCCTAACCACGACCCCTAACCACAATCCCAGCCCTAACCTTAACCCTAACTACAACCAGAACCCTAACCCTAACGTTAAACCAACTAAAACACTAACTCTAACCCTAACCCTAACCCTAAACTCCACCCCAATCCTAACCCCTACCCCATCCCAACGCTAACCCTAACGCTAACGCTAACACTAAACCTAACCCGAACCCTAACACGAACACGACCGCTAACCCCAACCCTCACTCTAACGCGAACCCTAACCCAAAAACTAACCTTAAACCTAACCTAAACCCCAACCCAACCCAACCCAAACCCCAATCCTAACCCTAATCCTAACCTTAACCACAATTGCAACCCTAATCCTAACCCTAACTCTAACCCTAACCAAAACCTCAACACCAACACCAACCCTAACCCCAAACATAACCAATACCCAAACCCGAACCCGAACCCGAACCCGAATCCCATCCCCAACCCCAACCCAACCCCAACCCTAACCCCAACACAACCTCAACCCCAACCCCAACCCTACCATAACCACCACCCCAACCCTAACCCGTTCCACCTACCGCAACCCTAAACAACCCCAAATCAAACGAAACCAAACCAAACCACAACCCTAACCCTAAACCTAACCTCCACCCCAACACTAACCCCAACCTCAACCCCAACCCCAACCCTGACCCCAACCCCAACCCTAACCCTAATCACCACCCCAACCCTAACCCCAAAACCAACCCAACCCCAACCCAACCCCAACCCAAACCAAACCAAACCAAACCACAACCCTAACCCTAACCCTAACCTCCACCCCAATCCTAACCCCAACCCCAAACCCAACCCCAAACCCAAACCCAACACTAACACTAACCCCAACCCTAACACTTACCCTACACCAAATACTAAACCTAAACCTCACCCTAATCCTAACCCCAATCCTTACACCAAGCACAACAAAAAGCCCAACCTAAGCCCAAGCCCAAGCCCAAGCCCAAGCCCAACCCTAACACTAACCCTAACCCTAACCCGAACCCAAAACCGAACCCTCACCCCAACCCCAACCCCAACTCCGAACCCAATCCCAAGCCCAACCCCAAGCCCAACCCCAACACTAACCCTTACCCTAACCCAAACCCTAACCCTAACACTAAACCTAACCCTTACCTCCACCCCAACCCTAAATCTAACCCCAACTCCAAAACTAACCCTAAAGCTAACCCAAACCAGAAACTGAATCCTAACCCCAACCCCAACCCCAACACAAGCCCAACCCGAACCCCAACCCTAACCCTAACCACCACCCCAACCCTAACCCAAACCCCAACCCCAACTCCAACCAACCCCAAATCCAACCAAAACAAACCAAACCACAACCCTAACCCTAACCCTAACCCTAACCATAACCTCCACCCCAACCCTAACCCCAACCCCAGCCCCAACCCCAAACCCAACCCTAACCGCAACCCCAACCCAACCCAACCCAACCCAACCCCAACCCCAACCCCAACCCTAACCCTAACGAGAACGGCAACCCTAAACAGAACCCAAAGCCAAAGCCGGACATGAAACCTAACCCGATCACCAGCCCTAGCCCTAACCCTTACCCAAACCCCAACCCTTACCCCTTCACTAACCCTAACCCCAACCCCAACCCCAACCCCAACCCCAACCCTAACCCTGACCCGGCACTGAACCCAAACCCAAAACCTAACCCCAACCCCAACACAACCCCAACACAACCCTAACCCTAATCCCCACCCCAACCCTAACCCCAACCCCAACCCCAACCCAACCCCAAATCAAACCAAACCAAACCAAACCAAACCAAACCACAACCCTAACCCTAACCCTAACCTCCACCCCAATCCTAACCCCAAGCCCAAGCCCAAACCCAACCCCAACCCCAAACCCAACCCTAACACTAACCCCAACCCTAACCCTTACCCTACACCAAATACTAAACATAAACCTCACCCTAACCCTAACCCCAATCCTTACACCAAGCACAACTCAAAGCCCAACCTAAGCCCAAGCCCAAGCCCAAGCCCAACCCTAACACTAACCCTAACCCGAACCTGAACCCGAACCCAAACCCGAACACACACCCCAACCACAACCCCAACCCCAACCCAACCCCAACTCTAACTCTAACGCTAACCCAAACCCTACCCTAACCCTAACACTAACCCTAACCCAAAACCCAACCCCAACCCCAACCCAACACAACCCACACCAAACCAAACCGCAAACCTAACCCTAACCCTTACCACAACCCCAACCCCAACCCTAACTCTAACCCTAATCCTAATCCTAATCATAACCCTAACCCTAACCCTAACCTCAACCCCAATCCCAACCCCCACCCTAACCCTAATCCTAAACCCAACCCGAAGCCAAAGTCGGACCTGAACCCTAAACCTAGCCCTAGCCCTAGTGCTAGCCCTAACCCTAACCCTAACCCCAACCCCAACCCCAACCCAAACCCTAACCCTAACCCTAAAGCTTATCTCCACCCCAACCCGAACCCTAACCCCAAACCAAACCCTAAACATAACCCTAACTCGAACCCGACCCTGAATCTGAACCCCAACCCCAACCCTAAACCTAACCCTTACCCTAACCCTAACCCAAACCCGAACCCGAACCCAAACCCAAACCATCACACTCACCCTCACCCCAACCCCAACGCCAACGCCAACCCAACCCCAACCCTAACCCGAACGCTAAACCTAACCCTAAACCTAACCCGAACCAAGAGCCGGACCTGAACGCTATCTCTATCCCTATCCCTACCCCTAACCCTAACCCTATCCCCAACTCCAACCCCAACCCTAACCCCAAACCCAACCCTAACCCTAAACCGAACCCCAACCCCAACCCTAACACTAACCCTAACCCCAACCCCAGCCCCAACCCCATACCAAACACAACCCCAACCCCAACCCCAACCCTAACCCTGACCTGACACTGAACCCAAACCCAAAACCTAACCCCAACCCCAACCCCAACACAACCCCAACCCCAACCCTAACCCCAACCCCAACCCTAACCAGCAGCACCAGACAGGCCGCTTAACAAGATCAGCCTCGGATGGCCTTCTCTCTGTCGCATCAGCCAGGACAGCTAGACTGGTGGGGACGAGGGAGAGGTCCTTCTCTGTGGTGGCCCCCACTCTGTGGAACTCCCTCCCTAGTGAACTCCATCATGCCCCCTCTTTAATGAGCTTCCGTCGTGCATTAAAAACGTGGTTGTTCAGGCAGGCATTTGGGGTGGGTTAGGGTATTTTTTAAAAAAAATTATGGTAAAATTTTATTGTATTAAATTGTTTTATGGTGGGTTGTACATAACCCAGAGTGGCTGGGTGACCAGTCAGATGGGCGATTAATAAATTTAATAAATAAATAAATAAATAAATAAATAAATAAATAATCATCACCCCAACCCTAACCCCAACCCCAACCCAACCCCAACACAACCCCAAATCAAACCAAACCAAACCAAACCAAACCAAACCACAACCCTAACCCTAACCCTAACCTCCACCCCAATCCTAACCCCAAGCCCAAGCCCAAGCCCAACCCCAAACCCAACCCTAACACTAACCCCAACCCTAACCCTTACCCTACACCAAATACTAAACCTAAACCTCACCCTAACCCTAACCCCAACCCTTACACCAAGCACAACTCAAAGCCCAACCTAAGCCCAAGCCCAACCCTAACACTAACCCTAACCCTAACCTGAACCCGAACCTAAACCCGAACCCTCAACACAACCCCAACCCCAACCCCAACCCCAACGCACACCCAACTCTAACTCTAACGCTAACGCTAACGCTAACGCTAACGCTAACCCAAACCCTAACCCTAACCCTAACCCTAACACTAACCCTAACCCAAAACCCAACCCCAACCCCAACCCCAACGCAACCCCAACTCTAACTCTAACTCTAACTCTAACTCTAACGCTAACGCTAACCCAAACCCTAACCCTAACACTAACCCTAACACTAACCCTAACCCTAACCCAAAACCCAACCCCAACCCCAACCCCAACTGAACACAACCCACACCAAACCAAACCGCAAACCTAACACTAACCCTTACCATAACCCCAACCCCAACCCTAACTCTAACCCTAATCCTAATCATAACCGTAACCCTAACCTCAACCCCAACACCAACACCAACCCCAAACCCAATCCCAATCCCAACCCCCACCCTAAACCTAATACTAAACCCAACCGGAAGACAAAGTCGGACCTGAACCCTAAACCTAGCCCTAGCCCTAGCCCTAGCGCTAGCCCTAACCCTAACCACAACCCCAACCCCAACCCAAACCAAACCCTAACCCTAACCCTAACCCTAACCCTAACCCTAACCCTAAAGCTTATCTCCACCCCAACCCGAACCCTAACCCCAAACCAAACCCTAAACATAACCCTAACTCGAACCCGACCCTGAATCTGAACCCCAACCCCAACCCCAACCCTAACCCTAACCCTAACCCTTACACTAAACCAAATAATAACCCTAAACCTCACCCTAACCCTAACCCCAACCCCAACCCCAACCCCAAGCACAACCCCAAACCCAAGCCCAAGCCCAAGCCCAAGCCCAAGCTCAAGCCAAACCCGAACCCCAACACAACCCCAAACCAAACCAAACCAAACCAAAACACAACCCTAAACCTAACCCTATCCCTAACTTCCACCCCACCCTAACCCCAACCCCAATCCCAACCACAACCCCAACCCCAAACCCTAACCCTAACCCTAACCCTAACCCTAACCCTAACCCTAACCCTAACCCTAACCTTAACCCTTACCCTAAACCTAATAATAACCCTAACCCTAACCCCTACCCCAACCCCAAACCTAACCCAAACCCGAACCAGAACCTGAACCCGAACCAGAACCGGAACCCTAACCCTAACCCCAAACCCAACCCCAACCCTAACCCTAACACTAACCCAAACCTGAATGTGAACCCTAACCCTAACCCTAACCCCAACCCCAACCCCAACCCTAACCCCAACCACAACCCCAACCCCAAACCTAATCCTAACAGTAACCCTAACCATAACCTGAACCTGAACCCGATCCCTAAACCTAACCCCAACCCCAACCCAAACACAACCCCAGCCCCAACCCTAACCCTAACCCTAACCACGACCCCTAACCACAATCCCAGCCCTAACCTTAACCCTAACTACAACCAGAACCCTAACCCTAACGTTAAACCAACTAAAACACTAACTCTAACCCTAACCCTAACCCTAAACTCCACCCCAATCCTAACCCCTACCCCATCCCAACGCTAACCCTAACGCTAACGCTAACACTAAACCTAACCCGAACCCTAACACGAACACGACCGCTAACCCCAACCCTCACTCTAACGCGAACCCTAACCCAAAAACTAACCTTAAACCTAACCTAAACCCCAACCCAACCCAACCCAAACCCCAATCCTAACCCTAATCCTAACCTTAACCACAATTGCAACCCTAATCCTAACCCTAACTCTAACCCTAACCAAAACCTCAACACCAACACCAACCCTAACCCCAAACATAACCAATACCCAAACCCGAACCCGAACCCGAACCCGAATCCCATCCCCAACCCCAACCCAACCCCAACCCTAACCCCAACACAACCTCAACCCCAACCCCAACCCTACCATAACCACCACCCCAACCCTAACCCGTACCCCAAACGCAACCCTAAACAACCCCAAATCAAACGAAACCAAACCAAACCACAACCCTAACCCTAAACCTAACCTCCACCCCAACACTAACCCCAACCTCAACCCCAACCCCAACCCTGACCCCAACCCCAACCCTAACCCTAATCACCACCCCAACCCTAACCCCAAAACCAACCCAACCCCAACCCAACCCCAACCCAAACCAAACCAAACCAAACCACAACCCTAACCCTAACCCTAACCTCCACCCCAATCCTAACCCCAACCCCAAACCCAACCCCAAACCCAAACCCAACACTAACACTAACCCCAACCCTAACACTTACCCTACACCAAATACTAAACCTAAACCTCACCCTAATCCTAACCCCAATCCTTACACCAAGCACAACAAAAAGCCCAACCTAAGCCCAAGCCCAAGCCCAAGCCCAAGCCCAACCCTAACACTAACCCTAACCCTAACCCGAACCCAAAACCGAACCCTCACCCCAACCCCAACCCCAACTCCGAACCCAATCCCAAGCCCAACCCCAAGCCCAACCCCAACACTAACCCTTACCCTAACCCAAACCCTAACCCTAACACTAAACCTAACCCTTACCTCCACCCCAACCCTAAATCTAACCCCAACTCCAAAACTAACCCTAAAGCTAACCCGAACCAGAAACTGAATCCTAACCCCAACCCCAACCCCAACACAAGCCCAACCCGAACCCCAACCCTAACCCTAACCACCACCCCAACCCTAACCCAAACCCCAACCCCAACTCCAACCAACCCCAAATCCAACCAAAACAAACCAAACCACAACCCTAACCCTAACCCTAACCCTAACCATAACCTCCACCCCAACCCTAACCCCAACCCCAGCCCCAACCCCAAACCCAACCCTAACCGCAACCCCAACCCAACCCAACCCAACCCAACCCCAACCCCAACCCCAACCCTAACCCTAACGAGAACGGCAACCCTAAACAGAACCCAAAGCCAAAGCCGGACATGAAACCTAACCCGATCACCAGCCCTAGCCCTAACCCTTACCCAAACCCCAACCCTTACCCCTTCACTAACCCTAACCCCAACCCCAACCCCAACCCCAACCCCAACCCTAACCCTGACCCGGCACTGAACCCAAACCCAAAACCTAACCCCAACCCCAACACAACCCCAACACAACCCTAACCCTAATCCCCACCCCAACCCTAACCCCAACCCCAACCCCAACCCAACCCCAAATCAAACCAAACCAAACCAAACCAAACCAAACCACAACCCTAACCCTAACCCTAACCTCCACCCCAATCCTAACCCCAAGCCCAAGCCCAAACCCAACCCCAACCCCAAACCCAACCCTAACACTAACCCCAACCCTAACCCTTACCCTACACCAAATACTAAACATAAACCTCACCCTAACCCTAACCCCAATCCTTACACCAAGCACAACTCAAAGCCCAACCTAAGCCCAAGCCCAAGCCCAAGCCCAACCCTAACACTAACCCTAACCCGAACCTGAACCCGAACCCAAACCCGAACACACACCCCAACCACAACCCCAACCCCAACCCAACCCCAACTCTAACTCTAACGCTAACCCAAACCCTACCCTAACCCTAACACTAACCCTAACCCAAAACCCAACCCCAACCCCAACCCAACACAACCCACACCAAACCAAACCGCAAACCTAACCCTAACCCTTACCACAACCCCAACCCCAACCCTAACTCTAACCCTAATCCTAATCCTAATCATAACCCTAACCCTAACCCTAACCTCAACCCCAATCCCAACCCCCACCCTAACCCTAATCCTAAACCCAACCCGAAGCCAAAGTCGGACCTGAACCCTAAACCTAGCCCTAGCCCTAGTGCTAGCCCTAACCCTAACCCTAACCCCAACCCCAACCCCAACCCAAACCCTAACCCTAACCCTAAAGCTTATCTCCACCCCAACCCGAACCCTAACCCCAAACCAAACCCTAAACATAACCCTAACTCGAACCCGACCCTGAATCTGAACCCCAACCCCAACCCTAAACCTAACCCTTACCCTAACCCTAACCCAAACCCGAACCCGAACCCAAACCCAAACCATCACACTCACCCTCACCCCAACCCCAACGCCAACGCCAACCCAACCCCAACCCTAACCCGAACGCTAAACCTAACCCTAAACCTAACCCGAACCAAGAGCCGGACCTGAACGCTATCTCTATCCCTATCCCTACCCCTAACCCTAACCCTATCCCCAACCCCAACCCCAACCCTAACCCCAAACCCAACCCTAACCCTAAACCGAACCCCAACCCCAACCCTAACACTAACCCTAACCCCAACCCCAGCCCCAACCCCATACCAAACACAACCCCAACCCCAACCCCAACCCTAACCCTGACCTGACACTGAACCCAAACCCAAAACCTAACCCCAACCCCAACCCCAACACAACCCCAACCCCAACCCTAACCCCAACCCCAACCCTAACCAGCAGCACCAGACAGGCCGCTTAACAAGATCAGCCTCGGATGGCCTTCTCTCTGTCGCATCAGCCAGGACAGCTAGACTGGTGGGGACGAGGGAGAGGTCCTTCTCTGTGGTGGCCCCCACTCTGTGGAACTCCCTCCCTAGTGAACTCCATCATGCCCCCTCTTTAATGAGCTTCCGTCGTGCATTAAAAACGTGGTTGTTCAGGCAGGCATTTGGGGTGGGTTAGGGTATTTTTTAAAAAAAATTATGGTAAAATTTTATTGTATTAAATTGTTTTATGGTGGGTTGTACATAACCCAGAGTGGCTGGGTGACCAGTCAGATGGGCGATTAATAAATTTAATAAATAAATAAATAAATAAATAAATAATCATCACCCCAACCCTAACCCCAACCCCAACCCAACCCCAACACAACCCCAAATCAAACCAAACCAAACCAAACCAAACCAAACCACAACCCTAACCCTAACCCTAACCTCCACCCCAATCCTAACCCCAAGCCCAAGCCCAAGCCCAACCCCAAACCCAACCCTAACACTAACCCCAACCCTAACCCTTACCCTACACCAAATACTAAACCTAAACCTCACCCTAACCCTAACCCCAACCCTTACACCAAGCACAACTCAAAGCCCAACCTAAGCCCAAGCCCAACCCTAACACTAACCCTAACCCTAACCTGAACCCGAACCTAAACCCGAACCCTCAACACAACCCCAACCCCAACCCCAACCCCAACGCACACCCAACTCTAACTCTAACGCTAACGCTAACGCTAACGCTAACGCTAACGCTAACCCAAACCCTAACCCTAACCCTAACCCTAACACTAACCCTAACCCAAAACCCAACCCCAACCCCAACCCCAACGCAACCCCAACTCTAACTCTAACTCTAACTCTAACTCTAACGCTAACGCTAACCCAAACCCTAACCCTAACACTAACCCTAACACTAACCCTAACCCTAACCCAAAACCCAACCCCAACCCCAACCCCAACTGAACACAACCCACACCAAACCAAACCGCAAACCTAACACTAACCCTTACCATAACCCCAACCCCAACCCTAACTCTAACCCTAATCCTAATCATAACCGTAACCCTAACCTCAACCCCAACACCAACCCCAAACCCAATCCCAATCCCAACCCCCACCCTAAACCTAATACTAAACCCAACCGGAAGACAAAGTCGGACCTGAACCCTAAACCTAGCCCTAGCCCTAGCCCTAGCGCTAGCCCTAACCCTAACCACAACCCCAACCCCAACCCAAACCAAACCCTAACCCTAACCCTAACCCTAACCCTAACCCTAACCCTAAAGCTTATCTCCACCCCAACCCGAACCCTAACCCCAAACCAAACCCTAAACATAACCCTAACTCGAACCCGACCCTGAATCTGAACCCCAACCCCAACCCCAACCCTAACCCTAACCCTAACCCTTACACTAAACCAAATAATAACCCTAAACCTCACCCTAACCCTAACCCCAACCCCAACCCCAACCCCAAGCACAACCCCAAACCCAAGCCCAAGCCCAAGCCCAAGCCCAAGCTCAAGCCAAACCCGAACCCCAACACAACCCCAAACCAAACCAAACCAAACCAAAACACAACCCTAAACCTAACCCTATCCCTAACTTCCACCCCACCCTAACCCCAACCCCAATCCCAACCACAACCCCAACCCCAAACCCTAACCCTAACCCTAACCCTAACCCTAACCCTAACCCTAACCCTAACCTTAACCCTTACCCTAAACCTAATAATAACCCTAACCCTAACCCCTACCCCAACCCCAAACCTAACCCAAACCCGAACCAGAACCTGAACCCGAACCAGAACCGGAACCCTAACCCTAACCCCAAACCCAACCCCAACCCTAACCCTAACACTAACCCAAACCTGAATGCGAACCCTAACCCTAACCCTAACCCCAACCCCAACCCCAACCCTAACCCCAACCACAACCCCAACCCCAAACCTAATCCTAACAGTAACCCTAACCATAACCTGAACCTGAACCCGATCCCTAAACCTAACCCCAACCCCAACCCAAACACAACCCCAGCCCCAACCCTAACCCTAACCCTAACCACGACCCCTAACCACAATCCCAGCCCTAACCTTAACCCTAACTACAACCAGAACCCTAACCCTAACGTTAAACCAACTAAAACACTAACTCTAACCCTAACCCTAACCCTAAACTCCACCCCAATCCTAACCCCTACCCCATCCCAACGCTAACCCTAACGCTAACGCTAACACTAAACCTAACCCGAACCCTAACACGAACACGACCGCTAACCCCAACCCTCACTCTAACGCGAACCCTAACCCAAAAACTAACCTTAAACCTAACCTAAACCCCAACCCAACCCAACCCAAACCCCAATCCTAACCCTAATCCTAACCTTAACCACAATTGCAACCCTAATCCTAACCCTAACTCTAACCCTAACCAAAACCTCAACACCAACACCAACCCTAACCCCAAACATAACCAATACCCAAACCCGAACCCGAACCCGAACCCGAATCCCATCCCCAACCCCAACCCAACCCCAACCCTAACCCCAACACAACCTCAACCCCAACCCCAACCCTACCATAACCACCACCCCAACCCTAACCCGTACCCCAAACGCAACCCTAAACAACCCCAAATCAAACGAAACCAAACCAAACCACAACCCTAACCCTAAACCTAACCTCCACCCCAACACTAACCCCAACCTCAACCCCAACCCCAACCCTGACCCCAACCCCAACCCTAACCCTAATCACCACCCCAACCCTAACCCCAAAACCAACCCAACCCCAACCCAACCCCAACCCAAACCAAACCAAACCAAACCACAACCCTAACCCTAACCCTAACCTCCACCCCAATCCTAACCCCAACCCCAAACCCAACCCCAAACCCAAACCCAACACTAACACTAACCCCAACCCTAACACTTACCCTACACCAAATACTAAACCTAAACCTCACCCTAATCCTAACCCCAATCCTTACACCAAGCACAACAAAAAGCCCAACCTAAGCCCAAGCCCAAGCCCAAGCCCAAGCCCAACCCTAACACTAACCCTAACCCTAACCCGAACCCAAAACCGAACCCTCACCCCAACCCCAACCCCAACTCCGAACCCAATCCCAAGCCCAACCCCAAGCCCAACCCCAACACTAACCCTTACCCTAACCCAAACCCTAACCCTAACACTAAACCTAACCCTTACCTCCACCCCAACCCTAAATCTAACCCCAACTCCAAAACTAACCCTAAAGCTAACCCGAACCAGAAACTGAATCCTAACCCCAACCCCAACCCCAACACAAGCCCAACCCGAACCCCAACCCTAACCCTAACCACCACCCCAACCCTAACCCAAACCCCAACCCCAACTCCAACCAACCCCAAATCCAACCAAAACAAACCAAACCACAACCCTAACCCTAACCCTAACCCTAACCATAACCTCCACCCCAACCCTAACCCCAACCCCAGCCCCAACCCCAAACCCAACCCTAACCGCAACCCCAACCCAACCCAACCCAACCCAACCCCAACCCCAACCCCAACCCTAACCCTAACGAGAACGGCAACCCTAAACAGAACCCAAAGCCAAAGCCGGACATGAAACCTAACCCGATCACCAGCCCTAGCCCTAACCCTTACCCAAACCCCAACCCTTACCCCTTCACTAACCCTAACCCCAACCCCAACCCCAACCCCAACCCCAACCCTAACCCTGACCCGGCACTGAACCCAAACCCAAAACCTAACCCCAACCCCAACACAACCCCAACACAACCCTAACCCTAATCCCCACCCCAACCCTAACCCCAACCCCAACCCCAACCCAACCCCAAATCAAACCAAACCAAACCAAACCAAACCAAACCACAACCCTAACCCTAACCCTAACCTCCACCCCAATCCTAACCCCAAGCCCAAGCCCAAACCCAACCCCAACCCCAAACCCAACCCTAACACTAACCCCAACCCTAACCCTTACCCTACACCAAATACTAAACATAAACCTCACCCTAACCCTAACCCCAATCCTTACACCAAGCACAACTCAAAGCCCAACCTAAGCCCAAGCCCAAGCCCAAGCCCAACCCTAACACTAACCCTAACCCGAACCTGAACCCGAACCCAAACCCGAACACACACCCCAACCACAACCCCAACCCCAACCCAACCCCAACTCTAACTCTAACGCTAACCCAAACCCTACCCTAACCCTAACACTAACCCTAACCCAAAACCCAACCCCAACCCCAACCCAACACAACCCACACCAAACCAAACCGCAAACCTAACCCTAACCCTTACCACAACCCCAACCCCAACCCTAACTCTAACCCTAATCCTAATCCTAATCATAACCCTAACCCTAACCCTAACCTCAACCCCAATCCCAACCCCCACCCTAACCCTAATCCTAAACCCAACCCGAAGCCAAAGTCGGACCTGAACCCTAAACCTAGCCCTAGCCCTAGTGCTAGCCCTAACCCTAACCCTAACCCCAACCCCAACCCCAACCCAAACCCTAACCCTAACCCTAAAGCTTATCTCCACCCCAACCCGAACCCTAACCCCAAACCAAACCCTAAACATAACCCTAACTCGAACCCGACCCTGAATCTGAACCCCAACCCCAACCCTAAACCTAACCCTTACCCTAACCCTAACCCAAACCCGAACCCGAACCCAAACCCAAACCATCACACTCACCCTCACCCCAACCCCAACGCCAACGCCAACCCAACCCCAACCCTAACCCGAACGCTAAACCTAACCCTAAACCTAACCCGAACCAAGAGCCGGACCTGAACGCTATCTCTATCCCTATCCCTACCCCTAACCCTAACCCTATCCCCAACCCCAACCCCAACCCTAACCCCAAACCCAACCCTAACCCTAAACCGAACCCCAACCCCAACCCTAACACTAACCCTAACCCCAACCCCAGCCCCAACCCCATACCAAACACAACCCCAACCCCAACCCCAACCCTAACCCTGACCTGACACTGAACCCAAACCCAAAACCTAACCCCAACCCCAACCCCAACACAACCCCAACCCCAACCCTAACCCCAACCCCAACCCTAACCAGCAGCACCAGACAGGCCGCTTAACAAGATCAGCCTCGGATGGCCTTCTCTCTGTCGCATCAGCCAGGACAGCTAGACTGGTGGGGACGAGGGAGAGGTCCTTCTCTGTGGTGGCCCCCACTCTGTGGAACTCCCTCCCTAGTGAACTCCATCATGCCCCCTCTTTAATGAGCTTCCGTCGTGCATTAAAAACGTGGTTGTTCAGGCAGGCATTTGGGGTGGGTTAGGGTATTTTTTAAAAAAAATTATGGTAAAATTTTATTGTATTAAATTGTTTTATGGTGGGTTGTACATAACCCAGAGTGGCTGGGTGACCAGTCAGATGGGCGATTAATAAATTTAATAAATAAATAAATAAATAAATAAATAAATAAATAATCATCACCCCAACCCTAACCCCAACCCCAACCCAACCCCAACACAACCCCAAATCAAACCAAACCAAACCAAACCAAACCAAACCACAACCCTAACCCTAACCCTAACCTCCACCCCAATCCTAACCCCAAGCCCAAGCCCAAGCCCAACCCCAAACCCAACCCTAACACTAACCCCAACCCTAACCCTTACCCTACACCAAATACTAAACCTAAACCTCACCCTAACCCTAACCCCAACCCTTACACCAAGCACAACTCAAAGCCCAACCTAAGCCCAAGCCCAACCCTAACACTAACCCTAACCCTAACCCGAACCCGAACCTAAACCCGAACCCTCAACACAACCCCAACCCCAACCCCAACCCCAACGCACACCCAACTCTAACTCTAACGCTAACGCTAACGCTAACGCTAACGCTAACGCTAACGCTAACCCAAACCCTAACCCTAACCCTAACCCTAACACTAACCCTAACCCAAAACCCAACCCCAACCCCAACCCCAACGCAACCCCAACTCTAACTCTAACTCTAACTCTAACTCTAACGCTAACGCTAACCCAAACCCTAACCCTAACACTAACCCTAACACTAACCCTAACCCTAACCCAAAACCCAACCCCAACCCCAACCCCAACTGAACACAACCCACACCAAACCAAACCGCAAACCTAACACTAACCCTTACCATAACCCCAACCCCAACCCTAACTCTAACCCTAATCCTAATCATAACCGTAACCCTAACCTCAACCCCAACACCAACACCAACCCCAAACCCAATCCCAATCCCAACCCCCACCCTAAACCTAATACTAAACCCAACCGGAAGACAAAGTCGGACCTGAACCCTAAACCTAGCCCTAGCCCTAGCCCTAGCGCTAGCCCTAACCCTAACCACAACCCCAACCCCAACCCAAACCAAACCCTAACCCTAACCCTAACCCTAACCCTAACCCTAACCCTAAAGCTTATCTCCACCCCAACCCGAACCCTAACCCCAAACCAAACCCTAAACATAACCCTAACTCGAACCCGACCCTGAATCTGAACCCCAACCCCAACCCCAACCCTAACCCTAACCCTAACCCTTACACTAAACCAAATAATAACCCTAAACCTCACCCTAACCCTAACCCCAACCCCAACCCCAACCCCAAGCACAACCCCAAACCCAAGCCCAAGCCCAAGCCCAAGCCCAAGCTCAAGCCAAACCCGAACCCCAACACAACCCCAAACCAAACCAAACCAAACCAAAACACAACCCTAAACCTAACCCTATCCCTAACTTCCACCCCACCCTAACCCCAACCCCAATCCCAACCACAACCCCAACCCCAAACCCTAACCCTAACCCTAACCCTAACCCTAACCCTAACCCTAACCCTAACCTTAACCCTTACCCTAAACCTAATAATAACCCTAACCCTAACCCCTACCCCAACCCCAAACCTAACCCAAACCCGAACCAGAACCTGAACCCGAACCAGAACCGGAACCCTAACCCTAACCCCAAACCCAACCCCAACCCTAACCCTAACACTAACCCAAACCTGAATGCGAACCCTAACCCTAACCCTAACCCCAACCCCAACCCCAACCCTAACCCCAACCACAACCCCAACCCCAAACCTAATCCTAACAGTAACCCTAACCATAACCTGAACCTGAACCCGATCCCTAAACCTAACCCCAACCCCAACCCAAACACAACCCCAGCCCCAACCCTAACCCTAACCCTAACCACGACCCCTAACCACAATCCCAGCCCTAACCTTAACCCTAACTACAACCAGAACCCTAACCCTAACGTTAAACCAACTAAAACACTAACTCTAACCCTAACCCTAACCCTAAACTCCACCCCAATCCTAACCCCTACCCCATCCCAACGCTAACCCTAACGCTAACGCTAACACTAAACCTAACCCGAACCCTAACACGAACACGACCGCTAACCCCAACCCTCACTCTAACGCGAACCCTAACCCAAAAACTAACCTTAAACCTAACCTAAACCCCAACCCAACCCAACCCAAACCCCAATCCTAACCCTAATCCTAACCTTAACCACAATTGCAACCCTAATCCTAACCCTAACTCTAACCCTAACCAAAACCTCAACACCAACACCAACCCTAACCCCAAACATAACCAATACCCAAACCCGAACCCGAACCCGAACCCGAATCCCATCCCCAACCCCAACCCAACCCCAACCCTAACCCCAACACAACCTCAACCCCAACCCCAACCCTACCATAACCACCACCCCAACCCTAACCCGTACCCCAAACGCAACCCTAAACAACCCCAAATCAAACGAAACCAAACCAAACCACAACCCTAACCCTAAACCTAACCTCCACCCCAACACTAACCCCAACCTCAACCCCAACCCCAACCCTGACCCCAACCCCAACCCTAACCCTAATCACCACCCCAACCCTAACCCCAAAACCAACCCAACCCCAACCCAACCCCAACCCAAACCAAACCAAACCAAACCACAACCCTAACCCTAACCCTAACCTCCACCCCAATCCTAACCCCAACCCCAAACCCAACCCCAAACCCAAACCCAACACTAACACTAACCCCAACCCTAACACTTACCCTACACCAAATACTAAACCTAAACCTCACCCTAATCCTAACCCCAATCCTTACACCAAGCACAACAAAAAGCCCAACCTAAGCCCAAGCCCAAGCCCAAGCCCAAGCCCAACCCTAACACTAACCCTAACCCTAACCCGAACCCAAAACCGAACCCTCACCCCAACCCCAACCCCAACTCCGAACCCAATCCCAAGCCCAACCCCAAGCCCAACCCCAACACTAACCCTTACCCTAACCCAAACCCTAACCCTAACACTAAACCTAACCCTTACCTCCACCCCAACCCTAAATCTAACCCCAACTCCAAAACTAACCCTAAAGCTAACCCGAACCAGAAACTGAATCCTAACCCCAACCCCAACCCCAACACAAGCCCAACCCGAACCCCAACCCTAACCCTAACCACCACCCCAACCCTAACCCAAACCCCAACCCCAACTCCAACCAACCCCAAATCCAACCAAAACAAACCAAACCACAACCCTAACCCTAACCCTAACCCTAACCATAACCTCCACCCCAACCCTAACCCCAACCCCAGCCCCAACCCCAAACCCAACCCTAACCGCAACCCCAACCCAACCCAACCCAACCCAACCCCAACCCCAACCCTAACCCTAACGAGAACGGCAACCCTAAACAGAACCCAAAGCCAAAGCCGGACATGAAACCTAACCCGATCACCAGCCCTAGCCCTAACCCTTACCCAAACCCCAACCCTTACCCCTTCACTAACCCTAACCCCAACCCCAACCCCAACCCCAACCCCAACCCTAACCCTGACCCGGCACTGAACCCAAACCCAAAACCTAACCCCAACCCCAACACAACCCCAACACAACCCTAACCCTAATCCCCACCCCAACCCTAACCCCAACCCCAACCCCAACCCAACCCCAAATCAAACCAAACCAAACCAAACCAAACCAAACCACAACCCTAACCCTAACCCTAACCTCCACCCCAATCCTAACCCCAAGCCCAAGCCCAAACCCAACCCCAACCCCAAACCCAACCCTAACACTAACCCCAACCCTAACCCTTACCCTACACCAAATACTAAACATAAACCTCACCCTAACCCTAACCCCAATCCTTACACCAAGCACAACTCAAAGCCCAACCTAAGCCCAAGCCCAAGCCCAAGCCCAACCCTAACACTAACCCTAACCCGAACCTGAACCCGAACCCAAACCCGAACACACACCCCAACCACAACCCCAACCCCAACCCAACCCCAACTCTAACTCTAACGCTAACCCAAACCCTACCCTAACCCTAACACTAACCCTAACCCAAAACCCAACCCCAACCCCAACCCAACACAACCCACACCAAACCAAACCGCAAACCTAACCCTAACCCTTACCACAACCCCAACCCCAACCCTAACTCTAACCCTAATCCTAATCCTAATCATAACCCTAACCCTAACCCTAACCTCAACCCCAATCCCAACCCCCACCCTAACCCTAATCCTAAACCCAACCCGAAGCCAAAGTCGGACCTGAACCCTAAACCTAGCCCTAGCCCTAGTGCTAGCCCTAACCCTAACCCTAACCCCAACCCCAACCCCAACCCAAACCCTAACCCTAACCCTAAAGCTTATCTCCACCCCAACCCGAACCCTAACCCCAAACCAAACCCTAAACATAACCCTAACTCGAACCCGACCCTGAATCTGAACCCCAACCCCAACCCTAAACCTAACCCTTACCCTAACCCTAACCCAAACCCGAACCCGAACCCAAACCCAAACCATCACACTCACCCTCACCCCAACCCCAACGCCAACGCCAACCCAACCCCAACCCTAACCCGAACGCTAAACCTAACCCTAAACCTAACCCGAACCAAGAGCCGGACCTGAACGCTATCTCTATCCCTATCCCTACCCCTAACCCTAACCCTATCCCCAACCCCAACCCCAACCCTAACCCCAAACCCAACCCTAACCCTAAACCGAACCCCAACCCCAACCCTAACACTAACCCTAACCCCAACCCCAGCCCCAACCCCATACCAAACACAACCCCAACCCCAACCCCAACCCTAACCCTGACCTGACACTGAACCCAAACCCAAAACCTAACCCCAACCCCAACCCCAACACAACCCCAACCCCAACCCTAACCCCAACCCCAACCCTAACCAGCAGCACCAGACAGGCCGCTTAACAAGATCAGCCTCGGATGGCCTTCTCTCTGTCGCATCAGCCAGGACAGCTAGACTGGTGGGGACGAGGGAGAGGTCCTTCTCTGTGGTGGCCCCCACTCTGTGGAACTCCCTCCCTAGTGAACTCCATCATGCCCCCTCTTTAATGAGCTTCCGTCGTGCATTAAAAACGTGGTTGTTCAGGCAGGCATTTGGGGTGGGTTAGGGTATTTTTTAAAAAAAATTATGGTAAAATTTTATTGTATTAAATTGTTTTATGGTGGGTTGTACATAACCCAGAGTGGCTGGGTGACCAGTCAGATGGGCGATTAATAAATTTAATAAATAAATAAATAAATAAATAAATAAATAAATAAATAATCATCACCCCAACCCTAACCCCAACCCCAACCCAACCCCAACACAACCCCAAATCAAACCAAACCAAACCAAACCAAACCAAACCACAACCCTAACCCTAACCCTAACCTCCACCCCAATCCTAACCCCAAGCCCAAGCCCAAGCCCAACCCCAAACCCAACCCTAACACTAACCCCAACCCTAACCCTTACCCTACACCAAATACTAAACCTAAACCTCACCCTAACCCTAACCCCAACCCTTACACCAAGCACAACTCAAAGCCCAACCTAAGCCCAAGCCCAACCCTAACACTAACCCTAACCCTAACCCGAACCCGAACCTAAACCCGAACCCTCAACACAACCCCAACCCCAACCCCAACCCCAACGCACACCCAACTCTAACTCTAACGCTAACGCTAACGCTAACGCTAACGCTAACGCTAACGCTAACCCAAACCCTAACCCTAACCCTAACCCTAACACTAACCCTAACCCAAAACCCAACCCCAACCCCAACCCCAACGCAACCCCAACTCTAACTCTAACTCTAACTCTAACTCTAACGCTAACGCTAACCCAAACCCTAACCCTAACACTAACCCTAACACTAACCCTAACCCTAACCCAAAACCCAACCCCAACCCCAACCCCAACTGAACACAACCCACACCAAACCAAACCGCAAACCTAACACTAACCCTTACCATAACCCCAACCCCAACCCTAACTCTAACCCTAATCCTAATCATAACCGTAACCCTAACCTCAACCCCAACACCAACACCAACCCCAAACCCAATCCCAATCCCAACCCCCACCCTAAACCTAATACTAAACCCAACCGGAAGACAAAGTCGGACCTGAACCCTAAACCTAGCCCTAGCCCTAGCCCTAGCGCTAGCCCTAACCCTAACCACAACCCCAACCCCAACCCAAACCAAACCCTAACCCTAACCCTAACCCTAACCCTAACCCTAACCCTAACCCTAAAGCTTATCTCCACCCCAACCCGAACCCTAACCCCAAACCAAACCCTAAACATAACCCTAACTCGAACCCGACCCTGAATCTGAACCCCAACCCCAACCCCAACCCTAACCCTAACCCTAACCCTTACACTAAACCAAATAATAACCCTAAACCTCACCCTAACCCTAACCCCAACCCCAACCCCAACCCCAAGCACAACCCCAAACCCAAGCCCAAGCCCAAGCCCAAGCCCAAGCTCAAGCCAAACCCGAACCCCAACACAACCCCAAACCAAACCAAACCAAACCAAAACACAACCCTAAACCTAACCCTATCCCTAACTTCCACCCCACCCTAACCCCAACCCCAATCCCAACCACAACCCCAACCCCAAACCCTAACCCTAACCCTAACCCTAACCCTAACCCTAACCCTAACCCTAACCTTAACCCTTACCCTAAACCTAATAATAACCCTAACCCTAACCCCTACCCCAACCCCAAACCTAACCCAAACCCGAACCAGAACCTGAACCCGAACCAGAACCGGAACCCTAACCCTAACCCCAAACCCAACCCCAACCCTAACCCTAACACTAACCCAAACCTGAATGCGAACCCTAACCCTAACCCTAACCCCAACCCCAACCCCAACCCTAACCCCAACCACAACCCCAACCCCAAACCTAATCCTAACAGTAACCCTAACCATAACCTGAACCTGAACCCGATCCCTAAACCTAACCCCAACCCCAACCCAAACACAACCCCAGCCCCAACCCTAACCCTAACCCTAACCACGACCCCTAACCACAATCCCAGCCCTAACCTTAACCCTAACTACAACCAGAACCCTAACCCTAACGTTAAACCAACTAAAACACTAACTCTAACCCTAACCCTAACCCTAAACTCCACCCCAATCCTAACCCCTACCCCATCCCAACGCTAACCCTAACGCTAACGCTAACACTAAACCTAACCCGAACCCTAACACGAACACGACCGCTAACCCCAACCCTCACTCTAACGCGAACCCTAACCCAAAAACTAACCTTAAACCTAACCTAAACCCCAACCCAACCCAACCCAAACCCCAATCCTAACCCTAATCCTAACCTTAACCACAATTGCAACCCTAATCCTAACCCTAACTCTAACCCTAACCAAAACCTCAACACCAACACCAACCCTAACCCCAAACATAACCAATACCCAAACCCGAACCCGAACCCGAACCCGAATCCCATCCCCAACCCCAACCCAACCCCAACCCTAACCCCAACACAACCTCAACCCCAACCCCAACCCTACCATAACCACCACCCCAACCCTAACCCGTACCCCAAACGCAACCCTAAACAACCCCAAATCAAACGAAACCAAACCAAACCACAACCCTAACCCTAAACCTAACCTCCACCCCAACACTAACCCCAACCTCAACCCCAACCCCAACCCTGACCCCAACCCCAACCCTAACCCTAATCACCACCCCAACCCTAACCCCAAAACCAACCCAACCCCAACCCAACCCCAACCCAACCCAAACCAAACCAAACCACAACCCTAACCCTAACCCTAACCTCCACCCCAATCCTAACCCCAACCCCAAACCCAACCCCAAACCCAAACCCAACACTAACACTAACCCCAACCCTAACACTTACCCTACACCAAATACTAAACCTAAACCTCACCCTAATCCTAACCCCAATCCTTACACCAAGCACAACAAAAAGCCCAACCTAAGCCCAAGCCCAAGCCCAAGCCCAAGCCCAACCCTAACACTAACCCTA
>NC_139475.1:2297500-2300000 GCF_057233095.1 Heloderma suspectum
ATCCCTAAACTTAACCCAACCCTAACCCTAACACTAACACCAACCCTAACCCAACCCAAACCCTAACCCCAACCCTAACCCCGACCCTAAACCTAACCCGAACCCTAACCCTGACCCTGACCCTGACCCTAACCCTAACCCTAACCCTAACCCTAACCCTAACTCAACCCTTACCCTAACCCTAACCCCAACCCTAAACCTAACCCTAACCCAGACACTAACCCTAAATCCAACCCTTACCCTAACACTAACCCTAAACCCAAACCTAACCCTAACGCTAACCCTAACCCCAACCCTAACCCTAACCCTAACCGTAACCCGAACCCCAGCCCAAACCCTAACCCTAACCCTAATTCTAACCCTAACCCTAACCCTAAACCTGACCCTGACCCTAACCACAACCCGAACCCTAACCCTAACCCTAACCCTAAGCTTAACCCTAACCCTAACCCTAACCCCAACCCTAACCATAACCCTAAACCTGACCCTAACCCTAAATCCAACCACAACCCTAACCCTAACCCTAACCCTAACCCTAAGCTTAACCCTAACCCTAACCCTAACCCCAACCCTAACCATAACCCTAAACCTGACCCTAACCCTAAATCCAACCCTAACCCTAAACCTAACCCTAACCCCAAACCGAACCCTAACCCTAACCCTAACCCTAACCCCAACCCTAACCCTACCATACCCCTAACCCTAAACTTAACCCAACCCTAACCCTAACACTAACACCAACCCTAACCCAACCCGAACTCTAACCCCAACCCTAACCCCGACCCTAAACCTAACCCGAACCCTGACCCTAACCCTATCCCTAACCCTAACCCTAACCCTAACTCAACCCTAACCCTAACCCTAACCCCAACCCTAACCCTAACCCTAACCCTAACCCAGACCCTAACCCTAAATCCAACCCTAACCCTAACACTAACCCTAAACCCAAACCTAGCCCTAACGCTAACCCTAACCCCAACCCTAACCCTAACCCTAAACCTAACCCGAACCCCAGCCCAAACCCGAACCCGAACCCTAACCCCTACCCTAACCCTAACCCTAACACTAAACACTACCCTCACACTAAGCCTAAACCTAACCCTAACCCCAACACTAACCCCCACCCTAACCCTAACGCCAACCCTAACCCTAACCCTAACCCTAACCCTAACCCTAACCCAACCCTAACCCAACCCTAACCCTAACTCTCTCCTTAACCCTAACCCTAACCCCAACCCTACCCCTAACCCTAACCCCAACCCCAACCCCAACCCCAACCCTAACACTAACCAGAACCCTAACCCCAACCCCAACATTAAACCCAATCCTAAACCCAACCCTAACCCTAACCCTAACCCCAACCCTAAACCTAACACTAACCCTTACCCTAACACTGACCCCAACCCTAACCCTAACCCCAACCGTAACCCTAAACCTAAACCTAACCCCTACCCCAACCCTAACATTACCCTAATCCTAACCATGACCCTAACCCTAACCCTAACCACAACCCTATCCCTAACCCTAACCCTAACCATAACTCAACCCTAACCCTAACACTAACCCTAACCCCAAACCTAAACCTAACCCTAACCCCAAACCTAACCCTAACCCTAACACTAACCCTAACCCCTACCCTAACCCTAACCCTAACCCTAAACCTAACCACTACCCTAACCCTAACCCTAACACCAACCCTAACCCCAACCCTAACACTAAACTTAACCCAACCCTAACCCTGACAGTAAACCTAAACCCTACCCCAACCCGAACCCTAACCCCGACCCTAACCCTAACCCTAATCCTAACCCTGACCCTGACCCTGAACCTAACCCTAACCCTAACCCTAACCCTAGCCCTAACCACAACCCTAATCCTAACACTAACCCTATCCCTAACCCCAAACCAAACCCTAACCCCAATCCTAACCCCGACCCTAAACCTAACACGAACCCTAACCCTGACCCTGATCCTAACCCTAACCCTAACACTACCCTAACCCTAACCCTAACTCAACCCCAACCCTAAACCCAACCCTAACCCTAACCATAACCCAGACCCTAACCCTAAATCCAACCCTAACCCTAACACTAACCCTAACCCCAAACCTAACCCTAACGCTAAGCCTAACACCAACCCTAACCCTAACCCTAACCCCAGCCCAAACCCTAAACCTAACCCTAACCCCTACCCTAACCCTAACCCTACCCTACCCCTAACCCTAACCCTAACCCTAACCCTCAACCTCACCCTAACCCTAACCCTAACCCTAACCCTACCCTAACCCTCACCCTCACCCTCACCCTAGCCCTAGCCCCAGCCCTAGCCCTAACCCTCACCCTAGCCCTAGCCCTAGCCCTAGACCTAGACCTAACCCTAACCCTGACCCAAACCCTAGCCCTAGCCCTTACCCTATCCCTATCCCTATCCCGAGCACTAGCCCTAACACTAACCCTAAACCTACCCCTACCTCTACACCTGCCCCTAACCCTAACCCTAA
>NC_139475.1:2305000-2317500 GCF_057233095.1 Heloderma suspectum
CCCCTACCCCTACCCCAACCCTAACCCTAACCCTAACCCTAACCCTAACCCTAACCCTAAACCTGACCCTGACCCTAACCACAACCCTAACCCTAACCCTAACCCTAAGCTTAACCCTAACCCTAACCCTAACCCCAAACCTAACCATAACCCTAAACCTGACCCTAACCCTAAATCCAACCCTAACCCTAAACCTAACCCTAACCCCAAACCGAACCCTAACCCTAACCCTAACCCCAACCCTAACCCTACCATACCCCTAACCCTAAACTTAACCCAACCCTAACCCTAACACTAACACCAACCCTAACCCAACCCGAACTCTAACCCCAACCCTAACCCCGACCCTAAACCTAACCCGAACCCTGACCCTGACCCTAACCCTAACCCTAACCCTAACCCTAACCCTAACCCTAACCCTAACTCAACCCTAACCCTAACCCTAACCCCAACCCTAACCCTAACCCTAACCCTAACCCAGACCCTAACCCTAACCCAACCCTAACCCACCCCTAACCCTAACCCTAACCTTAACCCTAACCCTAACCCTAACCCTAACACCAACCCTAACCCTAACCCTAACCCTAACCCTGACCCCAACCCTAAACCTAACCATAACCCTAACCCTAACCCCAACCCAACACTAACCCTAACCCTAACCCTAACCCAACCCTAACCCACCCCTAACCCTAACCCTAACCTTAACCCTAAACCTAACCCTAACCATAACACCAACCCTAACCCTAACCCTAACCCTGACCCCAACCCCAACCCTAACCATATCCCTAACCCTAACCCCAACCCTAACCCTACCCTACCCCTAACCCTAAACTTAACCCAACCCTAACCCTAACACTAACACCAACACTAACACCAACCCTAACCCAACCCAAACCCTAACCCCAACCCTAACCCCGACCCTAAACCTAACCCGAACCCTAACCCTGACCCTGACCCTGACCCTAACCCTAACCCTAACCCTAACCCTAACCCTAACTCAACCCTAACCCTAACCCTAACCCCAACCCTAAACCTAACCCTAACCCAGACACTAACCCTAAATCCAACCCTAACCCTAACACTAACCCTAAACCCAAACCTAACCCTAACGCTAACCCTAACCCCAACCCTAACCCTAACCCTAACCGTAACCCGAACCCCAGCCCAAACCCTAACCCTAACCCTAACCCCTACCCTAACCCTAACCCTAACACTAAACACTACCCTAACCCTAAGCCTAAACCTAACCCTAACCCCAACACTAACCCCCACCCTAACCCTAACCCCAACCCTAACCCTAACCCTAACCCTAACCCTAACCCTGACCATGACCCTAACCACAAACCTAACCCTAACCCTAATCCTAACCCCCACCCTAACCCTAACCCCTACCCCAACCCTAACCCTAACCCTAACCCTAACCCTAACTCTAACCCTAACCCTAACACCAACCCTAAACCTAACCCTAAACCTAACCCTAACCCTAACCCTGACCCCAAACCTAACCCTAACCCTAAACCCAACCCTAACCCTAACCCCTACCCCTACCCCAACCCTAACCCTAACCCTAACCCTAACCCTAACCCTAACCCTGACCCTGACCCTAACCACAACCCTAACCCTAACCCTAACCCTAAGCTTAAACCTAACACTAACCCTAACCCCAACCCTAACCATAACCCTAAACCTGACCCTAACCCTAAATCCAACCCTAACCCTAAACCTAACCCTAACCCCAAACCGAACCCTAACCCTAACCCTAACCCTAACCCCAACCCTAACCCTACCATACCCCTAACCCTAAACTTAACCCAACCCTAACCCTAACACTAACACCAACCCTAACCCAACCCGAACTCTAACCCCAACCCTAACCCCGACCCTAAACCTAACCCGAACCCTGACCCTGACCCTAACCCTAACCCTAACCCTAACCCTAACCCTAACTCAACCCTAACCCTAACCCTAACCCCAACCCTAACCCTAACCCTAACCCTAACCCAGACCCTAACCCTAAATCCAACCCTAACCCTAACACTAACCCTAAACCCAAACCTAGCCCTAACGCTAACCCTAACCCCAACCCTAACCCTAACCCTAAACCTAACCCGAACCCCAGCCCAAACCCGAACCCGAACCCTAACCCCTACCCTAACCCTAACACTAAACACTACCCTAACACTAAGCCTAAACCTAACCCTAACCCCAACACTAACCCCCACCCTAACCCTAACGCCAACCCTAACCCTAACCCTAACCCTAACCCAACCCTAACCGAACCCTAACCCTAACTCTCTCCTTAACCCTAACCCTAACCCCAACCCTACCCCTAACCCTAACCCCAACCCCAACCCCAACCCCAACCCTAACACTAACCAGAACCCTAACCCCAACCCCAACATTAAACCTAATCCTAAACCCAACCCTAACCCTAACCCTAACCCCAACCCTAAACCTAACACTAACCCTTACCCTAACACTGACCCCAACCCTAACCCTAACCCCAACCGTAACCCTAAACCTAAACCTAACCCCTACCCCAACCCTAACACTACACTAATCCTAACCATGACCCTAACCCTAACCCTAACCACAACCCTATCCCTAACCCTAACCCTAACCATAACTCAACCCTAACCCTAACACTAACCCTAACCCCAAACCTAAACCTAACCCTAACCCCAAACCTAACCCTAACCCTAACACTAACCCTAACCCCTACCCTAACCCTAACCCTAACCCTAAACCTAACCACTACCCTAACCCTAACCCTAACACCAACCCTAACCCCAACCCTAACACTAAACTTAACACAACCTTAACCCTGACAGTAAACCTAAACCCTACCCCAACCCGAACCCTAACCCCGACCCTAACCCTAACCCTAATCCTAACCCTGACCCTGACCCTGAACCTAACCCTAACCCTAACCCTAACCCTAGCCCTAACCACAACCCTAACCCTAACACTAACCCTAACCCTAACCCCAAACCAAACCCTAACCCCAATCCTAACCCCGACCCTAAACCTAACACGAACCCTAACCCTGACCCTGATCCTAACCCTAACCCTAACACTACCCTAACCCTAACCCTAACTCAACCCCAACCCTAAACCCAACCCTAACCCTAACCATAACCCAGACCCTAACCCTAAATCCAACCCTAACCCTAACACTAACCCTAACCCCAAACCTAACCCTAACGCTAAGCCTAACACCAACCCTAACCCTAACCCCAGCCCAAACCCTAAACCTAACCCTAACCCCTACCCTAACCCTAACCCTAACCCTAACCCTAAACACTACCCTAACACTAAGCCTAAACCTAACCCTAACCCCAACACTAACCCCAACCCTAACCCTAACACCAACCCTAACCCTACCCCTAACCCTAACCCAACCCTAACCCTAACCCTAACCCTAACCCCAACCCTAACCCTAACCCTAACCCTAACCCTAACCCCAACCCCAACACTAAACCTAACCCAAACCCCAACACTAACCCTAACCCTAACCCAACCCTAACCCACCCCTAACCCTAACCCTAACCGTAACCCTAACCCTAACCCTAACCCTAACACCAACCCTAACCCTAACCCTAACCCTAACCCAGACCCCAACCCTAACCCTAACCATAACCCTAACCCTAAACCCAACCCCAACACTAACCCTAACCCCAACCCTAACCCAACCCTAACCCACCCCTAACCCTAACCCTAACCTTAACCCTAACCCTAACCCTAACCCTAACACCAACCCTAACCCTAACCCTAACCCTAACCCCAACCCTAACCCTACCCTACCCCTAACCCTAAACTTAACCCAACCCTAACCCTAACACTAACACCAACCCTAACCCAACCCAATCCCTAACCCCAACCCTAACCCCGACCCTAAACCTAACCCGAACCCTAACCCTGACCCTGACCCTAACCCTAACCCTAACCCTAACCCTAACCCTAACTCAACCCTAACCCTAACCCTAACCCCAACCCTAAACCTAACCCTAACCCAGATACTAACCCTAAATCCAACCCTAACCCTAACACTAACCCTAAACCCAAACCTAACCCTAACGCTAACCCTATCCCCAACCCTAACCCTAACCCTAACCCGAACCCCAGCCCAAACCCTAACCCTAACCCTAACCCCTACCCTAACCCTAACCCTAACACTAAACACTACCCTAACACTAAGCCTAAACCTAACCCTAACCCCAACACTAACCCCCACCCTAACCCTAACCCCAACCCTAACCCTAACCCTAACCCTAACCCCACCCTAACCCAACCCTAAACCTAACTCTCACCTTAACCCTAACCCCAACCCTAACCCTAACCCTAACCCCAACCCCAAACCCAACCCCAACCCTAACCCTAACCATAACCCTAACCACAACCCCAACACTAAACCTAATCTTAAACCCAACCCTAACCGTAACCCTAACCCTAACCCCAACCCTAAACCTAACACTAACCCTTACCCTAACCCTGACCCCAACCCTAACACTAACCCTAACCCCAACCCTAACCCTAAACCTAAACCTAACCCCTACCCCAACCCTAAAACTACCCTAATCCTAACCATGACACTAACCCTAACCCTAACCACAACCCTATCCCTAACCCTAACCCTAACCATAACTCAACCCTAACCCTAACCCTAACACTAACCCTAACCCCAAACCTAAACCTAACCCTAACCCCAAACCTAACCCTAACCCTAACCCTAACAGTAACCCTAACCCCTACCCTAACCCTAACCCTAACCCTAAACCTAACCACTACCCTAACCCTAACCCTAACACCAACCCTAACCCCAACCCTAACACTAAACTTAACCCAACCCTAACCCTAACAGTAAACCTAAACCCTACCCCAACCCGAACCCTAACCCCGAACCTAACCCTAACCCTAATCCTAACCCTGACCCTGACCCTGACCCTGAACCTAACCCTAACCCTAACCCTAACCCTAACCCTAACCCTAACATTAACCCTAACCCCAACCCTAACCCTAACCCTAAACCTAACCCCTACCCCAACCCTAACACTACCCTAACCATAACCCTGCCCCTAAACTTAACCCTAAACACAACCCTAACCCTAACCCTAACCCAAACCCTAACCCTACCCCTATCCATAACTCAACCCTAACCCTAACCCTAACCCCAACCCTAACCCTAACCCAGACCCTAAAACTAAATCCAACCCTAACCCTAACATTAACCCTAACCCCAAACCTAACCCTAACCCTAACCCTAACCCCAAACCTAACCCTAACCCTAACCCTAACCCTAAACACTACCCTAACCCTAACCCTAGCCCTAACGTCAACACTAAACCCAACCCTAACACCAACCCTAACCCTAACCCTAACCCTAAACTTAACCCAACCCTAACCCTAACACTAACCCTAACCTCTACCCCAACCCGAACCCTAACCCCGACCCTAACCCTAACCCTAACCCTGACCCTGACCCTGACCCTGAACCTAACCCTATCCCTAACCCTAACCCTAACCACAACCCTAACCCTAACCCTAACCCCAAGCTTAACCCTAACCCTAACCCTAACCCTAACTCAACCCTAACCCTATCCCTAACCCTAACCCAGACCCTAACCCTAAATCCAACCCTAACCTTAACCCTAACCCAGACCCTAACCCTTAATCCAACCCTAACCCTAACACTAACCCTAACCACAACCCTAACCCTAACCCTAACCCCAAGCTTAACCCTAACCCTAACCCTAACCCTAACCCTGACCCCAAACCTAACCCTAACCCTAAACCTAACCCCAACCCTAACCCTAACCCCTACCCCAATCCTAACCCTAACCCTAACCCTAACCCTAACCCTGACCCTGACCCTAACAACAAACCTAACCCTAACCCTAACCCCAAAACTAACCCTAACCCCTACCCCAACCCTAACCCTAACCCTAACCCTAACCCTAACCCTAACACCAACACTAAACCTAACCCTAACCCTAACCCTAACCCTAACCCTGACCCCAAACCTAACCCTAACCCTAACCCTAAACCTAACCCCAACCCTAACCCTAACCCCTACCCCTACCCCAACCCTAACCCTAACCCGAACCCGAACCCTAACCCTAACCCTGACCCTGACCCTAACCAAAACCCTAACCCTAACCCTAAGCTTAACCCTAACCCTAACCCTAACCCTAAACCCAACCCTAACCCTAACCCTAAACCTGACCCTAACCCTAAATCCAAACCTAACCCTAAACCTAACCCTAACCCCAAACCGAACCCTAACCCTAACCCTAACCCTAACCCCAACCCTAACCCTACCCTACCCCTAACCCTAAACTTAACCCAACCCTAACCCTAACCCTAACACTAACAACAACCCTAACCCAACCCGAACCCTAACCCCAACATGAACCCCGACCCTAAACCTAACCCGAACCCTATCCCTGACCATGACCCTAACCCTAACCCTAACCCTAACCATAACCCTAACCCTAACCCTAACCCTAACTCAACCCTAACCCTAACCCTAACCCTAACCCCAACCCTAACCCTAACCCTAACCCTAACCCAGAACCTAACCCTAAATCCAACCCTAACCCTAACACTAAACCTAAACAAAAACCAAGGCCTAACGCTAACCCTAACCCCAACCCTAACCCTAACCCTAAACCGAACCCCAGCCCAAACCCTAACCCTAACCCTAACCCCTACCCTAAGCCTAACCCTAACACTAAACACTACCCTAACACTAAGCCTAAACCTAACCCTAACCCTAACCCTAACCCTAACCCAACCCTAACCCAACCCTAACCAAACCCTAACCCTAACTCTCACCTTAACCCTAACCCTAACCCCATCCCTAACCCTAACCCTAACCCTAACCCCAACCCCAACACTAAATCTAATCCTAAACCCAACCCTAACCCTAACCCTAACCCCAACCCTAAACCTAACACTAACCCTTACCCTAACCCTGACCCCAACCCTAACCCTAACCCTAACCCCAACCCTAACCCTAAACCTGAACCTAACCCCTACCCCAACCCTAACACTACCCTAATCCTAACCACAACCCTAACCCTAACACTAACCCTA
The DNA here is from genome assembly GCF_057233095.1 of Heloderma suspectum. Classification (NCBI taxonomy): domain Eukaryota; kingdom Metazoa; phylum Chordata; class Lepidosauria; order Squamata; family Helodermatidae; genus Heloderma; species Heloderma suspectum. The sequence continues at coordinate 2,312,096 of NC_139475.1, forward strand.
ACCCTAACCCCAACCCAAACCCCAACCCCAATCCTAACCCCGACCCTAAACCTAACACGAACCCTAACCCTGACCCTGATCCTAACCCTAACCCTAAAACTAACCCTAACCCTAACCCTAACCCTAACTCAACCCCAACCCTAACCCCAACCCCAACCCTAACCCTAACCCTAACCCCAAACACTACCCTAACACTAAGCCTAAACCTAACCCTAACCCCAACACTAACCCCAACCCTAACCCTAACCCCACCCCTAACCCTAACCCTAACCCTAACCCAACCCTAACCCTAACCCTAACCCTAACCCCAACCCTAACCCTAACCCTAACCCTAACCCTAACCCTAACCCCAACCCCAACACTAAACCTAACCCGAACCCCAACACTAACCCTAACCGTAACCCTAACCCAACCCTAACCCACCCCTAACCCTAACCCTAACCTTAACCCTAACCCTAACCCTAACCCTAACCCTAACACCAACCCTAACCCTAACCCTAACCCTAACCCTGACCCCAACACTAACCCTAACCCTAACCCTAACCCTAACCCCAACCCCAACACTAAACCTAATCCTAACCCCAAACCTAAACCTAACCCTAACCCTAACCCCAACCCTAAACCTAACACTAACCCTTACCCTAACCCTGACCCCAACCCTAACCCTAACCCTAACCCCAACCCTATCCCTAACCCTAAACCTAACCCCTACCCCAACCCTAACACTACCCTAACACTAACCCTGCCCCTAAACTTAACCCAAACCACAACCCTAACTCTAAACCTAACCCTAACCCTAACCCTAACCCTAACCCCTACCCTAACCCTAACCCTAACCCTAAACCTAACCACTACCCTAACCCTAGCCCTAACCCTAACACCAACCCTAACCCCAACCCTAACTCTAAACTTAACGCAACTCTAACCCTAAAACTAACCCTAACCCCTACCCCAACCCGAACCCTAACACCGACCCGAAACCTAACCCTAATCTTATTCCTAACCTTGACCCTGACCCTGACCCTGACCCTAACCCTAACCCTAACCCTAACCCGAACCCTAACCACAACCCTAACCCTAACACTAACCCTAACCCTAACCCTAACCCTAACCCCAACCCGAACCCTAACCCCAACCCTAACCCCGACCCTAAACCTAACCCGAACCCTAACACTGACCCTGACCCTAACCCTAACCCTAACCCTAACCCTAACTCAACCCTAACCCTAACCCCAACCCTAACCCTAACCCTAACCCAGACCCTAACACTAACCCTAACTCAACCCTAACCCAGACCCAGACCCTATGGTTAGTGTTAGGGTTAGGGTCAGGGTCAGGGTTAGGATTAGGATTGGGGTTAGGGTTAGGGTCGGGGTTAGGGTTCGGGTTCGGGTTGGGGTAGGGGTTAGGGTTAGTTTTAGGGTTAGAGTTGGGTTAAGTTTAGTGTTTGGGTTGGGGTTAGGGTTACGGTTGGGGTCAGGGTTAGGGTAAGGGTTAGTGTTAGCTTTAGGGTTGGGGTTAGGGATAGGGTTAGGGTTTGTGGTTAGGATTAGGTTTAGTGTTGGGGTTGGGGTTAGGGTTGGGGTTAGGGTTAGGGTTAGTGTTAGGGTTAGGGTTGTGGTTAGGGCTAGGGTTAGGGTTAGGGTTAGGTTCAGGGTCAGGGTCAGGGTTAGGATTAGGGTTAGGGTTAGGGTCGGGGTTAGGGTTCGGGTTGGGGTAGTGTTTAGGTTTACTGTTAGGGTTAGGGTTGGGTTAAGTTAAGTGTTAGGGTTGGGGTTAGGGTTGGTATTAGGGTTAGGGTTAGGGTTAGGGTAGTGGTTAGGTTTAGGGTTAGGGTTAGGGTTAGGGTAGGGGTTAGGGTTAGTGTTAGGGTTAGGGTTAGGGTTAGGTTTGGGGTTAGGGTTAGGGTTAGGTTTGGGGTTAGGGTTAGTGTTAGGGTAAGGGTTAGGGTTGAGTTATGGTTAGGGTTAGGGTTAGGGTTAGGGATAGGGTTGTGGTTAGGGTTAGGATTAGGGTCGTGGTTAGGATTAGGGTAGTGTTAGGGTTGGGGTAGGGGTTAGGTTTAGGTTTAGGGTTAGGGTTGGGGTTAGGGTTAGGGTTAGGGTTGGGGTCAGGGTTAGGGTAAGGGTTAGTGTTAGGTTTAGGGTTGGGGTTAGGGTTAGGGTTAGTGTTGGGTTTGGGGTTAGGGTTATGGTTAGGGTTAGGGTTGGGGTTGGGGTTGGGGTTGGGGTTAGGGTTAGGGTTAGGGATGGGGTTAGGGTTAGTGTTAAGGTGAGAGTTAGGGTTAGGGTTTGGTTAGGGTTGGGTTAGGGTTGGGTTAGGGTTAGGGTTAGGGTTAGGGTTAGGTTTAGGCTTAGTGTTAGGGTAGTGTTTAGTGTTAGGGGGAGGGTTAGGGTAGGGGTTAGGGTTAGGGTTTGGGCTGGGGTTCGGTTTAGGGTTAGGGTTAGGGTTAGGGTTGGGGTTAGGGTTAGCGTTAGGGCTAGGTTTGGGTTTAGGGTTAGTGTTAGGGTTAGGGTTGGATTTAGGGTTAGGGTCTGGGTTAGGGTTAGGGTTAGGGTTAGGGTTAGGGTTGGGGTTAGGGTTAGGGTTAGGGTTAGGGTTGAGTTAGGGTTAGGGTTAGGGTTAGGGTTAGGGTTAGGGTCATGGTTAGGGTTCGGGTTAGGTTTAGGGTCGGGGTTCGGGTTGGGGTTAGGGTTCGGGTTGGGTTAGGGTTGGTGTTAGTGTAAGGGTTAGGGTTGGGTTAAGTTTAGGGTTAGGGGTAGGGTAGGGTTAGGGTTGGGGTTAGGTTTAGGGTTAGGGTTAGGGTTCGGTTTGGGGTTAGGGTTAGGTTTAAGGTTAGGGTTGGATTTAGGGTTAGGGTCAGGTTTAGGGTTAGGGTTAGGGTTGGGGTTAGGGTTAGGGTTAGGGTTAAGCTTAGGGTTAGGGTTAGGGTTGTGGTTAGGGTCAGTGTCAGGGTTAGGGTTAGGGTTCGGGTTCGGGTTAGGGTTAGGGTTAGGGTTAGGGTTGGGGTAGGGGTAGGGGTTAGGGTTAGGGTTGGGGTTGGGGTTAGGGTTAGGGTTAGGGTTAGGTTTGGGGTCAGGGTTAGGGTTAGGGTTAGGGTTAAGTTTAGTGTTGGTGTTAGGGTTAGGGTTAGGGTTAGGGTTAGGGTTAGGGTTAGGGTTAGGGTTAGGGTTGGGGTAGGGGTTAGGGTTAGGGTTGGGGTTAGGGTTAGGGTTAGGTTTGTGGTTAGGGTCAGGGTCAGGGTTAGGGTTAGGGTTAGGGTTAGGGGTAGGGTTAGGGTTAGGGTTGGGGTAGGGGTTAGGGTTAGGGTAGGGTTAGGTTTAGGGTTAGGGTTAGGTTTGGGGTCAGGGTTAGGGTTAGGGTTAGGGTTAGGGTTAAGCTTGGGGTTAGGGTTAGGGTTGTGGTTAGGGTTAGTGTTAGGGTTAGGGTTGGATTAAGGGTTAGGGTCTGGGTTACGGTTAAGGTTAGGGTTGGATTTAGGGTTAGGGTCTGGGTTAGGGTTAGGTTTGGGGTCAGGGTTAGGGTTAGGGTTAGGGTTAAGCTTGGGGTTAGGGTAAGGGTTAGGGTTGTGGTTATGGTTAGTGTTAGGGTTAGGGTTGGATTAAGGGTTAGGGTCTGGGTTAGGGTTAAGGTTAGGGTTGGATTTAGGGTTAGGGTCTGGGTTAGGGTTAGGGATAGGGTGAGGGTTAAGCTTGGGGTTAGGGTTAGGGTTAGGGTTAGAGTTGTGGTTAGGGTTAGGGTTAGGGATAGGGTTAGGGTCAGGGTCAGGGTTAGGATTAGGGTTAGGGTCGGGGTTAGGGTTCGGGTTGGGGTAGAGGTTAGGGTTAGTGTTAGGATTAGGGTTGGGTTAAGTTTAGAGTTAGGGTTAGGGTTGGTGTTAGGGTTGGGTTTAGTGTTGACTTTAGGGTTAGGGTTAGTTTTTGCGTAGTGTTTATGGTTAGGGTTAGGGTTAGGGTTAGGTTTGGGGTTAGGGTTAGGGTTAGGGTTAGGTTTGGTGTTAGGGTTAATGTTAGGGTTAGGGTTGGATTTAGTTTTAGGGTCTGGGTTAGGGTTAGGGTTGGGGTTAGGGTTAGGGTTAGGGTTGAGTTATGGATAGGGGTAGGGTTAGGGTTTGGGTTAGGGTTAGGGTTGTGTTTAGGGTTAAGTTTAGGGGCAGGGTTATGGTTAGGGTAGTGTTAGGGTTGGGGTAGGGGTTAGGTTTAGGGTTAGGGTTAGGGTTGGGGTTATGGTTAGGGTTAGGGTTAGGGTTAGGGATAGGGTTGTGGTTAGGGTTAGGGTTAGTGTCATGGTTAGGATTAGGGTAGTTTTAGGGTTGGGGTAGGGGTTAGGTTTAGGTTTAGGGTTAGGGTTGGGGTTAGGGTTAGTGTTAGGGTTGGGGTCAGGGTTAGGGTAAGGGTTAGTGTTAGGTTTAGGGTTGGGGTTAGGGTTAGGGTTAGGGTTGGGTTTAAGATTAGGTTTAGTGTTGGGGTTGGGGTTAGGGTTATGGTTAGGGTTAGGGTTGGGGTTGGGGTTGGGGTTGGGGTTAGGGTTAGGGTTAGGGTTGGGGTTAGGGTTAAGGTGAGAGTTAGGTTTAGGGTTGGGTTAGGGTGGGGGTTAGTGTTGGGGTTAGAGTTAGGTTTAGGCTTAGTGTTAGGGTAGTGTTTAGTGTTAGGGTTAGGGTTAGGGTAGGGGTTAGGGTTAGGGTTAGGGTTTGGGCTGGGGTTCGGGTTAGGGTTAGGGTTAGGGTTAGGGTTGGGGTTAGGGTTAGCGTTAGGGTTAGGTTTGGGTTTAGGGTTAGTGTTAGGGTTAGGGTTGGATTTAGGGTTAGTGTCTGGGTTAGGGTTAGGTTTAGGGTTGGGGTTAGGGTTAGGGTTAGGGTTGAGTTAGGGTTAGGGTTAGGGTTAGGGTTAGGGTTAGGGTCAGGGTCAGGGTTAGGTTTCGGGTTAGGTTTAGGGTCGGGGTTAGGGTTGGGGTTAGGGTTTGGGTTGGGTTAGGGTTGGTGTTAGTGTTAGGGTTAGGGTTGGGTTAAGTTTAGGGTTAGGGGTAGGGTAGGGTAGGGTTAGGGTTGGGGTTAGGGTTAGGGTTAGGGTTAGGGTTGGTGTTAGGGTTAGGGTTAGGGTTAGGGTTAAGGTTAGGGTTAGGGTTAGGGGTGGGTTAGGGTTGGGTTAGGGTTAGGGTTAGGGTTAGTGTTGGGGTTGGGGTTAGGGTTAGGGTTATGGTCAGGGTTAGGGTTGGGGTCTGGGTTAGGGTTAGGGTTAGGGTTACGGTTAGGGTTAGGTTTAGGGTTAGGGGTGGGTTAGGGTTGGGTTAGGGTTAGGGTTAGGGTTCGTGTTGGGGTTCGGGTTAGGTTTAGTGTTGGGGTTGGGGTTAGGGTTAGGGTTAGGGTTAGGTTTAGGGTTGGGGTTAGGGTTAGGGTTAGGGCTAGG
>NC_139475.1:2322500-2330000 GCF_057233095.1 Heloderma suspectum
TTTCGGGTTTGGGTTAGGGTTAGGGTTGGGGTTAGGGTTAGCGTTAGGGGTAGGTTTCGGTTTAGGGTTAGTTTTAGGGATAGGGTTGGATTTAGGGTTAGGGTCTGGGTTAGGGTTAGGGTTAGGGTTAGGGTTGGGGTTAGGGTTAGGGTTAGGGTTGAGTTAGGGTTAGGGTTAGGGTTAGGGTTAGGGTTAGGGTTAGGGTCAGGGTCAGGGTTAGGGTTCGGGTTAGGTTTAGGGTCGGGGTTAGGGTTGGGGTTAGGGTTTGGGTTGTGTTAGGGTTGGTGTTAGTGTTAGGGTTAGGGTTGGGTTAAGTTTAGGGTTAGGGGTAGGGTAGGTTTAGGGTTGGGGTTAGGGTTAGGGTTAGGGTTAGGGTTAGGGTTCGGTTTGGGGTTAGGGTTAGGTTTAGGGTTAGGGTTGGATTTAGGGTTAGGGTCAGGTTTAGGGTTATGGTTACGGTTGGGGTTAGGGTTAGGGTTAAGCTTAGGGTTAGGGTTAGGGTTAGGGTTAGGGTTGTGGTTAGGGTCAGGGTCAGGGTTAGGGTTAGGGTTAGGGTTAGGTTTAGGGTTGGGGTAGGAGTAGGGGTTAGGGTTAGGGTTGGGGTTAGGTTTAGGGTTAGGGTTGGTGTTAGGGTTAAAGTTAGGGTTAGGGTTAGGGTTAGGGTTGGGGTAGGGGTTAGGGTTAGGGTGGGCTTTAGGATTAGGGTTAGGGTTAGGTTTGTGGTTAGGGTCAGGGTCAGGGTTAGGGTTAGGGTTAGGGTTAGGGTTAGGGTTGGGGTAGGGGTTAGGGTTAGGGTTGGGGTTAGGGTTAGGGTTAGGGTTAGGTTTGGGGTCAGGGATAGGGTTAGGGTTAGGGTTAGGGTTAAGCTTGGGGTTAGGGTTAGGGTTGTGGTTAGGGTTAGTGTTAGGGTCAGGGTTGGATTAAGGGTTAGGGTCTGGGTTAGGGTTAAGGTTAGGGTTGGATTTAGGGTTAGGGTCTGGGTTAGGGTTAGGGTTAGGGTTAGGGTTAAGCTTGTGGTTAGGGTTAGGGTTAGGGTTAGGGTTGTGGTTAGGGTTAGGGTTAGGGATAGGGATAGGGATAGGGTTAGGGTCAGTGTCAGGGTCAGGGTTAGGGATAGGGTTAGGGTCGGGGTTAGGGTTCGGGTTGGGGTAGAGGTTAGGTTTAGTGTTAGGGTTAGGGTTGGGTTAAGTTTAGGGTTATGGTTAGGGTTAGGGTTGGTGTTAGGGTTGGGTTTAGTGTTGACGTTAGGGTTAGGGTTAGGGTTAGGGTAGTGTTTAGGGTTAGGGTTAGGGTTAGGTTTGGGGTTAGGGTTAGGGTTAGGGTTAGGTTTAGGGTTAGGGTTAATGTTAGGGTTAGGGTTGGATTTAGTTTTAGGGTCTGGGTTAGGGTTAGGGTTGGGGTTAGGGTTAGGGTTAGGGTTGAGTTATGGTTAGGGGTAGGGTTAGGGTTTGGGTTAGGGTTAGGGTTAGGGTTGTGTTTAGGGTTAAGTTTAGGGGCAGGGTTATGGTTAGGGTAGGGTTAGGGTTGGGGTAGGGGTTAAGTTTAGGGTTAGGGTTAGGTTTGGGGTTAGGGTTAGGGTTAGGGTTAGGTTCAGGGTCAGGGTCAGGGTTAGGATTAGGGTTAGGGTTAGGTTCGGGGTTAGGGTTCGGGTTGGGGTAGGGTTTAGGTTTACTGTTAGAGTTAGGGTTGGGTTAAGTTTAGTGTTAGGGTTGGGGTTAGGGTTGGTGTTAGGGTTAGGGTTAGGGTTAGGGTAGTGGTTAGGTTTAGGGTTAGGGTTAGTGTTAGGGTAGGGGTTAGGGTTAGTATTAGGGTTAGGGTTAGGTTTGGGGTTAGGGTTAGGGTCAGGTTTGGGGTTAGGGTTAGTGTTAGGGTAAGGGTTAGGGTTGAGTTATGGTTAGGGATAGGGTTAGGGTTTGGGATAGGGTTGTGGTTAGGGTTAGGGTTAGTGTCATGGTTAGGATTAGGGTAGTGTTAGGGTTGGGTTAGGGGTTAGGTTTAGGTTTAGGGTTAGGGTTGGGGTTAGGGTTAGGGTTAGGGTTGGGGTCAGGGTTAGGGTAAGGGTTAGTGTTAGGTTTAGGGTTGGGGTTAGGGTTAGGGTTAGGGTTGGGTTTAGGATTAGGTTTAGTGTTGGGGTTGGGGTTAGGGTTATGGTTAGGGTTGGGGTTGGGGTTAGGGTTAGGGTTAAGGTGAGAGTTAGGTTTAGGGTTGGGTTAGGGTGGGGTTAGGGTTAGGGTTAGGGTTAGGGTTAGGGTTGGGGTTAGGGTTAGGGTGGGGGTTAGTGTTGGGGTTAGGGTTAGGTTTAGGCTTAGTGTTAGGGTAGTGTTTAGTGTTAGGGTTAGGGTTAGGGTAGGGGTTAGGGTTAGGGTTAGGGTTAGGGTTAGGGTTGGGGTAGGGGTAGGGGTTAGGGTTAGGGTTGGGGTTAGGGTTAGGGTTAGGTTTGGGGTCAGGGTTAGGGTTAGGGTTAGGTTTAGGGTTAGGTTTAGGGTTGGTGTTAGGGTTAGGGTTAGGGTTAGGGTTAGGGTTAGGGTAGGGGTAGGGGTTAGGGTTAGGGTGGGGGTTAGGATTAGGGTTAGGGTTAGGTTTGTGGTTAGGGTCAGGGTCAGGGTTAGGGTTAGGGTTAGGGTTAGGGTTAGGGTTGGGGTTAGGGTTAGGGTGGGGGTTAGTGTTGGGGTCAGGGTTAGGTTTAGGCTTAGGGTTAGGGTAGTGTTTAGTGTTAGGGTTAGGGTTAGGGTAGGGGTTAGGGTTAGGGTTAGGGTTTGGGCTGGGGTTCGGGTTAGGGTTAGGGTTAGGGTTAGGGTTGGGGTTAGGGTTAGCGATAGGGTTAGGTTTGGGTTTAGGGTTAGTGTTAGGGTTAGGGTTGGATTTAGGGTTAGTGTCTGGGTTAGGGTTAGGTTTAGGGTTGGGGTTAGGGTTAGGGTTAGGGTTGAGTTAGGGTTAAGGTTAGGGTTAGGGTTAGGGTTCGGGTTAGGGTTAGGGTCAGGGTCAGGGTTAGGGTTCGGGTTAGGTTTAGGGTCGGGGTTAGGGTTGGGGTTAGGGTTTGGGTTGGGTTAGGGTTGGTGTTAGTGTTAGGGTTAGGGTTGGGTTAAGTTTAGGGTTAGGGGTAGGGTAGGGTGAGGGTTGGGGTTAGGGTTAGGGATATGGATAGGGTTGGGGTTGGGGTCAGGGTTAGGGTTAGGGTTAGGGTTAGGGTTGGTGTTAGGGTTAGGGTTAGGTTTAGGGTTAAGGTTAGGGTTAGGGTTAGGGGTGGGTTAGGGTTGGGTTAGGGTTAGGGTTAGGGTTAGTGTTGGGTTGGGGTTAGGGTTAGGGTTATGGTTAGGTTTAGGGTTGGGGTCAGGGTTAGGGTTAGGGTGAGGGTTAGGGTTGGTGTTAGGGTTAGGGTTAGGGTTAGGGTTAAGGTTAGGGTTAGGGTTAGGGTTAGGGTTAGGGTTAGGGTTGGGGTTGGGGTAGGGGTAGGGGTTAGGGTTAGGGTTGGGGTTAGGGTTAGGGTTAGGTTTGGGGTCAGGGTTAGGGTTAGGGTTAGGTTTAGGGTTAGGTTTAGGGTTGGTGTTAGGGTTAGGGTTAGGGTTAGGGTTAGGGTTAGGGTTAGGGTTGGGGTAGGGGTTAGGGTTAGGGTGGGGGTTAGGATTAGGGTTAGGGTTAGGTTTGTGGTTAGGGTCAGGGTCAGGGTTAGGGTTAGGGTTAGGGTTAGTGTTGGGGTTAGGGTTAGGGTAGGGGTTAGTGTTGGGGTTAGGGTTAGGGTTTGGGCTGGGGTTCGGGTTAGGGTTAGGGTTAGGGTTAGGGTTAGGGTTGGGGTTAGGGTTAGCGTTAGGGTTAGGTTTGGGTTTAGGGTTAGTGTTAGGGTTAGGGTTGGATTTAGGGTTAGTGTCTGGGTTAGGGTTAGGTTTAGGGTTGGGGTTAGGGTTAGGGTTAGGGTTGAGTTAGGGTTAAGGTTAGGGTTAGGGTTAGGGTTAGGGTTAGGGTTAGGGTCAGGGTCAGGGTTAGGGTTCGGGTTAGGTTTAGGGTCGGGGTTAGGGTTGGGGTTAGGGTTTGGGTTGGGTTAGGGTTGGTGTTAGTGTTAGGGTTAGGGTTGGGTTAAGTTTAGGGTTAGGGGTAGGGTACGGTTAGGGTTGGTGTTAGGGTTAGGGATATGGTTAAGGTTGGGTTTGGGGTCAGGGTTAGGGTTAGGGTTAGGGTTAGGGTTGGTGTTAGGGTTAGGGTTAGGTTTAGGGTTAATGTTAGGGTTAGGGTTAGGGGTGGGTTAGGGTTGGGTTAGGGTTAGGGTTAGGGTTAGTGTTGGGTTAGGGTTAGGGTTAGGGTTATGGTTAGGTTTAGGGTTGGGGTCAGGGTTAGGGTTAGGGTGAGGGTTAGGGTTGGTGTTAGGGTTAGGGTTAGGGTTAGGGTTAAGGTTAGGGTTAGGGTTAGGGTTAGGGGTGGGTTAGGGTTGGGTTAGGGTTAGGGTTAGGGTTAGGGTTGGTGTTAGGGTTAGGGTTGGGTTAGGGTTAGGGTTAGGGTTGGTGTTAGGGTTAGGGTTGGGGTTAGCGTTGGGGTTAGGGTTAGGTTTAGGCTTAGTGTTAGGGTAGTGTTTAGGGTTAGGGTTAGGGTTAGGGTAGGGGTTAGGGTTAGGGTTAGGGTTTGGGCTGGGGTTAGGGTTAGGGTTAGGGTTGGTGTTAGGCTGAGCGTTAGGGTTCGGTTTGGGGTTAGGGTTAGTGTTAGGGTTAGGGTTGGATTTAGGGTTAGGGTCTGGGTTGTGGTTAGGGTTAGGGTTTGGGTTAGGGTTGGGGTTGAGTTAGGGTTAGGGTTAGTGTTAGGGTTAGGGTTAGGATCAGGGTCAGGGTTAGGGTTCGTGTTAGGTTTAGGGTCGGGGTTAGGATTGGGGTTAGGGTTTGGTTTGGGGTTAGGGTTAGGGTTAGGGAAGTGGTTAGGTTTAGGGTTAGGGTTAGGGTTAGGGTAGGGGTTAGGGTTAGTGTTAGGGTTAGGGTTAGGTTTGGGGTTAGGGTTAGGGTTAGGTTTGGGGTTAGGGTTAATGTTAGGGTTAGGGTTGAGTTATGGTTAGGCTTAGGGTTAGGGATAGGGTTCTGGTTAGGGTTAGGGTTAGGGTCATGGTTAGGATTAGGGTAGTGTTAGGGTTGGGGTAGGGGTTAGGTTTAGGTTTAGGGTTAGGGTTGGGGTTAGGGTTAGTGTTAGGGTTGGGGTCAGGGTTAGGGGTAGGGTTGGCGTTAGGGTTAGGGTTAAGGTGAGAGTTAGGGTTAGGGTTGGGTTAGGGTTGGGTTAGGGTTAGGGTTAGGGTTGGCGTTAGGGTTAGGGTGGGGGTTAGTGTTGGGGTTAGGGTTAGGTTTAGGCTTAGTGTTAGGGTAGTGTTTAGTGTTAGGGTTAGGGTTAGGGTAGGGGTTAGGGTTAGGGTTAGGGTTTGGGCTGAATTTCGGGTTTGGGTTAGGGTTAGGGTTAGGGTTGGGGTTAGGGTTAGCGTTAGGGGTAGGTTTCGGTTTAGGGTTAGTGTTAGGGATAGGGTTGGATTTAGGGTTAGGGTCTGGGTTAGGGTTAGGGTTAGGGTTAGGGTTGGGGTTAGGGTTAGGGTTAGGGTTGAGTTAGGGTTAGGGTTAGGGTTAGGGTTAGGGTTAGGGTCAGGGTCAGGGTTAGGGTTCGGGTTAGGTTTAGGGTCGGGGTTAGGGTTGGGGTTAGGGTTTGGGTTGTGTTAGGGTTGGTGTTAGTGTTAGGGTTAGGGTTGGGTTAAGTTTAGGGTTAGGGGTAGGGTAGGTTTAGGGTTGGGGTTAGGGTTAGGGTTAGGGTTAGGGTTCGGTTTGGGGTTAGGGTTAGGTTTAGGGTTAGGGTTGGATTTAGGGTTAGGGTCAGGTTTAGGGTTATGGTTACGGTTGGGGTTAGGGTTAGGGTTAAGCTTAGGGTTAGGGTTAGGGTTGTGGTTAGGGTCAGGGTCAGGGTTAGGGTTAGGGTTAGGGTTAGGTTTAGGGTTGGGGTAGGAGTAGGGGTTAGGGTTAGGTTTGGGGTTAGGGTTAGGGTTAGGGTTGGTGTTAGGGTTAAAGTTAGGGTTAGGGTTAGGGTTAGGGTTGGGGTAGGGGTTAGGGTTAGGGTGGGCTTTAGGATTAGGGTTAGGGTTAGGTTTGTGGTTAGGGTCAGGGTCAGGGTTAGGGTTAGGGTTAGGGTTAGGGTTAGGGTTGGGGTAGGGGTTAGGGTTAGGGTTGGGGTTAGGGTTAGGGTTAGGGTTAGGTTTGGGGTCAGGGATAGGGTTAGGGTTAGGGTTAGGGTTAAGCTTGGGGTTAGGGTTAGGGTTGTGGTTAGGGTTAGTGTTAGGGTTAGGGTTGGATTAAGGGTTAGGGTCTGGGTTAGGGTTAAGGTTAGGGTTGGATTTAGGGTTAGGGTCTGGGTTAGGGTTAGGGTTAGGGTTAAGCTTGTGGTTAGGGTTAGGGTTAGGGTTAGGGTTGTGGTTAGGGTTAGGGTTAGGGATAGGGATAGGGATAGGGTTAGGGTCAGTGTCAGGGTCAGGGTTAGGGATAGGGTTAGGGTCGGGGTTAGGGTTCGGGTTGGGGTAGAGGTTAGGTTTAGTGTTAGGGTTAGGGTTGGGTTAAGTTTAGGGTTATGGTTAGGGTTAGGGTTGGTGTGAGGGTTGGGTTTAGTGTTGACGTTAGGGTTAGGGTTAGGGTTAGGGTAGTGTTTAGGGTTAGGGTTAGGGTTAGGTTTGGGGTTAGGGTTAGGGTTAGGGTTAGGTTTAGGGTTAGGGTTAATGTTAGGGTTAGGGTTGGATTTAGTTTTAGGGTCTGGGTTAGGGTTAGGGTTGGGGTTAGGGTTAGGGTTAAGGTTGAGTTATGGTTAGGGGTAGGGTTAGGGTTTGGGTTAGGGTTAGGGTTAGGGTTAGGGTTGTGTTTAGGGTTAAGTTTAGGGGCAGGGTTATGGTTAGGGTAGGGTTAGGGTTGGGGTAGGGGTTAAGTTTAGGGTTAGGGTTAGGTTTGGGGTTAGGGTTAGGGTTAGGGTTAGGTTCAGGGTCAGGGTCAGGGTTAGGATTAGGGTTAGGGTTAGGTTCGGGGTTAGGGTTCGGGTTGGGGTAGGGTTTAGGTTTACTGTTAGAGTTAGGGTTGGGTTAAGTTTAGTGTTAGGGTTGGGGTTAGGGTTGGTGTTAGGGTTAGGGTTAGGGTTAGGGTAGTGGTTAGGTTTAGGGTTAGGGTTAGTGTTAGGGTAGGGGTTAGGGTTAGTATTAGGGTTAGGGTTAGGTTTGGGGTTAGGGTTAGGGTTAGGTTTGGGGTTAGGGTTAGTGTTAGGGTAAGGGTTAGGGTTGAGTTATGGTTAGGGATAGGGTTAGGGTTTGGGATAGGGTTGTGGTTAGGGTTAGGGTTAGTGTCATGGTTAGGATTAGGGTAGTGTTAGGGTTGGGTTAGGGGTTAGGTTTAGGTTTAGGGTTAGGGTTAGGGTTGGGGTTAGGGTTAGGGTTAGGGTTGGGGTCAGGGTTAGGGTAAGGGTTAGTGTTAGGTTTAGGGTTGGGGTTAGGGTTAGGGTTAGGGTTGGGTTTAGGAT
>NC_139475.1:2342500-2350000 GCF_057233095.1 Heloderma suspectum
GGGGTTGGGGTTAGGGTTAGGGTTAAGTTGAGAGTTAGGTTTAGGGTTGGGTTAGGGTGGGGTTAGGGTTAGGGTTAGGGTTAGGGTTGGGGTTAGGGTTAGGGTGGGGGTTAGTGTTGGGGTTAGGGTTAGGTTTAGGCTTAGTGTTAGGGTAGTGTTTAGTGTTAGGGTTAGGGTTAGGGTAGGGGTTAGGGTTAGGGTTAGGGTTTGGGCTGGGGTTCGGGTTAGGGTTAGGGTTAGGGTTAGTGTTGGGGTTAGGGTTAGCGTTAGGGTTTGGTTTGGGTTTAGGGTTAGTGTTAGGGTTAGGGATGGATTTAGGGTTAGTGTCTCGGTTAGGGTTAGGGTTAGGGTTGGGGTTAGGGTTGGGGTTAGGGTTGACTAAGGGTTAGGGTTAGGGTTAGGGTTAGGGTTAAGGTCAGGGTCAGGGTTAGGGTTCAGGTTAGGTTTAGGGTCGGGGTTAGGGTTGGGGTTAGGGTTTGGGTTGGGTTAGGGTTGGTGTTAGTATTAGGGTTAGGGTTGGGTTAAGTTTAGGGTTAGGGGTAGGGTAGGGTTAGGGTTGGGGTTAGGGTTAGGGATATGGTTAGGGTTCGGTTTGGGGTTAGGGTTAGTGTTAGGGTTAGGGTTGGATTTAGGGTTAGGGTCAGGTTTAGGGATAGGGTTAGGGTTGGGGTTCGGGTTAGGGTTAGGGTTTGGGTTAGGGTTAGGGTTAGGGTTAGGGTTGGGGTTAGGGTTAGCGTTAGGGTTAGGTTTGGGGTTAGGGTTAGTGTTAGGGTTAGGGTTGGATTTAGGGTTAGGGTCTGGGTTAGGGTTAGGGTTAGGGTTGGGGTTAGGGTTAGGGTTAGGGTTGAGTTAGGGTTAGGGTTAGGGTTAGGATTAGGGTTGGGGTTACGGTTCGGGTTGGGGTTACGGTTCAGGTTGGTTATGGTTGGTGTTAGTGTTAGGGTTAGGGTTGGGTTAAGTTTAGGGTTAGGGTTAGGGTAGGGTTAGGGTTGGGGTTACGGTTAGGGTTAGGGTTAGGTTTGGGGTCAGGGTTAGGGTAAGGGTTAGTGTTAGGTTTAGGGTTGGGGTTACGGTTAGGGTTAGTGTTAGGGTTAGGGTTTGTGGTTAGCATTAGGTTTAGTGTTGGGGTTGGGGTTAGAATAAGGGTTAGGGTTATGGTTAGGGTTAGGGTTGGGGTCAGGGTTAGGGTTAGGGTTAGGGTTAGGGTTAGTGTTAGGTTTAGGGTTGGGGTTAGGGTTAGGGTTAGGATTAGGGTTAGGGTTAGGGTTAGGGTTGGGGTTAGGGTTAGGGTTAAGGTTAGGGTTAGGGTTAGGGTTGGGTTAGGGTCAGGGTAAGGGTAAGTGTTGGGGTTCGGGTTAGGTTTAGTGTTGGGGTTGGGGTTAGGGTTAGGGTGAGGATTAGGGTTAGGGTTGGGGTTAGGGTTAGGGTTAGGGTTAGGGTTAGGGTTGGGTTAGGGTTAGGGTTAGTTTTAGGGTTAGGGTTGGGGTTAGGGTTAGGGTTGGGGTTAGTGTTGGGGTTAGGGTTAGGTTTAGGCTGAGTGTTAGGGTAGTGTTTAGGGTTAGGGTTAGGGTTAGGGTTAGGGTAGGGGTTAGGGTTAGGGTTAGAGTTTTGGTTGGGGCTAGGGTTAGGGTTGGGGTTAGGTTTAGGGTTAGGGTTAGGTTTGGGGTTAGGGTTAGTGTTAGGTTTAGGCTTGGATTTAGGGTTAGGGTCTGGGTTAGGGTTAGGGTTAGGGGTGGGGTTAGGGTTAGGGTTGAGTTAGGGTTAGGGTTAGGGTTAGGGTTAGGGTTAGGGTCAGGGTCAGGGTCAGGGTTAGGGTTCGGGTTAGGTTTAGGGTCGGGGTTAGGGTTGGGGTTAGGTTTCGGGTTGGGGTTAGGTTTAGGGTCGGGGTTAGGGTTGGGGTTAGGTTTCGGGTTGGGGTTAGGGTTAGGGTTAGTGTTAGTGATAGGGTTAGGGTTGTGGTTAGGGTTAGGGTTAGGGTTACGGTTAGGGTCAGCGTCAGGGTCAGGGTTAAGATTAGGGTTAGGGTTAGGGTTAGGGTTAGTGTTAGGGTTAGGGTTGGGTTAAGTTTAGTGTTAGGGTTGGGGTTAGGGTTGGTGTTAGGGTTAGGGTTAGGGTTAGGGTAGTGGTTAGGTTTAGGGTTAGGGTTAGGGTTAGGGTTAGGGTTAGGGTAGGGGTTAGGGTTAGGGTTAGGGTTAGAGTTAGGGTTGTGGTTAGGGTTAAGTTTAGGGGCAGGGTTAGGGTTAGGTTAGTGTTACGGTTTGGGTAGGGCTCAGGTTTAGGGTTAGGGTTAGGGTTGGGGATAGGGTTAGGGTTAGGGTTAGGGTTAGGGTTAGGGTTAGGGTTGGGGTCAGGGTTAGGGTAAGGGTTAGTGTTAGGTTTAGGGTTGGGGTTAGGGCTAGGGTTAGGGTTAGAGTTGGGGTTAGGATTAGGTTTAGTGTTGGGTTTGGGTTTAGGGTTAGGGTTAGGGTTAGGGTTAGGGTTGTGGTTAGGGTCAGGGTTAGGGTTCGGGTTAGGTTTAGGGTCGGGGTTAGGGTTGGGGTTAGGGTTAGGGTTAGGGTTAGGGTTGGGGTTAGGGTTGGGGTTAGGGTTAGGGTTGGGGTTAGGATCGGGGTTAGGGTTCGGGTTGGGGTCAGGGTTAGGGTAAGGGTTAGTGTTAGGTTTAGGGTTGGGGTTAGGGCTAGGGTTAGGGTTAGGGTTGGGGTTAGGATTAGGTTTAGTGTTGGGTTTGGGGTTAGGGTTAGGGTTATGGTTAGGGTTAGGGTTGTGGTCAGGGTCAGGGTTAGGGTTGGGGTTAGGGTTAGGGTTAGGGTTAGGGTTAGGTTTGGGGTTAGGGTTAGGGTTAGGGTTAGGTTTGGGTTTAGGGTTAATGTTAGGGTTAGGGTTGGATTAAGTTTTAGGGTCTGGGTTAGGGTTAGGGTTGGGGTTAGGGTTAGGGTTAGGGTTGAGTTATGGTTAGGGGTAGGGTTAGGGTTTGGGTTAGGGTTAGGGTTAGGGTTGTGTTAGGGTTGGGGTAGGGGTTAGGGTTAGGGTTACGGTTGGGGTCAGGTTTAGGGTAAGGGTTAGTGTTAGGTTTAGGGTTGGGGTTAGGGATAGGGTTATGGTTTGTGGTTAGGATTAGGTTTCGTGTTGGGGTTGGGGTTAGGGTTAGGGTTATGGTTAGGGTTAGGGTTGGGGTCAGGGTTAGGGTTAGGGTTAGGGTTAGGGTTGGTGTTAGGGTTAGGGTTAGGGTTAGGGTTAGGGTTAAGGTTAGGGTTAGGGTTAGGGGTAGGTTAGGGTTGGGTTAGGGTTAGGGTTAGGGTTAGTGTTGGGGTTCGGGTTAGGTTAAGTGTTGTGGTTGGGGTTAGGGTTAGGGTTAGGGTTAGGGTTAGGGTTAGGGTTAGGGATGGGGTTAGGGTTAGTGTTAAGGTGAGAGTTAGGGTTAGGGTTTGGTTAGGGTTGGGTTAGGGTTGGGTTAGGGTTAGGGTTAGGGTTAGGGTTAGGCTTAGTGTTAGGGTAGTGTTTAGTGTTAGGGGGAGGGTTAGGGTAGGGGTTAGGGTTAGGGTTTGGGCTGGGGTTCGGTTTAGGGTTAGGGTTAGGGTTAGGGTTGGGGTTAGGGTTAGCGTTAGGGCTAGGTTTGGGTTTAGGGTTAGTGTTAGGGTTAGGGTTGGATTTAGGGTTAGGGTCTGGGTTAGGGTTAGGGTTAGGGTTAGGGTTAGGGTTGGGGTTAGGGTTAGGGTTAGGGTTAGGGTTGAGTTAGGGTTAGGGTTAGGGTTAGGGTTAGGGTTAGGGTCATGGTTAGGGTTCGGGTTAGGTTTAGGGTCGGGGTTCGGGTTGGGGTTAGGGTTCGGGTTGGGTTAGGGTTGGTGTTAGTGTTAGGGTTAGGGTAGGGTTAAGTTTAGGGTTAGGGGTAGGGTAGGGTTAGGGTTGGGGTTAGGTTTAGGGTTAGGGTTAGGGTTCGGTTTGGGGTTAGGGGTAGGTTTAGGGTTAGGGTTGGATTTAGGGTTAGGGTCAGGTTTAGGGTTAGGGTTAGGGTTGGGGTTAGGGTTAGGGTTAGGGTTAGGGTTAAGCTTAGGGTTAGGGTTAGGGTTGTGGTTAGGGTCAGTGTCAGGGTTAGGGTTAGGTTTTGGGTTCGGGTTAGGGTTAGGGTTAGGGTTAGGGTTGGGGTAGGGGTAGGGGTTAGGGTTAGGGTTGGGGTTAGGGTTAGGGTTAGGGTTAGGTTTGGGGTCAGGGTTAGGGTTAGGGTTAGGGTTAAGTTTAGTGTTGGTGTTAGGGTTAGGGTTAGGGTTAGGGTTAGGGTTAGGGTTAGGGTTGGGGTAGGGGTTAGGGTTAGGGTTGGGGTTAGGGTTAGGGTTAGGTTTGTGGTTAGGGTCAGGGTCAGGGTTAGGGTTAGGGTTAGGGTTAGGTGTAGGGTTAGGGTTAGGGTTGGGGTAGGGGTTAGGGTTAGGGTTGGGGTTAGGTTTAGGGTTAGGGTTAGGTTTGGGGTTAGGGTTAGGGTTAGGGTTAGGGTTAAGCTTGGGGTTAGGGTTAGGGTTGTGGTTAGGGTTAGTGTTAGGGTTAGGGTTGGATTAAGGGTTAGGGTCTGGGTTAGGGTTAAGGTTAGGGTTGGATTTAGGGTTAGGGTCTGGGTTAGGGTTAGGTTTGGGGTCAGGGTTAGGGTTAGGGTTAGGGTTAAGCTTGGGGTTAGGGTAAGGGTTAGGGTTGTGGTTATGGTTAGTGTTAGTGTTAGGGTTGGATGAAGGGTAAGGGTCTGGGTTAGGGTTAAGGTTAGGGTTGGATTTAGGGTTAGGGTCTGGGTTAGGGTTAGGGATAGGGTGAGGGTTAAGCTTGGGGTTAGGGTTAGGGTTAGGGTTAGAGTTGTGGTTAGGGTTAGGGTTAGGGATAGGGATAGGGTTAGGGTCAGGGTCAGGGTTAGGATTAGGGTTAGGGTCGGGGTTAGGGTTCGGGTTGGGGGTAGAGGTTAGGGTTAGTGTTAGGATTAGGGTTGGGTTAAGTTTAGAGTTAGGGTTAGGGTTGGTGTTAGGGTTGGGTTTAGTGTTGACGTTAGGGTTAGGGTTAGTTTTAGGGTAGTGTTTATGGTTAGGGTTAGGGTTAGGGTTAGGTTTGGGGTTAGGGTTAGGGTTAGGGTTAGGTTTGGTGTTAGGGTTAATGTTAGGGTTAGGGTTGGATTTAGTTTTAGGGTCTGGGTTAGGGTTAGGGTTGGGGTTAGGGTTAGGGTTAGGGTTGAGTTATGGATAGGGGTAGGGTTAGGGTTTGGGTTAGGGTTAGGGTTGTGTTTAGGGTTAAGTTTAGGGGCAGGGTTATGGTTAGGGTAGTGTTAGGGTTGGGGTAGGGGTTAGGTTTAGGGTTAGGGTTAGGGTTGGGGTTAGGGTTAGGGTTAGGGTTAGGGTTAGGTTCAGGGTCAGGGTCAGGGTTAGGATTAGGGTTAGGGTTAGGTTCGGGGTTAGGGTTCGGGTTGGGGTAGGGTGTAGGTTTACTGTTAGGGTTAGGGTTGGGTTAAGTTTAGCGTTAGGGTTGGGGTTAGTGTTGGTGTTAGGGTTAGGGTTAGGTTAGTGGTTAGGTGTAGGGTTAGGGTTAGGGTTAGGGTAGGGGTTAGGGTTACTGTTAGGGTTAGTGTTAGGGTTAGGTTTGGGGTTAGGGTTGGGGTTAGGTTTGGGGTTAGGGTTAGTGTTAGGGTTAGGGTTAGGGTTGAGTTATGGTTAGGGTTAGGGTTAGGGTTAGGGTTAGGGATAGGGTTGTGGTTAGGGTTAGGGTTAGTGTCATGGTTAGGATTAGGGTAGTTTTAGGGTTGGGGTAGGGGTTAGGTTTAGGTTTAGGGTTAGGGTTGGGGTTAGGGTTAGTGTTAGGGTTGGGGTCAGGGTTAGGGTAAGGGTCAGTGTTAGGTTTAGGGTTGGGGTTAGGGTTAGGGTTAGGGTTGGGTTTAAGATTAGGTTTAGTGTTGGGGTTGGGGTTAGGGTTATGGTTAGGGTTAGGGTTGGGGTTGGGGTTGGGGTTGGGGTTAGGGTTAGGGTTAGGGTTGGGGTTAGGTTTAAGGTGAGAGTTAGGTTTAGGGTTGGGTTAGGGTGGGGGTTAGTGTTGGGGTTAGGGTTAGGTTTAGGCTTAGTGTTAGGGTAGTGTTTAGTGTTAGGGTTAGGGTTAGGGTAGGGGTTAGGGTTAGGGTTAGGGTTTGGGCTGGGGTTCGGGTTAGGGTTAGGGTTAGGGTTAGGGTTGGGGTTAGGGTTAGCGTTAGGGTTAGGTTTGGGTTTAGGGTTAGTGTTAGGGTTAGGGTTGGATTTAGGGTTAGTGTCTGGGTTAGGGTTAGGTTTAGGGTTGGGGTTAGGGTTAGGGTTAGGGTTGAGTTAGGGTTAGGGTTAGGGTTAGGGTTAGGGTTAGGGTTAGGGTCAGGGTCAGGGTTAGGTTTCGGGTTAGGTTTAGGGTCGGGGTTAGGGTTGGGGTTAGGGTTTGGGTTGGGTTAGGGTTGGTGTTAGTGTTAGGGTTAGGGTTGGGTTAAGTTTAGGGTTAGGGGTAGGGTAGGGTTAGGGTTGGGTTTAGGGTTAGGGTTAGGGTTAGGGTTGGTGTTAGGGTTAGGGTTAGGGTTAAGGTTAGGGTTAGGGTTAGGGGTGGGTTAGGGTTGGGTTAGGGTTAGGGTTAGGGTTGGGGTTAGGGTTAGCGTTAGGGGTAGGTTTCGGTTTAGGGTTAGTGTTAGGGATAGGGTTGGATTTAGGGTTAGGGTCTGGGTTAGGGTTAGGGTTAGGGTTAGGGTTGGGGTTAGGGTTAGGGTTAGGGTTGAGTTAGGGTTAGGGTTAGGGTTAGGGTTAGGGTTAGGGTCAGGGTCAGGGTTAGGGTTTGGGTTAGGTTTAGGGTCGGGGTTAGGGTTGGGGTTAGGGTTTGGGTTGTGTTAGGGTTGGTGTTAGTGTTAGGGTTAGGGTTGGGTTAAGTTTAGGGTTAGGGGTAGGGTAGGGTTAGGGTTGGGGTTAGGGTTAGGGTTAGGGTTCGGTTTGGGGTTAGGGTTAGGTTTAGGGTTAGGGTTGGATTTAGGGTTAGGGTCAGGTTTAGGGTTATGGTTACGGTTGGGGTTAGGGTTAGGGTTAAGCTTAGGGTTAGGGTTAGGGTTAGGGTTAGGGTTAGGGTTGTGGTTAGGGTCAGGGTCAGGGTTAGGGTTAGGGTTAGGGTTAGGTTTAGGGTTGGGGTAGGAGTAGGGGTTAGGGTTAGTGTTGGGGTTAGGGTTAGGGTTAGGGTTGGTGTTAGGGTTAAAGTTAGGGTTAGGGTTAGGGTTAGGGTTGGGGTAGGGGTTAGGGTTAGGGTGGGCTTTAGGATTAGGGTTAGGGTTAGGTTTGTGGTTAGGGTCAGGGTCAGGGTTAGGGTTAGGGTTAGGGTTAGGGTTAGGGTTGGGGTAGGGGTTAGGGTTAGGGTTGGGGTTAGGGTTAGGGTTAGGGTTAGGTTTGGGGTCAGGGATAGGGTTAGGGTTAGGGTTAGGGTTAAGCTTGGGGTTAGGGTTAGGGTTGTGGTTAGGGTTAGTGTTAGGGTTAGGGTTGGATTAAGGGT
>NC_139475.1:2355000-2372500 GCF_057233095.1 Heloderma suspectum
TAGGGTTAGGGTTAGGGTTAGGGTTAGGGTTAGGGTCATGGTTAGGGTTCGGGTTAGGTTTAGGGTCGGGGTTCGGGTTGGGGTTAGGGTTCGGGTTGGGTTAGGGTTGGTGTTAGTGTTAGGGTTAGGGTAGGGTTAAGTTTAGGGTTAGGGGTAGGGTAGGGTTAGGGTTGGGGTTAGGTTTAGGGTTAGGGTTAGGGTTCGGTTTGGGGTTAGGGGTAGGTTTAGGGTTAGGGTTGGATTTAGGGTTAGGGTCAGGTTTAGGGTTAGGGTTAGGGTTGGGGTTAGGGTTAGGGTTAGGGTTAGGGTTAAGCTTAGGGTTAGGGTTAGGGTTGTGGTTAGGGTCAGTGTCAGGGTTAGGGTTAGGTTTTGGGTTCGGGTTAGGGTTAGGGTTAGGGTTAGGGTTGGGGTAGGGGTAGGGGTTAGGGTTAGGGTTGGGGTTAGGGTTAGGGTTAGGGTTAGGTTTGGGGTCAGGGTTAGGGTTAGGGTTAGGGTTAAGTTTAGTGTTGGTGTTAGGGTTAGGGTTAGGGTTAGGGTTAGGGTTAGGGTTAGGGTTGGGGTAGGGGTTAGGGTTAGGGTTGGGGTTAGGGTTAGGGTTAGGTTTGTGGTTAGGGTCAGGGTCAGGGTTAGGGTTAGGGTTAGGGTTAGGTGTAGGGTTAGGGTTAGGGTTGGGGTAGGGGTTAGGGTTAGGGTTGGGGTTAGGTTTAGGGTTAGGGTTAGGTTTGGGGTTAGGGTTAGGGTTAGGGTTAGGGTTAGGGTTAAGCTTGGGGTTAGGGTTAGGGTTGTGGTTAGGGTTAGTGTTAGGGTTAGGGTTGGATTAAGGGTTAGGGTCTGGGTTAGGGTTAAGGTTAGGGTTGGATTTAGGGTTAGGGTCTGGGTTAGGGTTAGGTTTGGGGTCAGGGTTAGGGTTAGGGTTAGGGTTAAGCTTGGGGTTAGGGTAAGGGTTAGGGTTGTGGTTATGGTTAGTGTTAGTGTTAGGGTTGGATGAAGGGTTAGGGTCTGGGTTAGGGTTAAGGTTAGGGTTGGATTTAGGGTTAGGGTCTGGGTTAGGGTTAGGGATAGGGTGAGGGTTAAGCTTGGGGTTAGGGTTAGGGTTAGGGTTAGAGTTGTGGTTAGGGTTAGGGTTAGGGATAGGGATAGGGTTAGGGTCAGGGTCAGGGTTAGGATTAGGGTTAGGGTCGGGGTTAGGGTTCGGGTTGGGGGTAGAGGTTAGGGTTAGTGTTAGGATTAGGGTTGGGTTAAGTTTAGAGTTAGGGTTAGGGTTGGTGTTAGGGTTGGGTTTAGTGTTGACGTTAGGGTTAGGGTTAGTTTTAGGGTAGTGTTTATGGTTAGGGTTAGGGTTAGGGTTAGGTTTGGGGTTAGGGTTAGGGTTAGGGTTAGGTTTGGTGTTAGGGTTAATGTTAGGGTTAGGGTTGGATTTAGTTTTAGGGTCTGGGTTAGGGTTAGGGTTGGGGTTAGGGTTAGGGTTAGGGTTGAGTTATGGATAGGGGTAGGGTTAGGGTTTGGGTTAGGGTTAGGGTTGTGTTTAGGGTTAAGTTTAGGGGCAGGGTTATGGTTAGGGTAGTGTTAGGGTTGGGGTAGGGGTTAGGTTTAGGGTTAGGGTTAGGGTTGGGGTTAGGGTTAGGGTTAGGGTTAGGGTTAGGTTCAGGGTCAGGGTCAGGGTTAGGATTAGGGTTAGGGTTAGGTTCGGGGTTAGGGTTCGGGTTGGGGTAGGGTGTAGGTTTACTGTTAGGGTTAGGGTTGGGTTAAGTTTAGCGTTAGGGTTGGGGTTAGTGTTGGTGTTAGGGTTAGGGTTAGGTTAGTGGTTAGGTGTAGGGTTAGGGTTAGGGTTAGGGTAGGGGTTAGGGTTACTGTTAGGGTTAGTGTTAGGGTTAGGTTTGGGGTTAGGGTTGGGGTTAGGTTTGGGGTTAGGGTTAGTGTTAGGGTTAGGGTTAGGGTTGAGTTATGGTTAGGGTTAGGGTTAGGGTTAGGGTTAGGGATAGGGTTGTGGTTAGGGTTAGGGTTAGTGTCATGGTTAGGATTAGGGTAGTTTTAGGGTTGGGGTAGGGGTTAGGTTTAGGTTTAGGGTTAGGGTTGGGGTTAGGGTTAGTGTTAGGGTTGGGGTCAGGGTTAGGGTAAGGGTCAGTGTTAGGTTTAGGGTTGGGGTTAGGGTTAGGGTTAGGGTTGGGTTTAAGATTAGGTTTAGTGTTGGGGTTGGGGTTAGGGTTATGGTTAGGGTTAGGGTTGGGGTTGGGGTTGGGGTTGGGGTTAGGGTTAGGGTTAGGGTTGGGGTTAGGTTTAAGGTGAGAGTTAGGTTTAGGGTTGGGTTAGGGTGGGGGTTAGTGTTGGGGTTAGGGTTAGGTTTAGGCTTAGTGTTAGGGTAGTGTTTAGTGTTAGGGTTAGGGTTAGGGTAGGGGTTAGGGTTAGGGTTAGGGTTTGGGCTGGGGTTCGGGTTAGGGTTAGGGTTAGGGTTAGGGTTGGGGTTAGGGTTAGCGTTAGGGTTAGGTTTGGGTTTAGGGTTAGTGTTAGGGTTAGGGTTGGATTTAGGGTTAGTGTCTGGGTTAGGGTTAGGTTTAGGGTTGGGGTTAGGGTTAGGGTTAGGGTTGAGTTAGGGTTAGGGTTAGGGTTAGGGTTAGGGTTAGGGTTAGGGTCAGGGTCAGGGTTAGGTTTCGGGTTAGGTTTAGGGTCGGGGTTAGGGTTGGGGTTAGGGTTTGGGTTGGGTTAGGGTTGGTGTTAGTGTTAGGGTTAGGGTTGGGTTAAGTTTAGGGTTAGGGGTAGGGTAGGGTTAGGGTTGGGTTTAGGGTTAGGGTTAGGGTTAGGGTTGGTGTTAGGGTTAGGGTTAGGGTTAAGGTTAGGGTTAGGGTTAGGGGTGGGTTAGGGTTGGGTTAGGGTTAGGGTTAGGGTTAGTGTTGGGGTTGGGGTTAGGGTTAGGGTTATGGTTAGGGTTAGGGTTGGGGTCTGGGTTAGGGTTAGGGTTAGGGTTAGCGTTGGTGTTAGGGTTAGGGTTAGGGTTACGGTTAGGGTTAGGTTTAGGGTTAGGGGTGGGTTAGGGTTGGGTTAGGGTTAGGGTTAGGGTTCGTGTTGGGGTTCGGGTTAGGTTTAGTGTTGGGGTTGGGGTTAGGGTTAGTGTTAGGGTTAGGGTTAGGGTTAGGGTTAGGTTTAGGGTTGGGGTTAGGGTTAGGGTTAGGGCTAGGGTTGGGTTAGGGTTAGGGTTAGGGTTAGGGTTGGTGTTAGGGTTAGGGTTGGGGTTAGTGTTGGGGTTAGGGTTAGGTTTAGGCTTAGTGTTAGGGTAGTGTTTAGGGTTAGGGTTAGGGTTAGGGTTAGGGTAGGGGTTAGGGTTAGGGTTAGGGTTTGGGCTGGGGTTAGGGTTAGGGTTAGGGTTGGTGTTAGGCTTAGCGTTAGGGTTAGGTTTGGGGTTAGGGTTAGTGTTAGGGTTAGGGTTGGATTAAGGGTTAGGGTCTGGGTTATGGTTAGGGTTAGGGTTGGGTTTAGGGTTGGGGTTGAGTTAGGGTTAGGGTTAGGGTAGTGTTAGGGTTAGGGTTAGGATCAGGATCAGGGTTAGGGTTCGTGTTAGGTTTAGGGTCGGGGTTAGGATTGGGGTTCGGGTTTGGTTTGGGGTTAGGGTTAGGGTTAGTGTTAGGGTTAGGGTTGTGGTTAGGGCTAGGGTTAGGGTTAGGGTTAGGGTTAGATTCAGGGTCAGGGTCAGGGTTAGGATTAGGGTTAGGGTTAGGGTCGGGGTTAGGGTTCGGGTTGGGGTAGGGTTTAGGTTTACTGTCAGGGTTAGGGTTGGGTTAAGTTTAGTGTTAGGGTTGGTGTTAGGGTTGGTGTTAGGGTTAGGGTTAGGGTAGTCGTTAGGTTTAGGGTTAGGGTTAGGTTTAGGGTAGGGGTTAGGGTTAGTGTTAGGGTTAGGGTTAGGTTTGGGGTTAGGGTTAGGGTTAGGTTTGGGGTTAGGGTTAGTGTTAGGGTTAGGGTTGAGTTATGGTTAGGGTTAGGGTTAGGGATAGGGTTGTGGTTAGGGTTAGGGTTAGGGTCATGGTTAGGATTAGGGTAGTGTTAGGGTTGGGGTAGGGGTTAGGTTTATGTTTAGGGTTACGGTTGGGGTTAGGGTTAGGGTTGGGGTCAGTGTTAGGGTAAGGGTTAGTGTTAGGTTTAGGGTTGGGGTTAGGGTTAGGGGTAGGGTTGGGGTTAGGGTAAGGGGTAAGGAGAGAGTTAGGGTTAGGGTTGGGTTAGGGTTGGGTTAGGGTTAGGGTTAGGGTTAGGGTTAGGGTTGGCGTTAGGGTTAGGGTGGGGGTTAGTGTTGGGGTTAGGGTTAGGTTTAGGCTTAGTGTTAGGGTAGTGTTTAGTGTTAGGGTTAGGGTTAGGGTAGGGGTTAGGGTTAGGGTTAGGGTTTGGGCTGGGGTTCGGGTTAGGTTTAGGGTTAGGGTTAGGGTTGGGGTTAGGGTTAGCGTTAGGGCTAGGTTTGGGTTTAGGGTTAGTGTTAGGGTTAGGGTTGGATTTAGGGTTAGGGTCTGGGTTAGGGTTAGGGTTAGGGTTAGGGTTGGGGTTAGGGTTAGGGTTAGGGTTGAGTTAGTGTTAGGGTTAGGGTTAGGTTTAGGGTTAGGGTTAGGGTTAGGGTTAGGTTCAGGTTCAGGGTTAGGGTTCGGGTTAGGTTTAGGGTCGGGGTTAGGGTTGGGGTTAGAGTTCGGGTTGGGTTAGGGTTGGTGTTAGTGTTAGGGTTAGGGTTGGGTTATGTTTAGGGTTAGGGGTATGGTAGGGTTAGGGTTGGGGTTAGGTTTAGGGTTAGGGTTAGGGTTCGGTTTGGGGTTAGGGTTAGGTTTAGGGTTAGGGTTGGATTTAGGGTTAGGGTCAGGTTTAGGGTTATGGTTAGGGTTGGGGTTAGGGTTAGGGTTAGGGTTAAGCTTAGGGTTAGGGTTAGGGTTAGGGTTAGGGTTAGGGTTGTGGTTAGGGTCAGGGTCAGGGTTAGGGTTAGGGTTAGGGTTAGGGTTAGGGTTAGGGTTGGGGTAGGGGTAGGGGTTAGGGTTAGGGTTGGGGTTAGGGTTAGGGTTAGGTTTGGGGTCAGGGTTAGGGTTAGGGTTAGGTTTAGGGTTAGGTTTAGGGTTGGTGTTAGGGTTAGGGCTAGGGTTAGGGTTAGGGTTAGGGTTGGGGTAGGGGTTAGGGTTAGGGTGGGGGTAGGATTAGGGTTAGGGTTAGGTTTGTGGTTAGGGTCAGGGTCAGGGTTAGGGTTAGGGTTAGGGTTAGGGTTAGGGTTGGGGTTAGGGTTAGGGTGGGGGTTAGTGTTGGGGTTAGGGTTAGGTTTAGGCTTAGGGTTAGGGTAGTGTTTAGTGTTAGGGTTAGGGTTAGGGTAGGGGTTAGGGTTAGGGTTAGGGTTTGGGCTGGGGTTCGGGTTAGGGTTAGGGTTAGGGTTAGGGTTGGGGTTAGGGTTAGCGTTAGGGTTAGGTTTGGGTTTAGGGTTAGTGTTAGGGTTAGGGTTGGATTTAGGGTTAGTGTCTGGGTTAGGGTTAGGTTTAGGGTTGGGGTTAGGGTTAGGGTTAGGGTTGAGTTAGGGTTAAGGTTAGGGTTAGGGTTAGGGTTAGGGTTGAGTTATGGTTAGGGTTAGGGTTAGGGATAGGGTTGTGGTTAGGGTTAGGGTTAGGGTCATGGTTAGGATTAGGGTAGTGTTAGGGTTGGGGTAGGGGTTAGGTTTATGTTTAGGGTTACGGTTGGGGTTAGGGTTAGGGTTGGGGTCAGTGTTAGGGTAAGGGTTAGTGTTAGGTTTAGGGTTGGGGTTAGGGTTAGGGGTAGGGTTGGGTTTAGGGTAAGGGGTAAGGAGAGAGTTAGGGTTAGGGTTGGGTTAGGGTTGGGTTAGGGTTAGGGTTAGGGTTAGGGTTGGCGTTAGGGTTAGGGTGGGGGTTAGTGTTGGGGTTAGGGTTAGGTTTAGGCTTAGTGTTAGGGTAGTGTTTAGTGTTAGGGTTAGGGTTAGGGTAGGGGTTAGGGTTAGGGTTAGGGTTTGGGCTGGGGTTCGGGTTAGGTTTAGGGTTAGGGTTAGGGTTGGGGTTAGGGTTAGCGTTAGGGCTAGGTTTGGGTTTAGGGTTAGTGTTAGGGTTAGGGTTGGATTTAGGGTTAGGGTCTGGGTTAGGGTTAGGGTTAGGGTTAGGGTTGGGGTTAGGGTTAGGGTTAGGGTTGAGTTAGTGTTAGGGTTAGGGTTAGGTTTAGGGTTAGGGTTAGGGTTAGGGTTAGGGTTAGGTTCAGGTTCAGGGTTAGGGTTCGGGTTAGGTTTAGGGTCGGGGTTAGGGTTGGGGTTAGAGTTCGGGTTGGGTTAGGGTTGGTGTTAGTGTTAGGGTTAGGGTTGGGTTATGTTTAGGGTTAGGGGTATGGTAGGGTTAGGGTTGGGGTTAGGTTTAGGGTTAGGGTTAGGGTTCGGTTTGGGGTTAGGGTTAGGTTTAGGGTTAGGGTTGGATTTAGGGTTAGGGTCAGGTTTAGGGTTATGGTTAGGGTTGGGGTTAGGGTTAGGGTTAGGGTTAAGCTTAGGGTTAGGGTTAGGGTTAGGGTTAGGGTTAGGGTTGTGGTTAGGGTCAGGGTCAGGGTTAGGGTTAGGGTTAGGGTTAGGGTTAGGGTTAGGGTTAGGGTTGGGGTAGGGGTAGGGGTTAGGGTTAGGGTTGGGGTTAGGGTTAGGGTTAGGTTTGGGGTCAGGGTTAGGGTTAGGGTTAGGTTTAGGGTTAGGTTTAGGGTTGGTGTTAGGGTTAGGGTTAGGGTTAGGGTTAGGGTTAGGGTTGGGGTAGGGGTTAGGGTTAGGGTGGGGGTTAGGATTAGGGTTAGGGTTAGGTTTGTGGTTAGGGTCAGGGTCAGGGTTAGGGTTAGGGTTAGGGTTAGGGTTAGGGTTGGGGTTAGGGTTAGGGTGGGGGTTAGTGTTGGGGTTAGGGTTAGGTTTAGGCTTAGGGTTAGGGTAGTGTTTAGTGTTAGGGTTAGGGTTAGGGTAGGGGTTAGGGTTAGGGTTAGGGTTTGGGCTGGGGTTCGGGTTAGGGTTAGGGTTAGGGTTAGGGTTGGGGTTAGGGTTAGCGTTAGGGTTAGGTTTGGGTTTAGGGTTAGTGTTAGGGTTAGGGTTGGATTTAGGGTTAGTGTCTGGGTTAGGGTTAGGTTTAGGGTTGGGGTTAGGGTTAGGGTTAGGGTTGAGTTAGGGTTAAGGTTAGGGTTAGGGTTAGGGTTAGGGTTAGGGTTAGGGTTAGGGTCAGGGTCAGGGTTAGGGTTCGGGTTAGGTTTAGGGTCGGGGTTAGGGTTGGGGTTAGGGTTTGGGTTGGGTTAGGGTTGGTGTTAGTGTTAGGGTTAGGGTTGGGTTAAGTTTAGGGTTAGGGGTAGGGTAGGGTGAGGGTTGGGGTTAGGGTTAGGGATATGGTTAGGGTTGGGGTTGGGGTCAGGGTTAGGGTTAGGGTTAGGGTTGGTGTTAGGGTTAGGGTGAGGTTTAGGGTTAATGTTAGGGTTAGGGTTAGGGGTGGGTTAGGGTTGGGTTAGGGTTAGGGTTAGGGTTAGTGTTGGGTTGGGGTTAGGGTTAGGGTTATGGTTAGGTTTAGGGTTGGGGTCAGGGTTAGGGTTAGGGTGAGGGTTAGGGTTGGTGTTAGGGTTAGGGTTAGGGTTAGGGTTAAGGTTAGGGTTAGGGTTAGGGTTAGGGTTGGGGTTGGGGTAGGGGTAGGGGTTAGGGTTAGGGTTGGGGTTAGGGTTAGGGTTAGGTTTGGGGTCAGGGTTAGGGTTAGGGTTAGGTTTAGGGTTAGGTTTAGGGTTGGTGTTAGGGTTAGGGTTAGGGTTAGGGTTAGGGTTAGGGTTGGGGTAGGGGTTAGGGTTAGGGTGGGGGTTAGGATTAGGGTTAGGGTTAGGTTTGTGGTTAGGGTCAGGGTCAGGGTTAGGGTTAGGGTTAGGGTTAGGGTTAGGGTTGGGGTTAGGGTAAGGGTGGGGGTTAGTGTTGGGGTTAGGGTTAGGTTTAGGCTTAGGTTTAGGGTAGTGTTTAGTGTTAGGGTTAGGGTTAGGGTTAGGGTAGGGGTTAGGGTTAGGGTTAGGGTTTGGGCTGGGGTTCGGGTTAGGGTTAGGGTTAGGGTTAGGGTTGGGGTTAGGGTTAGCGTTAGGGTTAGGTTTGGGTTTAGGGTTAGTGTTAGGGTTAGGGTTGGATTTAGGGTTAGTGTCTGGGTTAGGGTTAGGTTTAGGGTTGGGGTTAGGGTTAGGGTTAGGGTTGAGTTAGGGTTAAGGTTAGGGTTAGGGTTAGGGTTAGGGTTAGGGTTAGGGTTAGTGTTAGGGTTAGGGTCAGGGTCAGGGTTAGGGTTCGGGTTAGGTTTAGGGTCGGGGTTAGGGTTGGGGTTAGGGTTTGGGTTGGGTTAGGGTTGGTGTTAGTGTTAGGGTTAGGTTTGGGTTAAGTTTAGGGTTAGGGGTAGGGTAGGGTTAGGGTTGGGGTTAGGGTTAGGGATATGGTTAGGGTTGGGGTTGGGGTCAGGGTTAGGGTTAGGGTTAGGGTTAGGGTTGGTGTTAGGGTTAGGGTTAGGTTTAGGGTTAAGGTTAGGGTTAGGGTTAGGGGTGGGTTATGGTTGGGTTAGGGTTAGGGTTAGGGTTAGTGTTGGGTTGGGGTTAGGGTTAGGGTTATGGTTAGGTTTAGGGTTGGGGTCAGGGTTAGGGTTAGGGTGAGGGTTAGGGTTGGTGTTAGGGTTAGGGTTAGGGTTAGGGTTAAGGTTAGGGTTAGGGTTAGGGTTAGGGGTGGGTTAGGGTTGGGTTAGGGTTAGGGTTAGGGTTAGGGTTGGTGTTAGGGTTAGGGTTGGGTTAGGGTTAGGGTTAGGGTTGGTGTTAGGGTTAGGGTTGGGGTTAGCGTTGGGGTTAGGGTTAGGTTTAGGCTTAGTGTTAGGGTAGTGTTTAGGGTTAGGGTTAGGGTTAGGGTAGGGGTTAGGGTTAGGGTTAGGGTTTGGGCTGGGGTTAGGGTTAGGGTTAGGGTTGGTGTTAGGCTGAGCGTTAGGGTTCGGTTTGGGGTTCGGGTTAGTGTTAGGGTTAGGGTTGGATTTAGGGTTAGGGTCTGGGTTGTGGTTAGGGTTAGGGTTCGGGTTAGGGTTGGGGTTGAGTTAGGGTTAGGGTTAGGGTTAGTGTTAGGGTTAGGGTTAGGATCAGGGTCAGGGTTAGGGTTCGTGTTAGGTTTAGGGTCGGGGTTAGGATTGGGGTTAGGGTTTGGTTTGGGGTTAGGGTTAGGGTTAGGGTAGTGGTTAGGTTTAGGGTTAGGGTTAGGGTTAGGGTAGGGGTTAGGGTTAGTGTTAGGGTTATGGTTAGTTTTGGGGTTAGGGTTAGGGTTAGGTTTGGGGTTAGGGTTAATGTTAGGGTTAGGGTTGAGTTATGGTTAGGCTTAGGGTTAGGGATAGGGTTCTGGTTAGGGTTAGGGTTAGGGTCATGGTTAGGATTAGGGTAGTGTTAGGGTTGGGGTAGGGGTTAGGTTTAGGTTTAGGGTTAGGGTTGGGGTTAGGGTTAGGGTTAGGGTTGGGGTCAGGGTTAGGGGTAGGGTTGGCGTTAGGGTTAGGGTTAAGGTGAGAGTTAGGGTTAGGGTTGGGTTAGGGTTGGGTTAGGGTTAGGGTTAGGGTTGGCGTTAGGGTTAGGGTGGGGGTTAGTGTTGGGGTTAGGGTTAGGTTTAGGCTTAGTGTTAGGGTAGTGTTTAGTGTTAGGGTTAGGGTTAGGGTAGGGGTTAGGGTTAGGGTTAGGGTTTGGGCTGAATTTCGGGTTTGGGTTAGGGTTAGGGTTAGGGTTGGGGTTAGGGTTAGCGTTAGGGGTAGGTTTCGGTTTAGGGTTAGTGTTAGGGTTAGGGTTGGATTTAGGGTTAGGGTCTGGGTTAGGGTTAGGGTTAGGGTTAGGGTTGGGGTTAGGGTTAGGGTTAGGGTTGAGTTAGGGTTAGGGTTAGGGTTAGGGTTAGGGTTAGGGTTAGGGTCAGGGTCAGGGTTAGGGTTCGGGTTAGGTTTAGGGTCGGGGTTAGGGTTGGGGTTAGGGTTTGGGTTGTGTTAGGGTTGGTGTTAGTGTTAGGGTTAGGGTTGGGTTAAGTTAAGGGTTAGGGGTAGGGTAGGGTTAGGGTTGGGGTTAGGGTTAGGGTTAGGGTTAGGGTTCGGTTTGGGGTTAGGGTTAGGTTTAGGGTTAGGGTTGGATTTAGGGTTAGGGTCAGGTTTAGGGTTATGGTTACGGTTGGGGTTAGGGTTAGGGTTAAGCTTAGGGTTAGGGTTAGGGTTAGGGTTAGGGTTGTGGTTAGGCTCAGGGTCAGGGTTAGGGTTAGGGTTAGGGTTATGTTTAGGGTTGGGGCAGGAGTAGGGGTTAGGGTTAGGGTTGCGGTTAGGGTTAGGGTTAGGGTTGGTGTTAGGGTTAGGGTTAGGGTTAGGGTTAGGGTTGGGGTAGGGGTTAGGGTTAGGGTGGGGTTTAGGATTAGGGTTAGGGTTAGGTTTGTGGTTAGGGTCAGGGTCAGGGTTAGGGTTAGGGTTAGGGTTAGGGTTAGGGTTGGGGTAGGGGTTAGGGTTAGGGTTGGGGTTAGGGTTAGGGTTAGGGTTAGGTTTGGGGTCAGGGATAGGGTTAGGGTTAGGGTTAAGCTTGGGGTTAGGGTTAGGGTTAGGGTTGTGGTTAGGGTTAGTGTTAGGGTTAGGGTTGGATTAAGGGTTAGGGTCTGGGTTAGGGTTAAGTTTAGGGTTGGATTTAGGGTTAGGGTCTGGGTTAGGGTTAGGGTTAGGGTTAAGCTTGTGGTTAGGGTTAGGGTTAGGGTTAGGGTTGTGGTTAGGGTTAGGGTTAGGGTTAGGGATAGGGATAGGGATAGGGATAGGGTTAGGGTTAGGGTCAGTGTCAGGGTCAGGGTTAGGGTTAGGCTTAGGGTCGGGGTTAGGGTTCGGGTTGGGGTAGAGGTTAGGTTTAGTGTTAGGGTTAGGGTTGGGTTAAGTTTAGGGTTATGGTTAGGGTTAGGGTTGGTGTTAGGGTTGGGTTTAGTGTTGACGTTAGGGTTAGGGTTAGGGTTAGGGTAGTGTTTAGGGTTAGGGTTAGGGTTAGGTTTGGGGTTAGGGTTAGGGTGAGGGTTAGGTTTAGGGTTAGGGTTAATGTTAGGGTTAGGGTTGGATTTAGTTTTAGGGTCTGGGTTAGGGTTAGGGTTGGGGTTAGGGTTAGGGTTAGGGTTGAGTTATGGTTAGGGGTAGGGTTAGGGTTTGGGTTAGGGTTAGGGTTAGGGTTGTGTTTAGGGTTAAGTTTAGGGGCAGGGTTATGGTTAGGGTAGGGTTAGGGTTGGGGTAGGGGTTAAGTTTAGGGTTAGGGTTAGGTTTGGGGTTAGGGTTAGGGTTAGGGTTAGGTTCAGGGTCAGGGTCAGGGTTAGGATTAGGGTTAGGGTTAGGTTCGGGGTTAGGGTTCGGGTTGGGGTAGGGTTTAGGTTTACTGTTAGAGTTAGGGTTGGGTTAAGTTTAGTGTTAGGGTTGGGGTTAGGGTTGGTGTTAGGGTTAGGGTTAGGGTTAGGGTAGTGGTTAGGTTTAGGGTTAGGGTTAGTGTTAGGGTAGGGGTTAGGGTTAGTATTAGGGTTAGGGTTAGGTTTGGGGTTAGGGTTAGGGTTAGGTTTGGGGTTAGGGTTAGTGTTAGGGTAAGGGTTAGGGTTGAGTTATGGTTAGGGATAGGGTTAGGGTTTGGGATAGGGTTGTGGTTAGGGTTAGGGTTAGTGTCATGGTTAGGATTAGGGTAGTGTTAGGGTTGGGGTAGGGGTTAGGTTTAGGTTTATGGTTAGGGTTGGGGTTAGGGTTAGGGTTAGGGTTGGGGTCAGGGTTAGGGTAAGGGTTAGTGTTAGGTTTAGGGTTGGGGTTAGGGTTAGGGTTAGGGTTGGGTTTAGGATTAGGTTTAGTGTTGGGGTTGGGGTTAGGGTTATGGTTAGGGTTGGGGTTGGGGTTAGGGTTAGGGTTAAGGTGAGAGTTAGGTTTAGGGTTGGGTTAGGGTGGGGTTAGGGTTAGGGTTAGGGTTAGGGTTAGGGTTGGGGTTAGGGTTAGGGTGGGGGTTAGTGTTGGGGTTAGGGTTAGGTTTAGGCTTAGTGTTAGGGTAGTGTTTAGTGTTAGGGTTAGGGTTAGGGTTAGGGTTAGGGTTTGGGCTGGGGTTCGGGTTAGGGTTAGGGTTAGGGTTAGGGTTGGGGTTAGGGTTAGCGTTAGGGTTAGGTTTGGGTTTAGGGTTAGTGTTAGGGTTAGGGATGGATTTAGGGTTAGTGTCTCGGTTAGGGTTAGGGTTAGGGTTGGGGTTAGGGTTGGGGTTAGGGTTGACTAAGGGTTAGGGTTAGGGTTAGGGTTAGGGTTAGGGTTAGGGTTAAGGTCAGGGTCAGGGTTAGGGTTCAGGTTAGGTTTAGGGTCGGGGTTAGGGTTGGGGTTAGGGTTTGGGTTGGGTTAGGGTTGGTGTTAGTATTAGGGTTAGGGTTGGGTTAAGTTTAGGGTTAGGGGTAGGGTAGGGTTAGGGTTGGGGTTAGGGTTAGGGATATGGTTAGGGTTCGGTTTGGGGTTAGGGTTAGTGTTAGGGTTAGGGTTGGATTTAGGGTTAGGGTCAGGTTTAGGGATAGGGTTAGGGTTGGGGTTCGGGTTAGGGTTAGGGTTTGGGTTAGGGTTAGGGTTAGGGTTAGGGTTGGGGTTAGGGTTAGCGTTAGGGTTTGGTTTGGGGTTAGGGTTAGTGTTAGGGTTAGGGTTGGATTTAGGGTTAGGGTCTGGGTTAGGGTTAGGGTTAGGGTTAGGGTTGGGGTTAGGGTTAGGGTTAGGGTTGAGTTAGGGTTAGGGTTAGGGTTAGGATTAGGGTTGGGGTTACGGTTCGGGTTGGGGTTACGGTTCAGGTTGGTTATGGTTGGTGTTAGTGTTAGGGTTAGGGTTGGGTTAAGTTTAGGGTTAGGGTTAGGGTAGGGTTAGGGTTGGGGTTAGGGTTAGGGTTAGGGTTAGGGTTAGGTTTGGGGTCAGGGTTAGGGTAAGGGTTAGTGTTAGGTTTAGGGTTGGGGTTACGGTTAGGGTTAGTGTTAGGGTTAGGGTTTGTGGTTAGCATTAGGTTTAGTGTTGGGGTTGGGGTTAGAATAAGGGTTAGGGTTATGGTTAGGGTTAGGGTTGGGGTCAGGGTTAGGGTTAGGGTTAGGGTTAGGGTTAGTGTTAGGTTTAGGGTTGGGGTTAGGGTTAGGGTTAGGATTAGGTTTAAGGTTGTGGTTGGGGTTAGGGTTAGGGTTAGGGTTAGGGTTAGGGTTGGGGTTAGGGTTAGGGTTAAGGTTAGGGTTAGGGTTAGGGTTGGGTTAGGGTCAGGGTTAGGGTAAGTGTTGGGGTTCGGGTTAGGTTTAGTGTTGGGGTTGGGGTTAGGGTTAGGGTTAGGGTTAGGGTTAGGGTTGGGGTTAGGGTTAGGGTTAGGGTTAGGGTTAGGGTTGGGTTAGGGTTAGGGTTAGTTTTAGGGTTAGGGTTGGGGTTAGGGTTAGGGTTGGGGTTAGTGTTGGGGTTAGGGTTAGGTTTAGGCTGAGTGTTAGGGTAGTGTTTAGGGTTAGGGTTAGGGTTAGGGTTAGGGTAGGGGTTAGGGTTAGGGTTAGAGTTTTGGTTGGGGCTAGGGTTAGGGTTGGGGTTAGGTTTAGGGTTAGGGTTAGGTTTGGGGTTAGGGTTAGTGTTAGGTTTAGGCTTGGATTTAGGGTTAGGATCTGGGTTAGGGTTAGGGTTAGGGGTGGGGTTAGGGTTAGGGTTGAGTTAGGGTTAGGGTTAGGGTTAGGGTTAGGGTTAGGGTCAGGGTCAGGGTCAGGGTTAGGGTTCGGGTTAGGTTTAGGGTCCGGGTTAGGGTTGGGGTTAGGTTTCGGGTTGGGGTTAGGGTTAGGGTTAGAGTTAGTGATAGGGTTAGGGTTGTGGTTAGGGTTAGGGTTAGGGTTACGGTTAGGGTCAGCGTCAGGGTCAGGGTTAAGATTAGGGTTAGGGTTAGGGTTAGGGTTAGTGTTAGGGTTAGGGTTGGGTTAAGTTTAGTGTTAGGGTTGGGGTTAGGGTTGGTGTTAGGGTTAGGGTTAGGGTTAGGGTAGTGGTTAGGTTTAGGGTTAGGGTTAGGGTTAGGGTTAGGGTTAGGGTAGGGGTTAGGGTTAGCATTAGGGTTAGGGTTAGAGTTAGGGTTGTGGTTAGGGTTAAGTTTAGGGGCAGGGTTAGGGTTAGGTTAGTGTTACGGTTTGGGTAGGGCTCAGGTTTAGGGTTAGGGTTAGGGTTGGGGATAGGGTTAGGGTTAGGGTTAGGGTTAGGGTTAGGGTTAGGGTTAGGGTTGGGGTCAGGGTTAGGGTAAGGGTTAGTGTTAGGTTTAGGGTTGGGGTTAGGGCTAGGGTTAGGGTTAGGGTTGGGGTTAGGATTAGGTTTAGTGTTGGGTATGGGGTTAGGGTTAGGGTTAGGGTTAGGGTTGTGGTCAGGGTCAGGGTTAGGGTTCGGGTTAGGTTTAGGGTCGGGGTTAGGGTTGGGGTTAGGGTTAGGGTTAGGGTTAGGGTTAGGGTTGGGGTTAGGGTTGGGGTTAGGGTTAGGGTTGGGGTTAGGATCGGGGTTAGGGTTCGGGTTGGGGTCAGGGTTAGGGTAAGGGTTAGTGTTAGGTTTAGGGTTGGGGTTAGGGCTAGGGTTAGGATTAGGGTTGGGGTTAGGATTAGGTTTAGTGTTGGGTTTGGGGTTAGGGTTAGGGTTATGGTTAGGGTTAGGGTTGTGGTCAGGGTCAGGGTTAGGGTTCGGGTTAGGTTTAGTGTCGGGGTTAGGGTTGGGGTTAGGGTTAGGGTTAGGGTTAGGTTTGGGGTTAGGGTTAGGGTTAGGTTTGGGTTTAGCGTTAATGTTAGGGTTAGGCTTGGATTAAGTTTTAGGGTCTGGGTTAGGGTTAGGGTTGGGGTTAGGGTTAGGGTTAGGGTTGAGTTATGGTTAGGGGTAGGGTTAGGGTTTGGGTTAGGGTTAGGGTTAGGGTTGTGTTAGGGTTGGGGTAGGGGTTAGGGTTAGGGTTACGGTTGGGGTCAGGTTTAGGGTAAGGGTTAGTGTTAGGTTTAGGGTTGGGGTTAGGGATAGGGTTATGGTTTGTGGTTAGGATTAGGTTTCGTGTTGGGGTTGGGGTTAGGGTTAGGGTTATGGTTAGGGTTAGGGTTGAGGTCAGGGTTAGGGTTAGGTTTAGGCTTAGTGTTAGGGTAGTGTTTAGTGTTAGGGTTAGGGTTAGGGTAGGGGTTAGGGTTAGGGTTAGGGTTTGGGCTGAATTTCGGGTTTGGGTTAGGGTTAGGGTTAGGGTTGGGGTTAGGGTTAGCGTTAGGGGTAGGTTTCGGTTTAGGGTTAGTGTTAGGGTTAGGGTTGGATTTAGGGTTAGGGTCTGGGTTAGGGTTAGGGTTAGGGTTAGGGTTGGGGTTAGGGTTAGGGTTAGGGTTGAGTTAGGGTTAGGGTTAGGGTTAGGGTTAGGGTTAGGGTTAGGGTCAGGGTCAGGGTTAGGGTTCGGGTTAGGTTTAGGGTCGGGGTTAGGGTTGGGGTTAGGGTTTGGGTTGTGTTAGGGTTGGTGTTAGTGTTAGGGTTAGGGTTGGGTTAAGTTAAGGGTTAGGGGTAGGGTAGGGTTAGGGTTGGGGTTAGGGTTAGGGTTAGGGTTAGGGTTCGGTTTGGGGTTAGGGTTAGGTTTAGGGTTAGGGTTGGATTTAGGGTTAGGGTCAGGTTTAGGGTTATGGTTACGGTTGGGGTTAGGGTTAGGGTTAAGCTTAGGGTTAGGGTTAGGGTTAGGGTTAGGGTTGTGGTTAGGCTCAGGGTCAGGGTTAGGGTTAGGGTTAGGGTTATGTTTAGGGTTGGGGTAGGAGTAGGGGTTAGGGTTAGGGTTGCGGTTAGGGTTAGGGTTAGGGTTGGTGTTAGGGTTAGGGTTAGGGTTAGGGTTAGGGTTGGGGTAGGGGTTAGGGTTAGGGTGGGGTTTAGGATTAGGGTTAGGGTTAGGTTTGTGGTTAGGGTCAGGGTCAGGGTTAGGGTTAGGGTTAGGGTTAGGGTTAGGGTTAGGGTTGGGGTAGGGGTTAGGGTTAGGGTTGGGGTTAGGGTTAGGGTTAGGGTTAGGTTTGGGGTCAGGGATAGGGTTAGGGTTAGGGTTAAGCTTGGGGTTAGGGTTAGGGTTGTGGTTAGGGTTAGTGTTAGGGTTAGGGTTGGATTAAGGGTTAGGGTCTGGGTTAGGGTTAAGGTTAGGGTTGGATTTAGGGTTAGGGTCTGGGTTAGGGTTAGGGTTAGGGTTAGGGTTAAGCTTGTGGTTAGGGTTAGGGTTAGGGTTAGGGTTGTGGTTAGGGTTAGGGTTAGGGTTAGGGATAGGGATAGGGATAGGGATAGGGTTAGGGTTAGGGTCAGTGTCAGGGTCAGGGTTAGGGTTAGGCTTAGGGTCGGGGTTAGGGTTCGGGTTGGGGTAGAGGTTAGGTTTAGTGTTAGGGTTAGGGTTGGGTTAAGTTTAGGGTTATGGTTAGGGTTAGGGTTGGTGTTAGGGTTGGGTTTAGTGTTGACGTTAGGGTTAGGGTTAGGGTTAGGGTAGTGTTTAGGGTTAGGGTTAGGGTTAGGTTTGGGGTTAGGGTTAGGGTTAGGGTTAGGTTTAGGGTTAGGGTTAATGTTAGGGTTAGGGTTGGATTTAGTTTTAGGGTCTGGGTTAGGGTTAGGGTTGGGGTTAGGGTTAGGGTTAGGGTTGAGTTATGGTTAGGGGTAGGGTTAGGGTTTGGGTTAGGGTTAGGGTTAGGGTTGTGTTTAGGGTTAAGTTTAGGGGCAGGGTTATGGTTAGGGTAGGGTTAGGGTTGGGGTAGGGGTTAAGTTTAGGGTTAGGGTTAGGTTTGGGGTTAGGGTTAGGGTTAGGGTTAGGTTCAGGGTCAGGGTCAGGGTTAGGATTAGGGTTAGGGTTAGGTTCGGGGTTAGGGTTCGGGTTGGGGTAGGGTTTAGGTTTACTGTTAGAGTTAGGGTTGGGTTAAGTTTAGTGTTAGGGTTGGGGTTAGGGTTGGTGTTAGGGTTAGGGTTAGGGTTAGGGTAGTGGTTAGGTTTAGGGTTAGGGTTAGTGTTAGGGTAGGGGTTAGGGTTAGTATTAGGGTTAGGGTTAGGTTTGGGGTTAGGGTTAGGGTTAGGTTTGGGGTTAGGGTTAGTGTTAGGGTAAGGGTTAGGGTTGAGTTATGGTTAGGGATAGGGTTAGGGTTTGGGATAGGGTTGTGGTTAGGGTTAGGGTTAGTGTCATGGTTAGGATTAGGGTAGTGTTAGGGTTGGGGTAGGGGTTAGGTTTAGGTTTATGGTTAGGGTTGGGGTTAGGGTTAGGGTTAGGGTTGGGGTCAGGGTTAGGGTAAGGGTTAGTGTTAGGTTTAGGGTTGGGGTTAGGGTTAGGGTTAGGGTTGGGTTTAGGATTAGGTTTAGTGTTGGGGTTGGGGTTAGGGTTATGGTTAGGGTTGGGGTTGGGGTTAGGGTTAGGGTTAAGGTGAGAGTTAGGTTTAGGGTTGGGTTAGGGTGGGGTTAGGGTTAGGGTTAGGGTTAGGGTTGGGGTTAGGGTTAGGGTGGGGGTTAGTGTTGGGGTTAGGGTTAGGTTTAGGCTTAGTGTTAGGGTAGTGTTTAGTGTTAGGGTTAGGGTT
>NC_139475.1:2382500-2385000 GCF_057233095.1 Heloderma suspectum
TGGGGTTAGGGTTGGGGTTAGGATTAGGTTTAGTGTTGGGTTTGGGGTTAGGGTTAGGGTTATGGTTAGGGTTAGGGTTGTGGTCAGGGTCAGGGTTAGGGTTCGGGTTAGGTTTAGTGTCGGGGTTAGGGTTGGGGTTAGGGTTAGGGTTAGGGTTAGGGTTAGGGTTAGGTTTGGGGTTAGGGTTAGGGTTAGGGTTAGGGTTAGGGTTGAGGATAGGGTTAGGGTTAAGGTTAGGGTTAGGGTTAGGGTTGGGTTAGGGTTGGGGTAGGGGTAGGGGTAGGGTTAGGGTTAGTGTTGGGGTTCGGGTTAGGTTTAGTGTTGGGGTTGGGGTTAGGGTAGGGTTAGGGATAAGCTTGGGGTTAGGGTTAGGGATAGGGTTGTGGTTAGGGTTAGGGTTAGGGTTTGGGATAGGGTTAGGGTCAGGGTCAGGGTCAGGGTTAGGGTTAGGGTTAGGGTCGGGGTTAGGGTTCGGGTTGGGGTAGAGGTTAGGGTTAGTGTTAGGTTAGGGTTGGGTTAAGTTTAGGGTTAGGGTTAGGGTTAGGGTTGGTGTTAGGGTTGGGTTTAGTGTTGACGTTAAGGTTAGGGTTAGGGTTAGGGTTAGGGTAGTGGTTAGGGTTAGGGTTAGGGTTAGGGTTAGGTTTGGGGTTAGGGTTAGGGTTAGGGTTAGGGTTAGGTTTGGGGTTAGGGTTAATGTTAGGGTTAGGGTTGGATTTAGTTTTAGGGTCTGGGTTAGGGTTAGGGTTGGGGTTAGGGTTAGGGTTAGGGTTGAGTTATGGTTAGGGGTAGGGTTAGGGTTTGGGTTAGGGTTAGGGTTAGGGTTGTGTTAGGGTTGGGGTAGGGGTTAGGGTTAGGGTTACGGTTGGGGTCAGGTTTAGGGTAAGGGTTAGTGTTAGGTTTAGGGTTGGGGTTAGGGATAGGGTTAGGGTTTGTGGTTAGGATTAGGTTTAGTGTTGGGGTTGGGGTTAGGGTTAGGGTTATGGTTAGGGTTAGGGTTGGGGTCAGGGTTAGGGTTAGGGTTAGGGTTAGGGTTAGTGTTAGGTTTATGGTTGGGGTTAGGGTTAGTATTAGGTTTACGGTTGGGGTCAGGGTTAGGTTTAGGGTTAGGGTTAGGTTTAGGGTTGGTGTTAGGGTTAGGGTTAGGGTTGGGGTTAGGGTTAGCGTTAGGGTTAGGGTTAGAGTTAGGGTTGTGGTTAGGGTTAAGTTTAGGGGCAGGGTTAGGGTTAGGTTAGTGTTACGGTTTGGGTAGGGCTCAGGTTTAGGGTTAGGGTTAGGGTTGGGGATAGGGTGAGGGTTAGGGGTAGGGTTAGGGTTAGGGTTAGGGTTGGGGTCAGGGTTAGGGTAAGGGTTAGTGTTAGGTTTAGGGTTGGGGTTAGGGCTAGGGTTAGGGTTAGGGTTGGGGTTAGGATTAGGTTTAGTGTTGGGTTTGGGGTTAGGGTTAGGGTTAGGGTTAGGGTTAGGGTTGTGGTCAGGGTCAGGGTTAGAGTTCGGGGTAGGTTTAGGGTCGGGGTTAGGGTTGGGGTTAGGGTTAGGGTTAGGGTTGGGGTTAGGGTTGGGGTTAGGGTTAGGGTTGGGGTTAGTGTCGGGGTTAGGGTTCGGGTTGGGGTCAGGGTTAGGGTAAGGGCTAGTGTTAGGTTTAGGGTTGGGGTTAGGGCTAGGGTTAGGGTTAGGGTTGGGGTTAGGATTAGGTTTAGTGTTGGGTTTGGGGTTAGGGTTAGGGTTAGGGTTATGGTTAGGGTTAGGGTTGTGGTCAGGGTCAGGGTTCGGGTTCGGGTTAGGTTTAGTGTCGGGCTTAGGGTTGGGGTTAGGGTTAGGGTTAGGGTTAGGGTTAGGTTTGGGGTTAGGGTTAGGGTTAGGGTTAGGTTTGGGGTTAGGGTTAATGTTAGGGTTAGGGTTGGATTTAGTTTTAGGGTCTGGGTTAGGGTTAGGGTTGGGGTTAGGGTTAGGGTTAGGGTTGAGTTATGGTTAGGGGTAGGGTTAGGGTTTGGGTTAGGGTTAGGGTTACAGTTGTGTTAGGGTTGGGGTAGGGGTTAGGGTTAGGGTTACGGTTGGGGTCAGGTTTAGGGTAAGGGTTAGTGTTAGGTTTAGGGTTGGGGTTAGGGATAGGGTTATGGTTTGTGGTTAGGATTAGGTTTCGTGATGAGGTTGGGGTTAGGGTTAGGGTTAGGGTTAGGGTTATGGTTAGGGTTAGGGTTGGGGTCAGGGTTAGGGTTATGGTTAGGGTTAGTGTTAGGTTTATGGTTGGGGTTAGGGTTAGTATTAGGTTTAAGGTTGGGGTCGGGGTTAGGGTTAGGGTTAGGGTTAGGGTTGGGGATATGGTTAGGGTTAAGGTTAGGGTTAGGGTTAGGGTTGGGTTAGGGTTGGGTTAGCGTTGGGTGAGGTTTAGGATTAGGTTTAGTGTTGGGGTTCGGGTTAGGTTTAGTCTTGGGGTTGGGGTTATGGTAGGGTTAGGGATAGGGTAGGGTTAGGGTTAGGGTTGGGGTTAGCGTTAGGGTTAGGG
>NC_139475.1:2395000-2397500 GCF_057233095.1 Heloderma suspectum
GTTAGGGTTAGGGTTAGGGTTAGGTTTGGGGTTAGGGTTAATGTTAGGGTTAGGGTTGGATTTAGTTTTAGGGTCTGGGTTAGGGTTAGGGTTGGGGTTAGGGTTAGGGTTGAGTCATGGTTAGGGGTAGGGTTAGGGTTTGGGTTAGGGTTAGGGTTAGGGTTGTGTTAGGGTTGGGGTAGGGGTTAGGGTTAGGGTTACGGTTGGGGTCAGGGTTAGGGTAAGGGTTAGTGTTAGGTTTAGGGTTGGGGTTAGGGATAGGGTTAGGGTTTGTGGTTAGGATTTGGTTTAGTGTTGGGGTTGGGGTTAGGGTTAGGTTTATGGTTAGGCTTAGGGTTGGGGTCAGGGTAGGGTTAGTGTTAGTGTTAGGTTTATGGTTGTGGTTAGGGTTAGGATTAGGTTTAAGGTTGGGGTTGGGGTTAGGGTTAAGTTTAGGGGCAG
Source organism: Heloderma suspectum (assembly GCF_057233095.1). Taxonomy (NCBI): domain Eukaryota; kingdom Metazoa; phylum Chordata; class Lepidosauria; order Squamata; family Helodermatidae; genus Heloderma; species Heloderma suspectum. Next base: position 2,395,442 of record NC_139475.1, read on the forward strand.
GGTTAGGGTTAGGTTAGTGTTACGGTTTGGGTAGGGCTCAGGTTTAGGGTTAGGGTTAGGGTTGGGGATAGGGTTAGTGTTAGGGTTAGGGTTAGGGTTAGGGTTAGGGTTGGGGTCAGGGTTAGGGTAAGGGTTAGTGTTAGGTTTAGGGTTGGGGTTAGGGCTAGGGTTAGGGTTAGGGTTGGGGTTAGGATTAGGTTTAGTGTTGGGTTTGGGGTTAGGGTTAGGTTTGTGGTCAGGGTCAGGGTTAGGGTTCGGTTTAGGTTTAGGTTCGGGGTTAGGGTTGGGGTTAGGGTTAGGGTTAGGGTTAGGGTTGGGGTTAGGGTTGGGGTTAGGGTTAGGGTTGGGGTTAGGATCGGGGTTAGGGTTCGGGTTGGGGTCAGGGTTAGGGTAAGGGTTAGTGTTAGGTTTAGGTTTGGGGTTAGGGCTAGGGTTAGGGTTAGGGTTGGGGTTAGGGTTGGGGTTAGGATTAGGTTTAGTGTTGGGTTTGGGGTTAGGGTTAGGGTTATGGTTAGGGTTAGGGTTGTGGTCAGGGTCAGGGTTAGGGTTCGGGTTAGGTTTAGTGTCGGGGTTAGGGTTGGGGTTAGGGTTAGGGTTAGGGTTAGGGTTAGGGTTAGGTTTGGGGTTAGGGTTAGGGTTAGGGTTAGGGTTAGGGTTGAGGATAGGGTTAGGGTTAAGGTTAGGGTTAGGGTTAGGGTTGGGTTAGGGTTGGGGTAGGGGTAGCGGTAGGGTTAGGGTTAGTGTTGGGGTTCGGGTTAGGTTTAGTGTTGGGGTTGGGGTTAGGGTAGGGTTAGGGATAAGCTTGGGGTTAGGGTTAGGGATAGGGTTGTGGTTAGGGTTAGGGTTAGGGTTTGGGATAGGGTTAGGGTCAGGGTCAGGGTCAGGGTTAGGGTTAGGGTTAGGGTCGGGGTTAGGGTTCGGGTTGGGGTAGAGGTTAGGGTTAGTGTTAGGTTAGGGTTGGGTTAAGTTTAGGGTTAGGGTTAGGGTTAGGGTTGGTGTTAGGGTTGGGTTTAGTGTTGACGTTAAGGTTAGGGTTAGGGTTAGGGTTAGGGTAGTGGTTAGGGTTAGGGTTAGGGTTAGGGTTAGGTTTGGGGTTAGGGTTAGGGTTAGGGTTAGGGTTAGGTTTGGGGTTAGGGTTAATGTTAGGGTTAGGGTTGGATTTAGTTTTAGGGTCTGGGTTAGGGTTAGGGTTGGGGTTAGGGTTAGGGTTAGGGTTGAGTTATGGTTAGGGGTAGGGTTAGGGTTTGGGTTAGGGTTAGGGTTAGGGTTGTGTTAGGGTTGGGGTAGGGGTTAGGGTTAGGGTTACGGTTGGGGTCAGGTTTAGGGTAAGGGTTAGTGTTAGGTTTAGGGTTGGGGTTAGGGATAGGGTTAGGGTTTGTGGTTAGGATTAGGTTTAGTGTTGGGGTTGGGGTTAGGGTTAGGGTTATGGTTAGGGTTAGGGTTGGGGTCAGGGTTAGGGTTAGGGTTAGGGTTAGGGTTAGTGTTAGGTTTATGGTTGGGGTTAGGGTTAGTATTAGGTTTACGGTTGGGGTCAGGGTTAGGTTTAGGGTTAGGGTTAGGTTTAGGGTTGGTGTTAGGGTTAGGGTTAGGGTTGGGGTTAGGGTTAGCGTTAGGGTTAGGGTTAGAGTTAGGGTTGTGGTTAGGGTTAAGTTTAGGGGCAGGGTTAGGGTTAGGTTAGTGTTACGGTTTGGGTAGGGCTCAGGTTTAGGGTTAGGGTTAGGGTTGGGGATAGGGTGAGGGTTAGGGGTAGGGTTAGGGTTAGGGTTAGGGTTGGGGTCAGGGTTAGGGTAAGGGTTAGTGTTAGGTTTAGGGTTGGGGTTAGGGCTAGGGTTAGGGTTAGGGTTGGGGTTAGGATTAGGTTTAGTGTTGGGTTTGGGGTTAGGGTTAGGGTTAGGGTTAGGGTTAGGGTTGTGGTCAGGGTCAGGGTTAGAGTTCGGGGTAGGTTTAGGGTCGGGGTTAGGGTTGGGGTTAGGGTTAGGGTTAGGGTTGGGGTTAGGGTTGGGGTTAGGGTTAGGGTTGGGGTTAGTGTCGGGGTTAGGGTTCGGGTTGGGGTCAGGGT
>NC_139475.1:2402500-2427500 GCF_057233095.1 Heloderma suspectum
GGGTTAGGGTGCGGGTTAGTGTTGGGGTTAGGGTTAGGTTTAGGCTTAGTGTTACGGTAGTGTTTAGTGTTAGGGTTAGGGTTAGGGTAGGGGTTAGGGTTAGGGTTAGGGTTTGGGCTGAAGTTCGGGTTTGGGTTAGGGTTAGGGTTAGGGTTGGGGTTAGGGTTAGCGTTAGGGGTAGGTTTCGGTTTAGGGTTAGTGTTAGGGTTAGGGTTGGATTTAGGGTTAGGGTCTGGGTTAGGGTTAGGGTTAGGGTTAGGGTTGGGGTTAGGGTTAGGGTTAGGGTTGAGTTAGGGTTAGGGTTAGGGTTAGGGTTAGGGTTAGGGTTAGGGTCAGGGTCAGGGTTAGGGTTCGGGTTAGGTTTAGGGTCGGGGTTAGGGTTGGGGTTAGGGTTTGGGTTGTGTTAGGGTTGGTGTTAGTGTTAGGGTTAGGGTTGGGTTAAGTTTAGGGTTAGGGGTAGGGTAGGGTTAGGGTTGGGGTTAGGGTTAGGGTTAGGGTTAGGGTTCGGTTTGGGGTTAGGGTTAGGTTTAGGGTTAGGGTTGGATTTAGGGTTAGGGTCATGTTTAGGGTTATGGTTACGGTTGGGGTTAGGGTTAGGGTTAAGCTTAGGGTTAAGGTTAGGGTTAGGGTTAGGGTTGTGGTTAGGGTCAGGGTTAGGGTTAGGGTTAGGGTTAGGTTTAGGGTTGGGGTAGGAGTAGGGGTTAGGGTTAGGGTTGGGGTTAGGGTTAGGGTTAGGTTTGGGGTCAGGGTTAGGGTTAGGGTTAGGGTTAGGTTTAGGGTTGGTGTTAGGGTTAGGGTTAGGGTTAGGGTTAGGGTTAGGGTTGGGGTAGGGGTTAGGGTTAGGGTGGGATTTAGGATTAGGGTTAGGGTTAGGTTTGTGGTTAGGGTCAGGGTCAGGGTTAGGGTTAGGGTTAGGGTTAGGGTTGGGGTAGGGGTTAGGGTTAGGGTTGGGGTTAGGGTTAGGGTTAGGGTTAGGTTTGGGGTCAGGGATAGGGTTAGGGTTAGGGTTAGGGTTAAGCTTGGGTTTAGGGTTAGGGTTAGGGTTGTGGTTAGGGTTAGTGTTAGGGTTAGGGTTGGATTAAGGGTTAGGGTCTGGGTTAGGGTTAAGGTTAGGGTTGGATTTAGGGTTAGGGTCTGGGTTAGGGTTAGGGTCTGGGTTAGGGTTAGGGATAGGGTGAGGGTTAAGCTTGGGGTTAGGGTTAGGGTTAGGGTTAGAGTTGTGGTTAGGGTTAGGGTTAGGGATAGGGATAGGGTTAGGGTCAGGGTCAGGGTTAGGATTAGGGTTAGGGTCGGGGTTAGGGTTCGGGTTGGGGGTAGAGGTTAGGGTTAGTGTTAGGATTAGGGTTGGGTTAAGTTTAGAGTTAGGGTTAGGGTTGGTGTTAGGGTTGGGTTTAGTGTTGACGTTAGGGTTAGGGTTAGTTTTAGGGTAGTGTTTATGGTTAGGGTTAGGGTTAGGGTTAGGTTTGGGGTTAGGGTTAGGGTTAGGGTTAGGTTTGGTGTTAGGGTTAATGTTAGGGTTAGGGTTGGATTTAGTTTTAGGGTCTGGGTTAGGGTTAGGGTTGGGGTTAGGGTTAGGGTTAGGGTTGAGTTATGGATAGGGGTAGGGTTAGGGTTTGGGTTAGGGTTAGGGTTGTGTTTAGGGTTAAGTTTAGGGGCAGGGTTATGGTTAGGGTAGTGTTAGGGTTGGGGTAGGGGTTAGGTTTAGGGTTAGGGTTAGGGTTGGGGTTAGGGTTAGGGTTAGGGTTAGGGTTAGGGTTAGGTTCAGGGTCAGGGTCAGGGTTAGGATTAGGGTTAGGGTTAGGTTCGGGGTTAGGGTTCGGGTTGGGGTAGGGTGTAGGTTTACTGTTAGGGTTAGGGTTGGGTTAAGTTTAGCGTTAGGGTTGGGGTTAGTGTTGGTGTTAGGGTTAGGGTTAGGTTAGTGGTTAGGTGTAGGGTTAGGGTTAGGGTTAGGGTAGGGGTTAGGGTTACTGTTAGGGTTAGTGTTAGGGTTAGGTTTGGGGTTAGGGTTGGGGTTAGGTTTGGGGTTAGGGTTAGTGTTAGGGTTAGGGTTAGGGTTGAGTTATGGTTAGGGTTAGGGTTAGGGTTAGGGTTAGGGATAGGGTTGTGGTTAGGGTTAGGGTTAGTGTCATGGTTAGGATTAGGGTAGTTTTAGGGTTGGGGTAGGGGTTAGGTTTAGGTTTAGGGTTAGGGTTGGGGTTAGGGTTAGTGTTAGGGTTGGGGTCAGGGTTAGGGTAAGGGTCAGTGTTAGGTTTAGGGTTGGGGTTAGGGTTAGGGTTAGGGTTGGGTTTAAGATTAGGTTTAGTGTTGGGGTTGGGGTTAGGGTTATGGTTAGGGTTAGGGTTGGGGTTGGGGTTGGGGTTGGGGTTAGGGTTAGGGTTAGGGTTGGGGTTAGGTTTAAGGTGAGAGTTAGGTTTAGGGTTGGGTTAGGGTGGGGGTTAGTGTTGGGGTTAGGGTTAGGTTTAGGCTTAGTGTTAGGGTAGTGTTTAGTGTTAGGGTTAGGGTTAGGGTAGGGGTTAGGGTTAGGGTTAGGGTTTGGGCTGGGGTTCGGGTTAGGGTTAGGGTTAGGGTTAGGGTTGGGGTTAGGGTTAGCGTTAGGGTTAGGTTTGGGTTTAGGGTTAGTGTTAGGGTTAGGGTTGGATTTAGGGTTAGTGTCTGGGTTAGGGTTAGGTTTAGGGTTGGGGTTAGGGTTAGGGTTAGGGTTGAGTTAGGGTTAGGGTTAGGGTTAGGGTTAGGGTTAGGGTTAGGGTCAGGGTCAGGGTTAGGTTTCGGGTTAGGTTTAGGGTCGGGGTTAGGGTTGGGGTTAGGGTTTGGGTTGGGTTAGGGTTGGTGTTAGTGTTAGGGTTAGGGTTGGGTTAAGTTTAGGGTTAGGGGTAGGGTAGGGTTAGGGTTGGGTTTAGGGTTAGGGTTAGGGTTAGGGTTGGTGTTAGGGTTAGGGTTAGGGTTAAGGTTAGGGTTAGGGTTAGGGGTGGGTTAGGGTTGGGTTAGGGTTAGGGTTAGGGTTGGGGTTAGGGTTAGCGTTAGGGGTAGGTTTCGGTTTAGGGTTAGTGTTAGGGATAGGGTTGGATTTAGGGTTAGGGTCTGGGTTAGGGTTAGGGTTAGGGTTAGGGTTGGGGTTAGGGTTAGGGTTAGGGTTGAGTTAGGGTTAGGGTTAGGGTTAGGGTTAGGGTTAGGGTCAGGGTCAGGGTTAGGGTTTGGGTTAGGTTTAGGGTCGGGGTTAGGGTTGGGGTTAGGGTTTGGGTTGTGTTAGGGTTGGTGTTAGTGTTAGGGTTAGGGTTGGGTTAAGTTTAGGGTTAGGGGTAGGGTAGGGTTAGGGTTGGGGTTAGGGTTAGGGTTAGGGTTCGGTTTGGGGTTAGGGTTAGGTTTAGGGTTAGGGTTGGATTTAGGGTTAGGGTCAGGTTTAGGGTTATGGTTACGGTTGGGGTTAGGGTTAGGGTTAAGCTTAGGGTTAGGGTTAGGGTTAGGGTTAGGGTTGTGGTTAGGGTCAGGGTCAGGGTTAGGGTTAGGGTTAGGGTTAGGTTTAGGGTTGGGGTAGGAGTAGGGGTTAGGGTTAGGGTTGGGGTTAGGGTTAGGGTTAGGGTTGGTGTTAGGGTTAAAGTTAGGGTTAGGGTTAGGGTTAGGGTTGGGGTAGGGGTTAGGGTTAGGGTGGGCTTTAGGATTAGGGTTAGGGTTAGGTTTGTGGTTAGGGTCAGGGTCAGGGTTAGGGTTAGGGTTAGGGTTAGGGTTGGGGTAGGGGTTAGGGTTAGGGTTGGGGTTAGGGTTAGGGTTAGGGTTAGGTTTGGGGTCAGGGATAGGGTTAGGGTTAGGGTTAGGGTTAAGCTTGGGGTTAGGGTTAGGGTTGTGGTTAGGGTTAGTGTTAGGGTTAGGGTTGGATTAAGGGTTAGGGTCTGGGTTAGGGTTAAGGTTAGGGTTGGATTTAGGGTTAGGGTCTGGGTTAGGGTTAGGGTTAGGGTTAGGGTTAGGGTTAAGCTTGTGGTTAGGGTTAGGGTTAGGGTTAGGGTTGTGGTTAGGGTTAGGGTTAGGGATAGGGATAGGGATAGGGTTAGGGTCAGTGTCAGGGTCAGGGTTAGGGTTAGGGTTAGGGTCGGGGTTAGGGTTCGGGTTGGGGTAGAGGTTAGGTTTAGTGTTAGGGTTAGGGTTGGGTTAAGTTTAGGGTTATGGTTAGGGTTAGGGTTGGTGTTAGGGTTGGGTTTAGTGTTGACGTTAGGGTTAGGGTTAGGGTTAGGGTAGTGTTTAGGGTTAGGGTTAGGGTTAGGTTTGGGGTTAGGGTTAGGGTTAGGGTTAGGTTTAGGGTTAGGGTTAATGTTAGGGTTAGGGTTGGATTTAGTTTTAGGGTCTGGGTTAGGGTTAGGGTTGGGGTTAGGGTTAGGGTTAGGGTTGAGTTATGGTTAGGGGCAGGGTTAGGGTTTGGGTTAGGGTTAGGGTTAGGGTTGTGTTTAGGGTTAAGTTTAGGGGCAGGGTTATGGTTAGGGTAGGGTTAGGGTTGGGGTAGGGGTTAAGTTTAGGGTTAGGGTTAGGTTTGGGGTTAGGGTTAGGGTTAGGGTTAGGTTCAGGGTCAGGGTCAGGGTTAGGATTAGGGTTAGGGTTAGGTTCGGGGTTAGGGTTCGGGTTGGGGGAGGGTTTAGGTTTACTGTTAGAGTTAGGGTTCGGTTAAGTTTAGTGTTAGGGTTGGGGTTAGGGTTGGTGTTAGGGTTAGGGTTAGGGTTAGGGTAGTGGTTAGGTTTAGGGTTAGGGTTAGTGTTAGGGTAGGGGTTAGGGTTAGTATTAGGGTTAGGGTTAGGTTTGGGGTTAGGGTTAGGGTTAGGTTTGGGGTTAGGGTTAGTGTTAGGGTAAGGGTTAGGGTTGAGTTATGGTTAGGGATAGGGTTAGGGATTGGGATAGGGTTGTGGTTAGGGTTAGGGTTAGTGTCATGGTTAGGATTAGGGTAGTGTTAGGGTTGGGTTAGGGGTTAGGTTTAGGTTTAGGGTTAGGGTTGGGGTTAGGGTTAGGGTTAGGGTTGGGGTCAGGGTTAGGGTAAGGGTTAGTGTTAGGTTTAGGGTTGGGGTTAGGGTTAGGGTTAGGGTTGGGTTTAGGATTAGGTTTAGTGTTGGGGTTGGGGTTAGGGTTATGGTTAGGGTTGGGGTTGGGGTTAGGGTTAGGGTTAAGTTGAGAGTTAGGTTTAGGGTTGGGTTAGGGTGGGGTTAGGGTTAGGGTTAGGGTTAGGGTTGGGGTTAGGGTTAGGGTGGGGGTTAGTGTTGGGGTTAGGGTTAGGTTTAGGCTTAGTGTTAGGGTAGTGTTTAGTGTTAGGGTTAGGGTTAGGGTAGGGGTTAGGGTTAGGGTTAGGGTTTGGGCTGGGGTTCGGGTTAGGGTTAGGGTTAGGGTTAGTGTTGGGGTTAGGGTTAGCGTTAGGGTTTGGTTTGGGTTTAGGGTTAGTGTTAGGGTTAGGGATGGATTTAGGGTTAGTGTCTCGGTTAGGGTTAGGGTTAGGGTTGGGGTTAGGGTTGGGGTTAGGGTTGACTAAGGGTTAGGGTTAGGGTTAGGGTTAGGGTTAAGGTCAGGGTCAGGGTTAGGGTTCAGGTTAGGTTTAGGGTCAGGGTTAGGGTTGGGGTTAGGGTTTGGGTTGGGTTAGGGTTGGTGTTAGTATTAGGGTTAGGGTTGGGTTAAGTTTAGGGTTAGGGGTAGGGTAGGGTTAGGGTTGGGGTTAGGGTTAGGGATATGGTTAGGGTTCGGTTTGGGGTTAGGGTTAGTGTTAGGGTTAGGGTTGGATTTAGGGTTAGGGTCAGGTTTAGGGATAGGGTTAGGGTTGGGGTTCGGGTTAGGGTTAGGGTTTGGGTTAGGGTTAGGGTTAGGGTTAGGGTTGGGGTTAGGGTTAGCGTTAGGGTTAGGTTTGGGGTTAGGGTTAGTGTTAGGGTTAGGGTTGGATTTAGGGTTAGGGTCTGGGTTAGGGTTAGGGTTAGGGTTGGGGTTAGGGTTAGGGTTAGGGTTGAGTTAGGGTTAGGGTTAGGGTTAGGATTAGGGTTGGGGTTACGGTTCGGGTTGGGGTTACGGTTCAGGTTGGTTATGGTTGGTGTTAGTGTTAGGGTTAGGGTTGGGTTAAGTTTAGGGTTAGGGTTAGGGTAGGGTTAGGGTTGGGGTTACGGTTAGGGTTAGGGTTAGGTTTGGGGTCAGGGTTAGGGTAAGGGTTAGTGTTAGGTTTAGGGTTGGGGTTACGGTTAGGGTTAGTGTTAGGGTTAGGGTTTGTGGTTAGCATTAGGTTTAGTGTTGGGGTTGGGGTTAGAATAAGGGTTAGGGTTATGGTTAGGGTTAGGGTTGGGGTCAGGGTTAGGGTTAGGGTTAGGGTTAGGGTTAGTGTTAGGTTTAGGGTTGGGGTTAGGGTTAGGGTTAGGATTAGGGTTAGGGTTAGGGTTAGGGTTGGGGTTAGGGTTAGGGTTAAGGTTAGGGTTAGGGTTAGGGTTGGGTTAGGGTCAGGGTAAGGGTAAGTGTTGGGGTTCGGGTTAGGTTTAGTGTTGGGGTTGGGGTTAGGGTTAGGGTGAGGGTTAGGGTTAGGGTTGGGGTTAGGGTTAGGGTTAGGGTTAGGGTTAGGGTTGGGTTAGGGTTAGGGTTAGTTTTAGGGTTAGGGTTGGGGTTAGGGTTAGGGTTGGGGTTAGTGTTGGGGTTAGGGTTAGGTTTAGGCTGAGTGTTAGGGTAGTGTTTAGGGTTAGGGTTAGGGTTAGGGTTAGGGTAGGGGTTAGGGTTAGGGTTAGAGTTTTGGTTGGGGCTAGGGTTAGGGTTGGGGTTAGGTTTAGGGTTAGGGTTAGGTTTGGGGTTAGGGTTAGTGTTAGGTTTAGGCTTGGATTTAGGGTTAGGGTCTGGGTTAGGGTTAGGGTTAGGGGTGGGGTTAGGGTTAGGGTTGAGTTAGGGTTAGGGTTAGGGTTAGGGTTAGGGTTAGGGTCAGGGTCAGGGTCAGGGTTAGGGTTCGGGTTAGGTTTAGGGTCGGGGTTAGGGTTGGGGTTAGGTTTCGGGTTGGGGTTAGGTTTAGGGTCGGGGTTAGGGTTGGGGTTAGGTTTCGGGTTGGGGTTAGGGTTAGGGTTAGTGTTAGTGATAGGGTTAGGGTTGTGGTTAGGGTTAGGGTTAGGGTTACGGTTAGGGTCAGCGTCAGGGTCAGGGTTAAGATTAGGGTTAGGGTTAGGGTTAGGGTTAGTGTTAGGGTTAGGGTTGGGTTAAGTTTAGTGTTAGGGTTGGGGTTAGGGTTGGTGTTAGGGTTAGGGTTAGGGTTAGGGTAGTGGTTAGGTTTAGGGTTAGGGTTAGGGTTAGGGTTAGGGTTAGGGTAGGGGTTAGGGTTAGGGTTAGGGTTAGAGTTAGGGTTGTGGTTAGGGTTAAGTTTAGGGGCAGGGTTAGGGTTAGGTTAGTGTTACGGTTTGGGTAGGGCTCAGGTTTAGGGTTAGGGTTAGGGTTGGGGATAGGGTTAGGGTTAGGGTTAGGGTTAGGGTTAGGGTTAGGGTTGGGGTCAGGGTTAGGGTAAGGGTTAGTGTTAGGTTTAGGGTTGGGGTTAGGGCTAGGGTTAGGGTTAGAGTTGGGGTTAGGATTAGGTTTAGTGTTGGGTTTGGGTTTAGGGTTAGGGTTAGGGTTAGGGTTAGGGTTGTGGTTAGGGTCAGGGTTAGGGTTCGGGTTAGGTTTAGGGTCGGGGTTAGGGTTGGGGTTAGGGTTAGGGTTAGGGTTAGGGTTGGGGTTAGGGTTGGGGTTAGGGTTAGGGTTGGGGTTAGGATCGGGGTTAGGGTTCGGGTTGGGGTCAGGGTTAGGGTAAGGGTTAGTGTTAGGTTTAGGGTTGGGGTTAGGGCTAGGGTTAGGGTTAGGGTTGGGGTTAGGATTAGGTTTAGTGTTGGGTTTGGGGTTAGGGTTAGGGTTATGGTTAGGGTTAGGGTTGTGGTCAGGGTCAGGGTTAGGGTTGGGGTTAGGGTTAGGGTTAGGGTTAGGGTTAGGTTTGGGGTTAGGGTTAGGGTTAGGGTTAGGTTTGGGTTTAGGGTTAATGTTAGGGTTAGGGTTGGATTAAGTTTTAGGGTCTGGGTTAGGGTTAGGGTTGGGGTTAGGGTTAGGGTTAGGGTTGAGTTATGGTTAGGGGTAGGGTTAGGGTTTGGGTTAGGGTTAGGGTTAGGGTTGTGTTAGGGTTGGGGTAGGGGTTAGGGTTAGGGTTACGGTTGGGGTCAGGTTTAGGGTAAGGGTTAGTGTTAGGTTTAGGGTTGGGGTTAGGGATAGGGTTATGGTTTGTGGTTAGGATTAGGTTTCGTGTTGGGGTTGGGGTTAGGGTTAGGGTTAGGGTTATGGTTAGGGTTAGGGTTGGGGTCAGGGTTAGGGTTAGGGTTAGGGTTAGGGTTGGTGTTAGGGTTAGGGTTAGGGTTAGGGTTAGGGTTAAGGTTAGGGTTAGGGTTAGGGGTAGGTTAGGGTTGGGTTAGGGTTAGGGTTAGGGTTAGTGTTGGGGTTCGGGTTAGGTTAAGTGTTGTGGTTGGGGTTAGGGTTAGGGTTAGGGTTAGGGTTAGGGTTAGGGTTAGGGATGGGGTTAGGGTTAGTGTTAAGGTGAGAGTTAGGGTTAGGGTTTGGTTAGGGTTGGGTTAGGGTTGGGTTAGGGTTAGGGTTAGGGTTAGGGTTAGGCTTAGTGTTAGGGTAGTGTTTAGTGTTAGGGGGAGGGTTAGGGTAGGGGTTAGGGTTAGGGTTTGGGCTGGGGTTCGGTTTAGGGTTAGGGTTAGGGTTAGGGTTGGGGTTAGGGTTAGCGTTAGGGCTAGGTTTGGGTTTAGGGTTAGTGTTAGGGTTAGGGTTGGATTTAGGGTTAGGGTCTGGGTTAGGGTTAGGGTTAGGGTTAGGGTTAGGGTTGAGTTAGGGTTAGGGTTAGGGTTAGGGTTAGGGTTAGGGTCATGGTTAGGGTTCGGGTTAGGTTTAGGGTCGGGGTTCGGGTTGGGGTTAGGGTTCGGGTTGGGTTAGGGTTGGTGTTAGTGTTAGGGTTAGGGTAGGGTTAAGTTTAGGGTTAGGGGTAGGGTAGGGTTAGGGTTGGGGTTAGGTTTAGGGTTAGGGTTAGGGTTCGGTTTGGGGTTAGGGGTAGGTTTAGGGTTAGGGTTGGATTTAGGGTTAGGGTCAGGTTTAGGGTTAGGGTTAGGGTTGGGGTTAGGGTTAGGGTTAGGGTTAGGGTTAAGCTTAGGGTTAGGGTTAGGGTTGTGGTTAGGGTCAGTGTCAGGGTTAGGGTTAGGTTTTGGGTTCGGGTTAGGGTTAGGGTTAGGGTTAGGGTTGGGGTAGGGGTAGGGGTTAGGGTTAGGGTTGGGGTTAGGGTTAGGGTTAGGGTTAGGTTTGGGGTCAGGGTTAGGGTTAGGGTTAGGGTTAAGTTTAGTGTTGGTGTTAGGGTTAGGGTTAGGGTTAGGGTTAGGGTTAGGGTTAGGGTTGGGGTAGGGGTTAGGGTTAGGGTTGGGGTTAGGGTTAGGGTTAGGTTTGTGGTTAGGGTCAGGGTCAGGGTTAGGGTTAGGGTTAGGGTTAGGTGTAGGGTTAGGGTTAGGGTTGGGGTAGGGGTTAGGGTTAGGGTTGGGGTTAGGTTTAGGGTTAGGGTTAGGTTTGGGGTTAGGGTTAGGGTTAGGGTTAGGGTTAGGGTTAAGCTTGGGGTTAGGGTTAGGGTTGTGGTTAGGGTTAGTGTTAGGGTTAGGGTTGGATTAAGGGTTAGGGTCTGGGTTAGGGTTAAGGTTAGGGTTGGATTTAGGGTTAGGGTCTGGGTTAGGGTTAGGTTTGGGGTCAGGGTTAGGGTTAGGGTTAGGGTTAAGCTTGGGGTTAGGGTAAGGGTTAGGGTTGTGGTTATGGTTAGTGTTAGTGTTAGGGTTGGATGAAGGGTTAGGGTCTGGGTTAGGGTTAAGGTTAGGGTTGGATTTAGGGTTAGGGTCTGGGTTAGGGTTAGGGATAGGGTGAGGGTTAAGCTTGGGGTTAGGGTTAGGGTTAGGGTTAGAGTTGTGGTTAGGGTTAGGGTTAGGGATAGGGATAGGGTTAGGGTCAGGGTCAGGGTTAGGATTAGGGTTAGGGTCGGGGTTAGGGTTCGGGTTGGGGGTAGAGGTTAGGGTTAGTGTTAGGATTAGGGTTGGGTTAAGTTTAGAGTTAGGGTTAGGGTTGGTGTTAGGGTTGGGTTTAGTGTTGACGTTAGGGTTAGGGTTAGTTTTAGGGTAGTGTTTATGGTTAGGGTTAGGGTTAGGGTTAGGTTTGGGGTTAGGGTTAGGGTTAGGGTTAGGTTTGGTGTTAGGGTTAATGTTAGGGTTAGGGTTGGATTTAGTTTTAGGGTCTGGGTTAGGGTTAGGGTTGGGGTTAGGGTTAGGGTTAGGGTTGAGTTATGGATAGGGGTAGGGTTAGGGTTTGGGTTAGGGTTAGGGTTGTGTTTAGGGTTAAGTTTAGGGGCAGGGTTATGGTTAGGGTAGTGTTAGGGTTGGGGTAGGGGTTAGGTTTAGGGTTAGGGTTAGGGTTGGGGTTAGGGTTAGGGTTAGGGTTAGGGTTAGGTTCAGGGTCAGGGTCAGGGTTAGGATTAGGGTTAGGGTTAGGTTCGGGGTTAGGGTTCGGGTTGGGGTAGGGTGTAGGTTTACTGTTAGGGTTAGGGTTGGGTTAAGTTTAGCGTTAGGGTTGGGGTTAGTGTTGGTGTTAGGGTTAGGGTTAGGTTAGTGGTTAGGTGTAGGGTTAGGGTTAGGGTTAGGGTAGGGGTTAGGGTTACTGTTAGGGTTAGTGTTAGGGTTAGGTTTGGGGTTAGGGTTGGGGTTAGGTTTGGGGTTAGGGTTAGTGTTAGGGTTAGGGTTAGGGTTGAGTTATGGTTAGGGTTAGGGTTAGGGTTAGGGTTAGGGATAGGGTTGTGGTTAGGGTTAGGGTTAGTGTCATGGTTAGGATTAGGGTAGTTTTAGGGTTGGGGTAGGGGTTAGGTTTAGGTTTAGGGTTAGGGTTGGGGTTAGGGTTAGTGTTAGGGTTGGGGTCAGGGTTAGGGTAAGGGTCAGTGTTAGGTTTAGGGTTGGGGTTAGGGTTAGGGTTAGGGTTGGGTTTAAGATTAGGTTTAGTGTTGGGGTTGGGGTTAGGGTTATGGTTAGGGTTAGGGTTGGGGTTGGGGTTGGGGTTGGGGTTAGGGTTAGGGTTAGGGTTGGGGTTAGGTTTAAGGTGAGAGTTAGGTTTAGGGTTGGGTTAGGGTGGGGGTTAGTGTTGGGGTTAGGGTTAGGTTTAGGCTTAGTGTTAGGGTAGTGTTTAGTGTTAGGGTTAGGGTTAGGGTAGGGGTTAGGGTTAGGGTTAGGGTTTGGGCTGGGGTTCGGGTTAGGGTTAGGGTTAGGGTTAGGGTTGGGGTTAGGGTTAGCGTTAGGGTTAGGTTTGGGTTTAGGGTTAGTGTTAGGGTTAGGGTTGGATTTAGGGTTAGTGTCTGGGTTAGGGTTAGGTTTAGGGTTGGGGTTAGGGTTAGGGTTAGGGTTGAGTTAGGGTTAGGGTTAGGGTTAGGGTTAGGGTTAGGGTTAGGGTCAGGGTCAGGGTTAGGTTTCGGGTTAGGTTTAGGGTCGGGGTTAGGGTTGGGGTTAGGGTTTGGGTTGGGTTAGGGTTGGTGTTAGTGTTAGGGTTAGGGTTGGGTTAAGTTTAGGGTTAGGGGTAGGGTAGGGTTAGGGTTGGGTTTAGGGTTAGGGTTAGGGTTAGGGTTGGTGTTAGGGTTAGGGTTAGGGTTAGGGTTAAGGTTAGGGTTAGGGTTAGGGGTGGGTTAGGGTTGGGTTAGGGTTAGGGTTAGGGTTAGTGTTGGGGTTGGGGTTAGGGTTAGGGTTATGGTTAGGGTTAGGGTTGGGGTCTGGGTTAGGGTTAGGGTTAGGGTTAGCGTTGGTGTTAGGGTTAGGGTTAGGGTTACGGTTAGGGTTAGGTTTAGGGTTAGGGGTGGGTTAGGGTTGGGTTAGGGTTAGGGTTAGGGTTCGTGTTGGGGTTCGGGTTAGGTTTAGTGTTGGGGTTGGGGTTAGGGTTAGTGTTAGGGTTAGGGTTAGGGTTAGGTTTAGGGTTGGGGTTAGGGTTAGGGTTAGGGCTAGGGTTGGGTTAGGGTTAGGGTTAGGGTTAGGGTTGGTGTTAGGGTTAGGGTTGGGGTTAGTGTTGGGGTTAGGGTTAGGTTTAGGCTTAGTGTTAGGGTAGTGTTTAGGGTTAGGGTTAGGGTTAGGGTTAGGGTAGGGGTTAGGGTTAGGGTTAGGGTTTGGGCTGGGGTTAGGGTTAGGGTTAGGGTTGGTGTTAGGCTTAGCGTTAGGGTTAGGTTTGGGGTTAGGGTTAGTGTTAGGGTTAGGGTTGGATTAAGGGTTAGGGTCTGGGTTATGGTTAGGGTTAGGGTTGGGTTTAGGGTTGGGGTTGAGTTAGGGTTAGGGTTAGGGTAGTGTTAGGGTTAGGGTTAGGATCAGGATCAGGGTTAGGGTTCGTGTTAGGTTTAGGGTCGGGGTTAGGATTGGGGTTCGGGTTTGGTTTGGGGTTAGGGTTAGGGTTAGTGTTAGGGTTAGGGTTGTGGTTAGGGCTAGGGTTAGGGTTAGGGTTAGGGTTAGATTCAGGGTCAGGGTCAGGGTTAGGATTAGGGTTAGGGTTAGGGTCGGGGTTAGGGTTCGGGTTGGGGTAGGGTTTAGGTTTACTGTCAGGGTTAGGGTTGGGTTAAGTTTAGTGTTAGGGTTGGTGTTAGGGTTGGTGTTAGGGTTAGGGTTAGGGTAGTCGTTAGGTTTAGGGTTAGGGTTAGGTTTAGGGTAGGGGTTAGGGTTAGTGTTAGGGTTAGGGTTAGGTTTGGGGTTAGGGTTAGGGTTAGGTTTGGGGTTAGGGTTAGTGTTAGGGTTAGGGTTGAGTTATGGTTAGGGTTAGGGTTAGGGATAGGGTTGTGGTTAGGGTTAGGGTTAGGGTCATGGTTAGGATTAGGGTAGTGTTAGGGTTGGGGTAGGGGTTAGGTTTATGTTTAGGGTTACGGTTGGGGTTAGGGTTAGGGTTGGGGTCAGTGTTAGGGTAAGGGTTAGTGTTAGGTTTAGGGTTGGGGTTAGGGTTAGGGGTAGGGTTGGGGTTAGGGTAAGGGGTAAGGAGAGAGTTAGGGTTAGGGTTGGGTTAGGGTTGGGTTAGGGTTAGGGTTAGGGTTAGGGTTAGGGTTGGCGTTAGGGTTAGGGTGGGGGTTAGTGTTGGGGTTAGGGTTAGGTTTAGGCTTAGTGTTAGGGTAGTGTTTAGTGTTAGGGTTAGGGTTAGGGTAGGGGTTAGGGTTAGGGTTAGGGTTTGGGCTGGGGTTCGGGTTAGGTTTAGGGTTAGGGTTAGGGTTGGGGTTAGGGTTAGCGTTAGGGCTAGGTTTGGGTTTAGGGTTAGTGTTAGGGTTAGGGTTGGATTTAGGGTTAGGGTCTGGGTTAGGGTTAGGGTTAGGGTTAGGGTTAGGGTTGGGGTTAGGGTTAGGGTTAGGGTTGAGTTAGTGTTAGGGTTAGGGTTAGGTTTAGGGTTAGGGTTAGGGTTAGGGTTAGGTTCAGGTTCAGGGTTAGGGTTCGGGTTAGGTTTAGGGTCGGGGTTAGGGTTGGGGTTAGAGTTCGGGTTGGGTTAGGGTTGGTGTTAGTGTTAGGGTTAGGGTTGGGTTATGTTTAGGGTTAGGGGTATGGTAGGGTTAGGGTTGGGGTTAGGTTTAGGGTTAGGGTTAGGGTTCGGTTTGGGGTTAGGGTTAGGTTTAGGGTTAGGGTTGGATTTAGGGTTAGGGTCAGGTTTAGGGTTATGGTTAGGGTTGGGGTTAGGGTTAGGGTTAGGGTTAAGCTTAGGGTTAGGGTTAGGGTTAGGGTTAGGGTTAGGGTTGTGGTTAGGGTCAGGGTCAGGGTTAGGGTTAGGGTTAGGGTTAGGGTTAGGGTTAGGGTTGGGGTAGGGGTAGGGGTTAGGGTTAGGGTTGGGGTTAGGGTTAGGGTTAGGTTTGGGGTCAGGGTTAGGGTTAGGGTTAGGTTTAGGGTTAGGTTTAGGGTTGGTGTTAGGGTTAGGGCTAGGGTTAGGGTTAGGGTTAGGGTTGGGGTAGGGGTTAGGGTTAGGGTGGGGGTAGGATTAGGGTTAGGGTTAGGTTTGTGGTTAGGGTCAGGGTCAGGGTTAGGGTTAGGGTTAGGGTTAGGGTTAGGGTTGGGGTTAGGGTTAGGGTGGGGGTTAGTGTTGGGGTTAGGGTTAGGTTTAGGCTTAGGGTTAGGGTAGTGTTTAGTGTTAGGGTTAGGGTTAGGGTAGGGGTTAGGGTTAGGGTTAGGGTTTGGGCTGGGGTTCGGGTTAGGGTTAGGGTTAGGGTTGGGGTTAGGGTTAGCGTTAGGGTTAGGTTTGGGTTTAGGGTTAGTGTTAGGGTTAGGGTTGGATTTAGGGTTAGTGTCTGGGTTAGGGTTAGGTTTAGGGTTGGGGTTAGGGTTAGGGTTAGGGTTGAGTTAGGGTTAAGGTTAGGGTTAGGGTTAGGGTTAGGGTTGAGTTATGGTTAGGGTTAGGGTTAGGGATAGGGTTGTGGTTAGGGTTAGGGTTAGGGTCATGGTTAGGATTAGGGTAGTGTTAGGGTTGGGGTAGGGGTTAGGTTTATGTTTAGGGTTACGGTTGGGGTTAGGGTTAGGGTTGGGGTCAGTGTTAGGGTAAGGGTTAGTGTTAGGTTTAGGGTTGGGGTTAGGGTTAGGGGTAGGGTTGGGTTTAGGGTAAGGGGTAAGGAGAGAGTTAGGGTTAGGGTTGGGTTAGGGTTGGGTTAGGGTTAGGGTTAGGGTTAGGGTTAGGGTTGGCGTTAGGGTTAGGGTGGGGGTTAGTGTTGGGGTTAGGGTTAGGTTTAGGCTTAGTGTTAGGGTAGTGTTTAGTGTTAGGGTTAGGGTTAGGGTAGGGGTTAGGGTTAGGGTTAGGGTTTGGGCTGGGGTTCGGGTTAGGTTTAGGGTTAGGGTTAGGGTTGGGGTTAGGGTTAGCGTTAGGGCTAGGTTTGGGTTTAGGGTTAGTGTTAGGGTTAGGGTTGGATTTAGGGTTAGGGTCTGGGTTAGGGTTAGGGTTAGGGTTAGGGTTGGGGTTAGGGTTAGGGTTAGGGTTGAGTTAGTGTTAGGGTTAGGGTTAGGTTTAGGGTTAGGGTTAGGGTTAGGGTTAGGTTCAGGTTCAGGGTTAGGGTTCGGGTTAGGTTTAGGGTCGGGGTTAGGGTTGGGGTTAGAGTTCGGGTTGGGTTAGGGTTGGTGTTAGTGTTAGGGTTAGGGTTGGGTTATGTTTAGGGTTAGGGGTATGGTAGGGTTAGGGTTGGGGTTAGGTTTAGGGTTAGGGTTAGGGTTCGGTTTGGGGTTAGGGTTAGGTTTAGGGTTAGGGTTGGATTTAGGGTTAGGGTCAGGTTTAGGGTTATGGTTAGGGTTGGGGTTAGGGTTAGGGTTAGGGTTAAGCTTAGGGTTAGGGTTAGGGTTAGGGTTAGGGTTAGGGTTGTGGTTAGGGTCAGGGTCAGGGTTAGGGTTAGGGTTAGGGTTAGGGTTAGGGTTAGGGTTAGGGTTGGGGTAGGGGTAGGGGTTAGGGTTAGGGTTGGGGTTAGGGTTAGGGTTAGGTTTGGGGTCAGGGTTAGGGTTAGGGTTAGGTTTAGGGTTAGGTTTAGGGTTGGTGTTAGGGTTAGGGTTAGGGTTAGGGTTAGGGTTAGGGTTGGGGTAGGGGTTAGGGTTAGGGTGGGGGTTAGGATTAGGGTTAGGGTTAGGTTTGTGGTTAGGGTCAGGGTCAGGGTTAGGGTTAGGGTTAGGGTTAGGGTTAGGGTTGGGGTTAGGGTTAGGGTGGGGGTTAGTGTTGGGGTTAGGGTTAGGTTTAGGCTTAGGGTTAGGGTAGTGTTTAGTGTTAGGGTTAGGGTTAGGGTAGGGGTTAGGGTTAGGGTTAGGGTTTGGGCTGGGGTTCGGGTTAGGGTTAGGGTTAGGGTTAGGGTTGGGGTTAGGGTTAGCGTTAGGGTTAGGTTTGGGTTTAGGGTTAGTGTTAGGGTTAGGGTTGGATTTAGGGTTAGTGTCTGGGTTAGGGTTAGGTTTAGGGTTGGGGTTAGGGTTAGGGTTAGGGTTGAGTTAGGGTTAAGGTTAGGGTTAGGGTTAGGGTTAGGGTTAGGGTTAGGGTTAGGGTTAGGGTCAGGGTCAGGGTTAGGGTTCGGGTTAGGTTTAGGGTCGGGGTTAGGGTTGGGGTTAGGGTTTGGGTTGGGTTAGGGTTGGTGTTAGTGTTAGGGTTAGGGTTGGGTTAAGTTTAGGGTTAGGGGTAGGGTAGGGTGAGGGTTGGGGTTAGGGTTAGGGATATGGTTAGGGTTGGGGTTGGGGTCAGGGTTAGGGTTAGGGTTAGGGTTGGTGTTAGGGTTAGGGTGAGGTTTAGGGTTAATGTTAGGGTTAGGGTTAGGGGTGGGTTAGGGTTGGGTTAGGGTTAGGGTTAGGGTTAGTGTTGGGTTGGGGTTAGGGTTAGGGTTATGGTTAGGTTTAGGGTTGGGGTCAGGGTTAGGGTTAGGGTGAGGGTTAGGGTTGGTGTTAGGGTTAGGGTTAGGGTTAGGGTTAAGGTTAGGGTTAGGGTTAGGGTTAGGGTTGGGGTTGGGGTAGGGGTAGGGGTTAGGGTTAGGGTTGGGGTTAGGGTTAGGGTTAGGTTTGGGGTCAGGGTTAGGGTTAGGGTTAGGTTTAGGGTTAGGTTTAGGGTTGGTGTTAGGGTTAGGGTTAGGGTTAGGGTTAGGGTTGGGGTAGGGGTTAGGGTTAGGGTGGGGGTTAGGATTAGGGTTAGGGTTAGGTTTGTGGTTAGGGTCAGGGTCAGGGTTAGGGTTAGGGTTAGGGTTAGGGTTAGGGTTGGGGTTAGGGTAAGGGTGGGGGTTAGTGTTGGGGTTAGGGTTAGGTTTAGGCTTAGGTTTAGGGTAGTGTTTAGTGTTAGGGTTAGGGTTAGGGTTAGGGTAGGGGTTAGGGTTAGGGTTAGGGTTTGGGCTGGGGTTCGGGTTAGGGTTAGGGTTAGGGTTAGGGTTGGGGTTAGGGTTAGCGTTAGGGTTAGGTTTGGGTTTAGGGTTAGTGTTAGGGTTAGGGTTGGATTTAGGGTTAGTGTCTGGGTTAGGGTTAGGTTTAGGGTTGGGGTTAGGGTTAGGGTTAGGGTTGAGTTAGGGTTAAGGTTAGGGTTAGGGTTAGGGTTAGGGTTAGGGTTAGTGTTAGGGTTAGGGTCAGGGTCAGGGTTAGGGTTCGGGTTAGGTTTAGGGTCGGGGTTAGGGTTGGGGTTAGGGTTTGGGTTGGGTTAGGGTTGGTGTTAGTGTTAGGGTTAGGGTTGGGTTAAGTTTAGGGTTAGGGGTAGGGTAGGGTTAGGGTTGGGGTTAGGGTTAGGGATATGGTTAGGGTTGGGGTTGGGGTCAGGGTTAGGGTTAGGGTTAGGGTTAGGGTTGGTGTTAGGGTTAGGGTTAGGTTTAGGGTTAAGGTTAGGGTTAGGGTTAGGGGTGGGTTATGGTTGGGTTAGGGTTAGGGTTAGGGTTAGTGTTGGGTTGGGGTTAGGGTTAGGGTTATGGTTAGGTTTAGGGTTGGGGTCAGGGTTAGGGTTAGGGTGAGGGTTAGGGTTGGTGTTAGGGTTAGGGTTAGGGTTAGGGTTAAGGTTAGGGTTAGGGTTAGGGTTAGGGGTGGGTTAGGGTTGGGTTAGGGTTAGGGTTAGGGTTAGGGTTGGTGTTAGGGTTAGGGTTGGGTTAGGGTTAGGGTTAGGGTTGGTGTTAGGGTTAGGGTTGGGGTTAGCGTTGGGGTTAGGGTTAGGTTTAGGCTTAGTGTTAGGGTAGTGTTTAGGGTTAGGGTTAGGGTTAGGGTAGGGGTTAGGGTTAGGGTTAGGGTTTGGGCTGGGGTTAGGGTTAGGGTTAGGGTTGGTGTTAGGCTGAGCGTTAGGGTTCGGTTTGGGGTTCGGGTTAGTGTTAGGGTTAGGGTTGGATTTAGGGTTAGGGTCTGGGTTGTGGTTAGGGTTAGGGTTCGGGTTAGGGTTGGGGTTGAGTTAGGGTTAGGGTTAGGGTTAGTGTTAGGGTTAGGGTTAGGATCAGGGTCAGGGTTAGGGTTCGTGTTAGGTTTAGGGTCGGGGTTAGGATTGGGGTTAGGGTTTGGTTTGGGGTTAGGGTTAGGGTTAGGGTAGTGGTTAGGTTTAGGGTTAGGGTTAGGGTTAGGGTAGGGGTTAGGGTTAGTGTTAGGGTTATGGTTAGTTTTGGGGTTAGGGTTAGGGTTAGGTTTGGGGTTAGGGTTAATGTTAGGGTTAGGGTTGAGTTATGGTTAGGCTTAGGGTTAGGGATAGGGTTCTGGTTAGGGTTAGGGTTAGGGTCATGGTTAGGATTAGGGTAGTGTTAGGGTTGGGGTAGGGGTTAGGTTTAGGTTTAGGGTTAGGGTTAGGGTTGGGGTTAGGGTTAGGGTTAGGGTTGGGGTCAGGGTTAGGGGTAGGGTTGGCGTTAGGGTTAGGGTTAAGGTGAGAGTTAGGGTTAGGGTTGGGTTAGGGTTGGGTTAGGGTTAGGGTTAGGGTTGGCGTTAGGGTTAGGGTGGGGGTTAGTGTTGGGGTTAGGGTTAGGTTTAGGCTTAGTGTTAGGGTAGTGTTTAGTGTTAGGGTTAGGGTTAGGGTAGGGGTTAGGGTTAGGGTTAGGGTTTGGGCTGAATTTCGGGTTTGGGTTAGGGTTAGGGTTAGGGTTGGGGTTAGGGTTAGCGTTAGGGGTAGGTTTCGGTTTAGGGTTAGTGTTAGGGTTAGGGTTGGATTTAGGGTTAGGGTCTGGGTTAGGGTTAGGGTTAGGGTTAGGGTTGGGGTTAGGGTTAGGGTTAGGGTTGAGTTAGGGTTAGGGTTAGGGTTAGGGTTAGGGTTAGGGTTAGGGTCAGGGTCAGGGTTAGGGTTCGGGTTAGGTTTAGGGTCGGGGTTAGGGTTGGGGTTAGGGTTTGGGTTGTGTTAGGGTTGGTGTTAGTGTTAGGGTTAGGGTTGGGTTAAGTTAAGGGTTAGGGGTAGGGTAGGGTTAGGGTTGGGGTTAGGGTTAGGGTTAGGGTTAGGGTTCGGTTTGGGGTTAGGGTTAGGTTTAGGGTTAGGGTTGGATTTAGGGTTAGGGTCAGGTTTAGGGTTATGGTTACGGTTGGGGTTAGGGTTAGGGTTAAGCTTAGGGTTAGGGTTAGGGTTAGGGTTAGGGTTGTGGTTAGGCTCAGGGTCAGGGTTAGGGTTAGGGTTAGGGTTATGTTTAGGGTTGGGGCAGGAGTAGGGGTTAGGGTTAGGGTTGCGGTTAGGGTTAGGGTTAGGGTTGGTGTTAGGGTTAGGGTTAGGGTTAGGGTTAGGGTTGGGGTAGGGGTTAGGGTTAGGGTGGGGTTTAGGATTAGGGTTAGGGTTAGGTTTGTGGTTAGGGTCAGGGTCAGGGTTAGGGTTAGGGTTAGGGTTAGGGTTAGGGTTGGGGTAGGGGTTAGGGTTAGGGTTGGGGTTAGGGTTAGGGTTAGGGTTAGGTTTGGGGTCAGGGATAGGGTTAGGGTTAGGGTTAAGCTTGGGGTTAGGGTTAGGGTTAGGGTTGTGGTTAGGGTTAGTGTTAGGGTTAGGGTTGGATTAAGGGTTAGGTTCTGGGTTAGGGTTAAGGTTAGGGTTGGATTTAGGGTTAGGGTCTGGGTTAGGGTTAGGGTTAGGGTTAGGGTTAAGCTTGTGGTTAGGGTTAGGGTTAGGGTTAGGGTTGTGGTTAGGGTTAGGGTTAGGGTTAGGGATAGGGATAGGGATAGGGATAGGGTTAGGGTTAGGGTCAGTGTCAGGGTCAGGGTTAGGGTTAGGCTTAGGGTCGGGGTTAGGGTTCGGGTTGGGGTAGAGGTTAGGTTTAGTGTTAGGGTTAGGGTTGGGTTAAGTTTAGGGTTATGGTTAGGGTTAGGGTTGGTGTTAGGGTTGGGTTTAGTGTTGACGTTAGGGTTAGGGTTAGGGTTAGGGTAGTGTTTAGGGTTAGGGTTAGGGTTAGGTTTGGGGTTAGGGTTAGGGTGAGGGTTAGGTTTAGGGTTAGGGTTAATGTTAGGGTTAGGGTTGGATTTAGTTTTAGGGTCTGGGTTAGGGTTAGGGTTGGGGTTAGGGTTAGGGTTAGGGTTGAGTTATGGTTAGGGGTAGGGTTAGGGTTTGGGTTAGGGTTAGGGTTAGGGTTGTGTTTAGGGTTAAGTTTAGGGGCAGGGTTATGGTTAGGGTAGGGTTAGGGTTGGGGTAGGGGTTAAGTTTAGGGTTAGGGTTAGGTTTGGGGTTAGGGTTAGGGTTAGGGTTAGGTTCAGGGTCAGGGTCAGGGTTAGGATTAGGGTTAGGGTTAGGTTCGGGGTTAGGGTTCGGGTTGGGGTAGGGTTTAGGTTTACTGTTAGAGTTAGGGTTGGGTTAAGTTTAGTGTTAGGGTTGGGGTTAGGGTTGGTGTTAGGGTTAGGGTTAGGGTTAGGGTAGTGGTTAGGTTTAGGGTTAGGGTTAGTGTTAGGGTAGGGGTTAGGGTTAGTATTAGGGTTAGGGTTAGGTTTGGGGTTAGGGTTAGGGTTAGGTTTGGGGTTAGGGTTAGTGTTAGGGTAAGGGTTAGGGTTGAGTTATGGTTAGGGATAGGGTTAGGGTTTGGGATAGGGTTGTGGTTAGGGTTAGGGTTAGTGTCATGGTTAGGATTAGGGTAGTGTTAGGGTTGGGGTAGGGGTTAGGTTTAGGTTTATGGTTAGGGTTGGGGTTAGGGTTAGGGTTAGGGTTGGGGTCAGGGTTAGGGTAAGGGTTAGTGTTAGGTTTAGGGTTGGGGTTAGGGTTAGGGTTAGGGTTGGGTTTAGGATTAGGTTTAGTGTTGGGGTTGGGGTTAGGGTTATGGTTAGGGTTGGGGTTGGGGTTAGGGTTAGGGTTAAGGTGAGAGTTAGGTTTAGGGTTGGGTTAGGGTGGGGTTAGGGTTAGGGTTAGGGTTAGGGTTAGGGTTGGGGTTAGGGTTAGGGTGGGGGTTAGTGTTGGGGTTAGGGTTAGGTTTAGGCTTAGTGTTAGGGTAGTGTTTAGTGTTAGGGTTAGGGTTAGGGTAGGGGTTAGGGTTAGGGTTAGGGTTTGGGCTGGGGTTCGGGTTAGGGTTAGGGTTAGGGTTAGGGTTGGGGTTAGGGTTAGCGTTAGGGTTAGGTTTGGGTTTAGGGTTAGTGTTAGGGTTAGGGATGGATTTAGGGTTAGTGTCTCGGTTAGGGTTAGGGTTAGGGTTGGGGTTAGGGTTGGGGTTAGGGTTGACTAAGGGTTAGGGTTAGGGTTAGGGTTAGGGTTAGGGTTAGGGTTAAGGTCAGGGTCAGGGTTAGGGTTCAGGTTAGGTTTAGGGTCGGGGTTAGGGTTGGGGTTAGGGTTTGGGTTGGGTTAGGGTTGGTGTTAGTATTAGGGTTAGGGTTGGGTTAAGTTTAGGGTTAGGGGTAGGGCAGGGTTAGGGTTGGGGTTAGGGTTAGGGATATGGTTAGGGTTCGGTTTGGGGTTAGGGTTAGTGTTAGGGTTAGGGTTGGATTTAGGGTTAGGGTCAGGTTTAGGGATAGGGTTAGGGTTGGGGTTCGGGTTAGGGTTAGGGTTTGGGTTAGGGTTAGGGTTAGGGTTAGGGTTGGGGTTAGGGTTAGCGTTAGGGTTTGGTTTGGGGTTAGGGTTAGTGTTAGGGTTAGGGTTGGATTTAGGGTTAGGGTCTGGGTTAGGGTTAGGGTTAGGGTTAGGGTTGGGGTTAGGGTTAGGGTTAGGGTTGAGTTAGGGTTAGGGTTAGGGTTAGGATTAGGGTTGGGGTTACGGTTCGGGTTGGGGTTACGGTTCAGGTTGGTTATGGTTGGTGTTAGTGTTAGGGTTAGGGTTGGGTTAAGTTTAGGGTTAGGGTTAGGGTAGGGTTAGGGTTGGGGTTAGGGTTAGGGTTAGGGTTAGGGTTAGGTTTGGGGTCAGGGTTAGGGTAAGGGTTAGTGTTAGGTTTAGGGTTGGGGTTACGGTTAGGGTTAGTGTTAGGGTTAGGGTTTGTGGTTAGCATTAGGTTTAGTGTTGGGGTTGGGGTTAGAATAAGGGTTAGGGTTATGGTTAGGGTTAGGGTTGGGGTCAGGGTTAGGGTTAGGGTTAGGGTTAGGGTTAGTGTTAGGTTTAGGGTTGGGGTTAGGGTTAGGGTTAGGATTAGGTTTAAGGTTGTGGTTGGGGTTAGGGTTAGGGTTAGGGTTAGGGTTAGGGTTGGGGTTAGGGTTAGGGTTAAGGTTAGGGTTAGGGTTAGGGTTGGGTTAGGGTCAGGGTTAGGGTAAGTGTTGGGGTTCGGGTTAGGTTTAGTGTTGGGGTTGGGGTTAGGGTTAGGGTTAGGGTTAGGGTTAGGGTTGGGGTTAGGGTTAGGGTTAGGGTTAGGGTTAGGGTTGGGTTAGGGTTAGGGTTAGTTTTAGGGTTAGGGTTGGGGTTAGGGTTAGGGTTGGGGTTAGTGTTGGGGTTAGGGTTAGGTTTAGGCTGAGTGTTAGGGTAGTGTTTAGGGTTAGGGTTAGGGTTAGGGTTAGGGTAGGGGTTAGGGTTAGGGTTAGAGTTTTGGTTGGGGCTAGGGTTAGGGTTGGGGTTAGGTTTAGGGTTAGGGTTAGGTTTGGGGTTAGGGTTAGTGTTAGGTTTAGGCTTGGATTTAGGGTTAGGATCTGGGTTAGGGTTAGGGTTAGGGGCGGGGTTAGGGTTAGGGTTGAGTTAGGGTTAGGGTTAGGGTTAGGGTTAGGGTTAGGGTCAGGGTC
This sequence comes from Heloderma suspectum, assembly GCF_057233095.1. Taxonomy (NCBI): domain Eukaryota; kingdom Metazoa; phylum Chordata; class Lepidosauria; order Squamata; family Helodermatidae; genus Heloderma; species Heloderma suspectum. The sequence continues at coordinate 2,425,036 of NC_139475.1, forward strand.
AGGGTCAGGGTTAGGGTTCGGGTTAGGTTTAGGGTCCGGGTTAGGGTTGGGGTTAGGTTTCGGGTTGGGGTTAGGGTTAGGGTTAGAGTTAGTGATAGGGTTAGGGTTGTGGTTAGGGTTAGGGTTAGGGTTACGGTTAGGGTCAGCGTCAGGGTCAGGGTTAAGATTAGGGTTAGGGTTAGGGTTAGGGTTAGTGTTAGGGTTAGGGTTGGGTTAAGTTTAGTGTTAGGGTTGGGGTTAGGGTTGGTGTTAGGGTTAGGGTTAGGGTTAGGGTAGTGGTTAGGTTTAGGGTTAGGGTTAGGGTTAGGGTTAGGGTTAGGGTAGGGGTTAGGGTTAGCATTAGGGTTAGGGTTAGAGTTAGGGTTGTGGTTAGGGTTAAGTTTAGGGGCAGGGTTAGGGTTAGGTTAGTGTTACGGTTTGGGTAGGGCTCAGGTTTAGGGTTAGGGTTAGGGTTGGGGATAGGGTTAGGGTTAGGGTTAGGGTTAGGGTTAGGGTTAGGGTTAGGGTTAGGGTTGGTGTCAGGGTTAGGGTAAGGGTTAGTGTTAGGTTTAGGGTTGGGGTTAGGGCTAGGGTTAGGGTTAGGGTTGGGGTTAGGATTAGGTTTAGTGTTGGGTATGGGGTTAGGGTTAGGGTTAGGGTTAGGGTTGTGGTCAGGGTCAGGGTTAGGGTTCGGGTTAGGTTTAGGGTCGGGGTTAGGGTTGGGGTTAGGGTTAGGGTTAGGGTTAGGGTTAGGGTTGGGGTTAGGGTTGGGGTTAGGGTTAGGGTTGGGGTTAGGATCGGGGTTAGGGTTCGGGTTGGGGTCAGGGTTAGGGTAAGGGTTAGTGTTAGGTTTAGGGTTGGGGTTAGGGCTAGGGTTAGGATTAGGGTTGGGGTTAGGATTAGGTTTAGTGTTGGGTTTGGGGTTAGGGTTAGGGTTATGGTTAGGGTTAGGGTTGTGGTCAGGGTCAGGGTTAGGGTTCGGGTTAGGTTTAGTGTCGGGGTTAGGGTTGGGGTTAGGGTTAGGGTTAGGGTTAGGGTTAGGTTTGGGGTTAGGGTTAGGGTTAGGTTTGGGTTTAGCGTTAATGTTAGGGTTAGGCTTGGATTAAGTTTTAGGGTCTGGGTTAGGGTTAGGGTTGGGGTTAGGGTTAGGGTTAGGGTTGAGTTATGGTTAGGGGTAGGGTTAGGGTTTGGGTTAGGGTTAGGGTTAGGGTTGTGTTAGGGTTGGGGTAGGGGTTAGGGTTAGGGTTACGGTTGGGGTCAGGTTTAGGGTAAGGGTTAGTGTTAGGTTTAGGGTTGGGGTTAGGGATAGGGTTATGGTTTGTGGTTAGGATTAGGTTTCGTGTTGGGGTTGGGGTTAGGGTTAGGGTTATGGTTAGGGTTAGGGTTGAGGTCAGGGTTAGGGTTAGGTTTAGGCTTAGTGTTAGGGTAGTGTTTAGTGTTAGGGTTAGGGTTAGGGTAGGGGTTAGGGTTAGGGTTAGGGTTTGGGCTGAATTTCGGGTTTGGGTTAGGGTTAGGGTTAGGGTTGGGGTTAGGGTTAGCGTTAGGGGTAGGTTTCGGTTTAGGGTTAGTGTTAGGGTTAGGGTTGGATTTAGGGTTAGGGTCTGGGTTAGGGTTAGGGTTAGGGTTAGGGTTGGGGTTAGGGTTAGGGTTAGGGTTGAGTTAGGGTTAGGGTTAGGGTTAGGGTTAGGGTTAGGGTTAGGGTCAGGGTCAGGGTTAGGGTTCGGGTTAGGTTTAGGGTCGGGGTTAGGGTTGGGGTTAGGGTTTGGGTTGTGTTAGGGTTGGTGTTAGTGTTAGGGTTAGGGTTGGGTTAAGTTAAGGGTTAGGGGTAGGGTAGGGTTAGGGTTGGGGTTAGGGTTAGGGTTAGGGTTAGGGTTCGGTTTGGGGTTAGGGTTAGGTTTAGGGTTAGGGTTGGATTTAGGGTTAGGGTCAGGTTTAGGGTTAGGGTTGGATTTAGGGTTAGGGTCAGGTTTAGGGTTATGGTTACGGTTGGGGTTAGGGTTAGGGTTAAGCTTAGGGTTAGGGTTAGGGTTAGGGTTAGGGTTGTGGTTAGGCTCAGGGTCAGGGTTAGGGTTAGGGTTAGGGTTATGTTTAGGGTTGGGGTAGGAGTAGGGGTTAGGGTTAGGGTTGCGGTTAGGGTTAGGGTTAGGGTTGGTGTTAGGGTTAGGGTTAGGGTTAGGGTTAGGGTTGGGGTAGGGGTTAGGGTTAGGGTGGGGTTTAGGATTAGGGTTAGGGTTAGGTTTGTGGTTAGGGTCAGGGTCAGGGTTAGGGTTAGGGTTAGGGTTAGGGTTGGGGTAGGGGTTAGGGTTAGGGTTGGGGTTAGGGTTAGGGTTAGGGTTAGGTTTGGGGTCAGGGATAGGGTTAGGGTTAGGGTTAAGCTTGGGGTTAGGGTTAGGGTTGTGGTTAGGGTTAGTGTTAGGGTTAGGGTTGGATTAAGGGTTAGGGTCTGGGTTAGGGTTAAGGTTAGGGTTGGATTTAGGGTTAGGGTC
>NC_139475.1:2435000-2462500 GCF_057233095.1 Heloderma suspectum
AGGGTTGGGTTAGGGTGGGGTTAGGGTTAGGGTTAGGGTTAGGGTTGGGGTTAGGGTTAGGGTGGGGGTTAGTGTTGGGGTTAGGGTTAGGTTTAGGCTTAGTGTTAGGGTAGTGTTTAGTGTTAGGGTTAGGGTTAGGGTAGGGGTTAGGGTTAGGGTTAGGGTTTGGGCTGGGGTTCGGGTTAGGGTTAGGGTTAGGGTTAGTGTTGGGGTTAGGGTTAGCGTTAGGGTTTGGTTTGGGTTTAGGGTTAGTGTTAGGGTTAGGGATGGATTTAGGGTTAGTGTCTCGGTTAGGGTTAGGGTTAGGGTTGGGGTTAGGGTTGGGGTTAGGGTTGACTAAGGGTTAGGGTTAGGGTTAGGGTTAGGGTTAAGGTCAGGGTCAGGGTTAGGGTTCAGGTTAGGTTTAGGGTCAGGGTTAGGGTTGGGGTTAGGGTTTGGGTTGGGTTAGGGTTGGTGTTAGTATTAGGGTTAGGGTTGGGTTAAGTTTAGGGTTAGGGGTAGGGTAGGGTTAGGGTTGGGGTTAGGGTTAGGGATATGGTTAGGGTTCGGTTTGGGGTTAGGGTTAGTGTTAGGGTTAGGGTTGGATTTAGGGTTAGGGTCAGGTTTAGGGATAGGGTTAGGGTTGGGGTTCGGGTTAGGGTTAGGGTTTGGGTTAGGGTTAGGGTTAGGGTTAGGGTTGGGGTTAGGGTTAGCGTTAGGGTTAGGTTTGGGGTTAGGGTTAGTGTTAGGGTTAGGGTTGGATTTAGGGTTAGGGTCTGGGTTAGGGTTAGGGTTAGGGTTGGGGTTAGGGTTAGGGTTAGGGTTGAGTTAGGGTTAGGGTTAGGGTTAGGATTAGGGTTGGGGTTACGGTTCGGGTTGGGGTTACGGTTCAGGTTGGTTATGGTTGGTGTTAGTGTTAGGGTTAGGGTTGGGTTAAGTTTAGGGTTAGGGTTAGGGTAGGGTTAGGGTTGGGGTTACGGTTAGGGTTAGGGTTAGGTTTGGGGTCAGGGTTAGGGTAAGGGTTAGTGTTAGGTTTAGGGTTGGGGTTACGGTTAGGGTTAGTGTTAGGGTTAGGGTTTGTGGTTAGCATTAGGTTTAGTGTTGGGGTTGGGGTTAGAATAAGGGTTAGGGTTATGGTTAGGGTTAGGGTTGGGGTCAGGGTTAGGGTTAGGGTTAGGGTTAGGGTTAGTGTTAGGTTTAGGGTTGGGGTTAGGGTTAGGGTTAGGATTAGGGTTAGGGTTAGGGTTAGGGTTGGGGTTAGGGTTAGGGTTAAGGTTAGGGTTAGGGTTAGGGTTGGGTTAGGGTCAGGGTAAGGGTAAGTGTTGGGGTTCGGGTTAGGTTTAGTGTTGGGGTTGGGGTTAGGGTTAGGGTGAGGGTTAGGGTTAGGGTTGGGGTTAGGGTTAGGGTTAGGGTTAGGGTTAGGGTTGGGTTAGGGTTAGGGTTAGTTTTAGGGTTAGGGTTGGGGTTAGGGTTAGGGTTGGGGTTAGTGTTGGGGTTAGGGTTAGGTTTAGGCTGAGTGTTAGGGTAGTGTTTAGGGTTAGGGTTAGGGTTAGGGTTAGGGTAGGGGTTAGGGTTAGGGTTAGAGTTTTGGTTGGGGCTAGGGTTAGGGTTGGGGTTAGGTTTAGGGTTAGGGTTAGGTTTGGGGTTAGGGTTAGTGTTAGGTTTAGGCTTGGATTTAGGGTTAGGGTCTGGGTTAGGGTTAGGGTTAGGGGTGGGGTTAGGGTTAGGGTTGAGTTAGGGTTAGGGTTAGGGTTAGGGTTAGGGTTAGGGTCAGGGTCAGGGTCAGGGTTAGGGTTCGGGTTAGGTTTAGGGTCGGGGTTAGGGTTGGGGTTAGGTTTCGGGTTGGGGTTAGGTTTAGGGTCGGGGTTAGGGTTGGGGTTAGGTTTCGGGTTGGGGTTAGGGTTAGGGTTAGTGTTAGTGATAGGGTTAGGGTTGTGGTTAGGGTTAGGGTTAGGGTTACGGTTAGGGTCAGCGTCAGGGTCAGGGTTAAGATTAGGGTTAGGGTTAGGGTTAGGGTTAGTGTTAGGGTTAGGGTTGGGTTAAGTTTAGTGTTAGGGTTGGGGTTAGGGTTGGTGTTAGGGTTAGGGTTAGGGTTAGGGTAGTGGTTAGGTTTAGGGTTAGGGTTAGGGTTAGGGTTAGGGTTAGGGTAGGGGTTAGGGTTAGGGTTAGGGTTAGAGTTAGGGTTGTGGTTAGGGTTAAGTTTAGGGGCAGGGTTAGGGTTAGGTTAGTGTTACGGTTTGGGTAGGGCTCAGGTTTAGGGTTAGGGTTAGGGTTGGGGATAGGGTTAGGGTTAGGGTTAGGGTTAGGGTTAGGGTTAGGGTTGGGGTCAGGGTTAGGGTAAGGGTTAGTGTTAGGTTTAGGGTTGGGGTTAGGGCTAGGGTTAGGGTTAGAGTTGGGGTTAGGATTAGGTTTAGTGTTGGGTTTGGGTTTAGGGTTAGGGTTAGGGTTAGGGTTAGGGTTGTGGTTAGGGTCAGGGTTAGGGTTCGGGTTAGGTTTAGGGTCGGGGTTAGGGTTGGGGTTAGGGTTAGGGTTAGGGTTAGGGTTGGGGTTAGGGTTGGGGTTAGGGTTAGGGTTGGGGTTAGGATCGGGGTTAGGGTTCGGGTTGGGGTCAGGGTTAGGGTAAGGGTTAGTGTTAGGTTTAGGGTTGGGGTTAGGGCTAGGGTTAGGGTTAGGGTTGGGGTTAGGATTAGGTTTAGTGTTGGGTTTGGGGTTAGGGTTAGGGTTATGGTTAGGGTTAGGGTTGTGGTCAGGGTCAGGGTTAGGGTTGGGGTTAGGGTTAGGGTTAGGGTTAGGGTTAGGTTTGGGGTTAGGGTTAGGGTTAGGGTTAGGTTTGGGTTTAGGGTTAATGTTAGGGTTAGGGTTGGATTAAGTTTTAGGGTCTGGGTTAGGGTTAGGGTTGGGGTTAGGGTTAGGGTTAGGGTTGAGTTATGGTTAGGGGTAGGGTTAGGGTTTGGGTTAGGGTTAGGGTTAGGGTTGTGTTAGGGTTGGGGTAGGGGTTAGGGTTAGGGTTACGGTTGGGGTCAGGTTTAGGGTAAGGGTTAGTGTTAGGTTTAGGGTTGGGGTTAGGGATAGGGTTATGGTTTGTGGTTAGGATTAGGTTTCGTGTTGGGGTTGGGGTTAGGGTTAGGGTTAGGGTTATGGTTAGGGTTAGGGTTGGGGTCAGGGTTAGGGTTAGGGTTAGGGTTAGGGTTGGTGTTAGGGTTAGGGTTAGGGTTAGGGTTAGGGTTAAGGTTAGGGTTAGGGTTAGGGGTAGGTTAGGGTTGGGTTAGGGTTAGGGTTAGGGTTAGTGTTGGGGTTCGGGTTAGGTTAAGTGTTGTGGTTGGGGTTAGGGTTAGGGTTAGGGTTAGGGTTAGGGTTAGGGTTAGGGATGGGGTTAGGGTTAGTGTTAAGGTGAGAGTTAGGGTTAGGGTTTGGTTAGGGTTGGGTTAGGGTTGGGTTAGGGTTAGGGTTAGGGTTAGGGTTAGGCTTAGTGTTAGGGTAGTGTTTAGTGTTAGGGGGAGGGTTAGGGTAGGGGTTAGGGTTAGGGTTTGGGCTGGGGTTCGGTTTAGGGTTAGGGTTAGGGTTAGGGTTGGGGTTAGGGTTAGCGTTAGGGCTAGGTTTGGGTTTAGGGTTAGTGTTAGGGTTAGGGTTGGATTTAGGGTTAGGGTCTGGGTTAGGGTTAGGGTTAGGGTTAGGGTTAGGGTTAGGGTTGAGTTAGGGTTAGGGTTAGGGTTAGGGTTAGGGTTAGGGTCATGGTTAGGGTTCGGGTTAGGTTTAGGGTCGGGGTTCGGGTTGGGGTTAGGGTTCGGGTTGGGTTAGGGTTGGTGTTAGTGTTAGGGTTAGGGTAGGGTTAAGTTTAGGGTTAGGGGTAGGGTAGGGTTAGGGTTGGGGTTAGGTTTAGGGTTAGGGTTAGGGTTCGGTTTGGGGTTAGGGGTAGGTTTAGGGTTAGGGTTGGATTTAGGGTTAGGGTCAGGTTTAGGGTTAGGGTTAGGGTTGGGGTTAGGGTTAGGGTTAGGGTTAGGGTTAAGCTTAGGGTTAGGGTTAGGGTTGTGGTTAGGGTCAGTGTCAGGGTTAGGGTTAGGTTTTGGGTTCGGGTTAGGGTTAGGGTTAGGGTTAGGGTTGGGGTAGGGGTAGGGGTTAGGGTTAGGGTTGGGGTTAGGGTTAGGGTTAGGGTTAGGTTTGGGGTCAGGGTTAGGGTTAGGGTTAGGGTTAAGTTTAGTGTTGGTGTTAGGGTTAGGGTTAGGGTTAGGGTTAGGGTTAGGGTTAGGGTTGGGGTAGGGGTTAGGGTTAGGGTTGGGGTTAGGGTTAGGGTTAGGTTTGTGGTTAGGGTCAGGGTCAGGGTTAGGGTTAGGGTTAGGGTTAGGTGTAGGGTTAGGGTTAGGGTTGGGGTAGGGGTTAGGGTTAGGGTTGGGGTTAGGTTTAGGGTTAGGGTTAGGTTTGGGGTTAGGGTTAGGGTTAGGGTTAGGGTTAGGGTTAAGCTTGGGGTTAGGGTTAGGGTTGTGGTTAGGGTTAGTGTTAGGGTTAGGGTTGGATTAAGGGTTAGGGTCTGGGTTAGGGTTAAGGTTAGGGTTGGATTTAGGGTTAGGGTCTGGGTTAGGGTTAGGTTTGGGGTCAGGGTTAGGGTTAGGGTTAGGGTTAAGCTTGGGGTTAGGGTAAGGGTTAGGGTTGTGGTTATGGTTAGTGTTAGTGTTAGGGTTGGATGAAGGGTTAGGGTCTGGGTTAGGGTTAAGGTTAGGGTTGGATTTAGGGTTAGGGTCTGGGTTAGGGTTAGGGATAGGGTGAGGGTTAAGCTTGGGGTTAGGGTTAGGGTTAGGGTTAGAGTTGTGGTTAGGGTTAGGGTTAGGGATAGGGATAGGGTTAGGGTCAGGGTCAGGGTTAGGATTAGGGTTAGGGTCGGGGTTAGGGTTCGGGTTGGGGGTAGAGGTTAGGGTTAGTGTTAGGATTAGGGTTGGGTTAAGTTTAGAGTTAGGGTTAGGGTTGGTGTTAGGGTTGGGTTTAGTGTTGACGTTAGGGTTAGGGTTAGTTTTAGGGTAGTGTTTATGGTTAGGGTTAGGGTTAGGGTTAGGTTTGGGGTTAGGGTTAGGGTTAGGGTTAGGTTTGGTGTTAGGGTTAATGTTAGGGTTAGGGTTGGATTTAGTTTTAGGGTCTGGGTTAGGGTTAGGGTTGGGGTTAGGGTTAGGGTTAGGGTTGAGTTATGGATAGGGGTAGGGTTAGGGTTTGGGTTAGGGTTAGGGTTGTGTTTAGGGTTAAGTTTAGGGGCAGGGTTATGGTTAGGGTAGTGTTAGGGTTGGGGTAGGGGTTAGGTTTAGGGTTAGGGTTAGGGTTGGGGTTAGGGTTAGGGTTAGGGTTAGGGTTAGGTTCAGGGTCAGGGTCAGGGTTAGGATTAGGGTTAGGGTTAGGTTCGGGGTTAGGGTTCGGGTTGGGGTAGGGTGTAGGTTTACTGTTAGGGTTAGGGTTGGGTTAAGTTTAGCGTTAGGGTTGGGGTTAGTGTTGGTGTTAGGGTTAGGGTTAGGTTAGTGGTTAGGTGTAGGGTTAGGGTTAGGGTTAGGGTAGGGGTTAGGGTTACTGTTAGGGTTAGTGTTAGGGTTAGGTTTGGGGTTAGGGTTGGGGTTAGGTTTGGGGTTAGGGTTAGTGTTAGGGTTAGGGTTAGGGTTGAGTTATGGTTAGGGTTAGGGTTAGGGTTAGGGTTAGGGATAGGGTTGTGGTTAGGGTTAGGGTTAGTGTCATGGTTAGGATTAGGGTAGTTTTAGGGTTGGGGTAGGGGTTAGGTTTAGGTTTAGGGTTAGGGTTGGGGTTAGGGTTAGTGTTAGGGTTGGGGTCAGGGTTAGGGTAAGGGTCAGTGTTAGGTTTAGGGTTGGGGTTAGGGTTAGGGTTAGGGTTGGGTTTAAGATTAGGTTTAGTGTTGGGGTTGGGGTTAGGGTTATGGTTAGGGTTAGGGTTGGGGTTGGGGTTGGGGTTGGGGTTAGGGTTAGGGTTAGGGTTGGGGTTAGGTTTAAGGTGAGAGTTAGGTTTAGGGTTGGGTTAGGGTGGGGGTTAGTGTTGGGGTTAGGGTTAGGTTTAGGCTTAGTGTTAGGGTAGTGTTTAGTGTTAGGGTTAGGGTTAGGGTAGGGGTTAGGGTTAGGGTTAGGGTTTGGGCTGGGGTTCGGGTTAGGGTTAGGGTTAGGGTTAGGGTTGGGGTTAGGGTTAGCGTTAGGGTTAGGTTTGGGTTTAGGGTTAGTGTTAGGGTTAGGGTTGGATTTAGGGTTAGTGTCTGGGTTAGGGTTAGGTTTAGGGTTGGGGTTAGGGTTAGGGTTAGGGTTGAGTTAGGGTTAGGGTTAGGGTTAGGGTTAGGGTTAGGGTTAGGGTCAGGGTCAGGGTTAGGTTTCGGGTTAGGTTTAGGGTCGGGGTTAGGGTTGGGGTTAGGGTTTGGGTTGGGTTAGGGTTGGTGTTAGTGTTAGGGTTAGGGTTGGGTTAAGTTTAGGGTTAGGGGTAGGGTAGGGTTAGGGTTGGGTTTAGGGTTAGGGTTAGGGTTAGGGTTGGTGTTAGGGTTAGGGTTAGGGTTAGGGTTAAGGTTAGGGTTAGGGTTAGGGGTGGGTTAGGGTTGGGTTAGGGTTAGGGTTAGGGTTAGTGTTGGGGTTGGGGTTAGGGTTAGGGTTATGGTTAGGGTTAGGGTTGGGGTCTGGGTTAGGGTTAGGGTTAGGGTTAGCGTTGGTGTTAGGGTTAGGGTTAGGGTTACGGTTAGGGTTAGGTTTAGGGTTAGGGGTGGGTTAGGGTTGGGTTAGGGTTAGGGTTAGGGTTCGTGTTGGGGTTCGGGTTAGGTTTAGTGTTGGGGTTGGGGTTAGGGTTAGTGTTAGGGTTAGGGTTAGGGTTAGGTTTAGGGTTGGGGTTAGGGTTAGGGTTAGGGCTAGGGTTGGGTTAGGGTTAGGGTTAGGGTTAGGGTTGGTGTTAGGGTTAGGGTTGGGGTTAGTGTTGGGGTTAGGGTTAGGTTTAGGCTTAGTGTTAGGGTAGTGTTTAGGGTTAGGGTTAGGGTTAGGGTTAGGGTAGGGGTTAGGGTTAGGGTTAGGGTTTGGGCTGGGGTTAGGGTTAGGGTTAGGGTTGGTGTTAGGCTTAGCGTTAGGGTTAGGTTTGGGGTTAGGGTTAGTGTTAGGGTTAGGGTTGGATTAAGGGTTAGGGTCTGGGTTATGGTTAGGGTTAGGGTTGGGTTTAGGGTTGGGGTTGAGTTAGGGTTAGGGTTAGGGTAGTGTTAGGGTTAGGGTTAGGATCAGGATCAGGGTTAGGGTTCGTGTTAGGTTTAGGGTCGGGGTTAGGATTGGGGTTCGGGTTTGGTTTGGGGTTAGGGTTAGGGTTAGTGTTAGGGTTAGGGTTGTGGTTAGGGCTAGGGTTAGGGTTAGGGTTAGGGTTAGATTCAGGGTCAGGGTCAGGGTTAGGATTAGGGTTAGGGTTAGGGTCGGGGTTAGGGTTCGGGTTGGGGTAGGGTTTAGGTTTACTGTCAGGGTTAGGGTTGGGTTAAGTTTAGTGTTAGGGTTGGTGTTAGGGTTGGTGTTAGGGTTAGGGTTAGGGTAGTCGTTAGGTTTAGGGTTAGGGTTAGGTTTAGGGTAGGGGTTAGGGTTAGTGTTAGGGTTAGGGTTAGGTTTGGGGTTAGGGTTAGGGTTAGGTTTGGGGTTAGGGTTAGTGTTAGGGTTAGGGTTGAGTTATGGTTAGGGTTAGGGTTAGGGATAGGGTTGTGGTTAGGGTTAGGGTTAGGGTCATGGTTAGGATTAGGGTAGTGTTAGGGTTGGGGTAGGGGTTAGGTTTATGTTTAGGGTTACGGTTGGGGTTAGGGTTAGGGTTGGGGTCAGTGTTAGGGTAAGGGTTAGTGTTAGGTTTAGGGTTGGGGTTAGGGTTAGGGGTAGGGTTGGGGTTAGGGTAAGGGGTAAGGAGAGAGTTAGGGTTAGGGTTGGGTTAGGGTTGGGTTAGGGTTAGGGTTAGGGTTAGGGTTAGGGTTGGCGTTAGGGTTAGGGTGGGGGTTAGTGTTGGGGTTAGGGTTAGGTTTAGGCTTAGTGTTAGGGTAGTGTTTAGTGTTAGGGTTAGGGTTAGGGTAGGGGTTAGGGTTAGGGTTAGGGTTTGGGCTGGGGTTCGGGTTAGGTTTAGGGTTAGGGTTAGGGTTGGGGTTAGGGTTAGCGTTAGGGCTAGGTTTGGGTTTAGGGTTAGTGTTAGGGTTAGGGTTGGATTTAGGGTTAGGGTCTGGGTTAGGGTTAGGGTTAGGGTTAGGGTTAGGGTTGGGGTTAGGGTTAGGGTTAGGGTTGAGTTAGTGTTAGGGTTAGGGTTAGGTTTAGGGTTAGGGTTAGGGTTAGGGTTAGGTTCAGGTTCAGGGTTAGGGTTCGGGTTAGGTTTAGGGTCGGGGTTAGGGTTGGGGTTAGAGTTCGGGTTGGGTTAGGGTTGGTGTTAGTGTTAGGGTTAGGGTTGGGTTATGTTTAGGGTTAGGGGTATGGTAGGGTTAGGGTTGGGGTTAGGTTTAGGGTTAGGGTTAGGGTTCGGTTTGGGGTTAGGGTTAGGTTTAGGGTTAGGGTTGGATTTAGGGTTAGGGTCAGGTTTAGGGTTATGGTTAGGGTTGGGGTTAGGGTTAGGGTTAGGGTTAAGCTTAGGGTTAGGGTTAGGGTTAGGGTTAGGGTTAGGGTTGTGGTTAGGGTCAGGGTCAGGGTTAGGGTTAGGGTTAGGGTTAGGGTTAGGGTTAGGGTTGGGGTAGGGGTAGGGGTTAGGGTTAGGGTTGGGGTTAGGGTTAGGGTTAGGTTTGGGGTCAGGGTTAGGGTTAGGGTTAGGTTTAGGGTTAGGTTTAGGGTTGGTGTTAGGGTTAGGGCTAGGGTTAGGGTTAGGGTTAGGGTTGGGGTAGGGGTTAGGGTTAGGGTGGGGGTAGGATTAGGTTTAGGGTTAGGTTTGTGGTTAGGGTCAGGGTCAGGGTTAGGGTTAGGGTTAGGGTTAGGGTTAGGGTTGGGGTTAGGGTTAGGGTGGGGGTTAGTGTTGGGGTTAGGGTTAGGTTTAGGCTTAGGGTTAGGGTAGTGTTTAGTGTTAGGGTTAGGGTTAGGGTAGGGGTTAGGGTTAGGGTTAGGGTTTGGGCTGGGGTTCGGGTTAGGGTTAGGGTTAGGGTTAGGGTTGGGGTTAGGGTTAGCGTTAGGGTTAGGTTTGGGTTTAGGGTTAGTGTTAGGGTTAGGGTTGGATTTAGGGTTAGTGTCTGGGTTAGGGTTAGGTTTAGGGTTGGGGTTAGGGTTAGGGTTAGGGTTGAGTTAGGGTTAAGGTTAGGGTTAGGGTTAGGGTTAGGGTTGAGTTATGGTTAGGGTTAGGGTTAGGGATAGGGTTGTGGTTAGGGTTAGGGTTAGGGTCATGGTTAGGATTAGGGTAGTGTTAGGGTTGGGGTAGGGGTTAGGTTTATGTTTAGGGTTACGGTTGGGGTTAGGGTTAGGGTTGGGGTCAGTGTTAGGGTAAGGGTTAGTGTTAGGTTTAGGGTTGGGGTTAGGGTTAGGGGTAGGGTTGGGTTTAGGGTAAGGGGTAAGGAGAGAGTTAGGGTTAGGGTTGGGTTAGGGTTGGGTTAGGGTTAGGGTTAGGGTTAGGGTTAGGGTTGGCGTTAGGGTTAGGGTGGGGGTTAGTGTTGGGGTTAGGGTTAGGTTTAGGCTTAGTGTTAGGGTAGTGTTTAGTGTTAGGGTTAGGGTTAGGGTAGGGGTTAGGGTTAGGGTTAGGGTTTGGGCTGGGGTTCGGGTTAGGTTTAGGGTTAGGGTTAGGGTTGGGGTTAGGGTTAGCGTTAGGGCTAGGTTTGGGTTTAGGGTTAGTGTTAGGGTTAGGGTTGGATTTAGGGTTAGGGTCTGGGTTAGGGTTAGGGTTAGGGTTAGGGTTGGGGTTAGGGTTAGGGTTAGGGTTGAGTTAGTGTTAGGGTTAGGGTTAGGTTTAGGGTTAGGGTTAGGGTTAGGGTTAGGTTCAGGTTCAGGGTTAGGGTTCGGGTTAGGTTTAGGGTCGGGGTTAGGGTTGGGGTTAGAGTTCGGGTTGGGTTAGGGTTGGTGTTAGTGTTAGGGTTAGGGTTGGGTTATGTTTAGGGTTAGGGGTATGGTAGGGTTAGGGTTGGGGTTAGGTTTAGGGTTAGGGTTAGGGTTCGGTTTGGGGTTAGGGTTAGGTTTAGGGTTAGGGTTGGATTTAGGGTTAGGGTCAGGTTTAGGGTTATGGTTAGGGTTGGGGTTAGGGTTAGGGTTAGGGTTAAGCTTAGGGTTAGGGTTAGGGTTAGGGTTAGGGTTAGGGTTGTGGTTAGGGTCAGGGTCAGGGTTAGGGTTAGGGTTAGGGTTAGGGTTAGGGTTTGGGTTAGGGTTGGGGTAGGGGTAGGGGTTAGGGTTAGGGTTGGGGTTAGGGTTAGGGTTAGGTTTGGGGTCAGGGTTAGGGTTAGGGTTAGGTTTAGGGTTAGGTTTAGGGTTGGTGTTAGGGTTAGGGTTAGGGTTAGGGTTAGGGTTAGGGTTGGGGTAGGGGTTAGGGTTAGGGTGGGGGTTAGGATTAGGGTTAGGGTTAGGTTTGTGGTTAGGGTCAGGGTCAGGGTTAGGGTTAGGGTTAGGGTTAGGGTTAGGGTTGGGGTTAGGGTTAGGGTGGGGGTTAGTGTTGGGGTTAGGGTTAGGTTTAGGCTTAGGGTTAGGGTAGTGTTTAGTGTTAGGGTTAGGGTTAGGGTAGGGGTTAGGGTTAGGGTTAGGGTTTGGGCTGGGGTTCGGGTTAGGGTTAGGGTTAGGGTTAGGGTTGGGGTTAGGGTTAGCGTTAGGGTTAGGTTTGGGTTTAGGGTTAGTGTTAGGGTTAGGGTTGGATTTAGGGTTAGTGTCTGGGTTAGGGTTAGGTTTAGGGTTGGGGTTAGGGTTAGGGTTAGGGTTGAGTTAGGGTTAAGGTTAGGGTTAGGGTTAGGGTTAGGGTTAGGGTTAGGGTTAGGGTTAGGGTCAGGGTCAGGGTTAGGGTTCGGGTTAGGTTTAGGGTCGGGGTTAGGGTTGGGGTTAGGGTTTGGGTTGGGTTAGGGTTGGTGTTAGTGTTAGGGTTAGGGTTGGGTTAAGTTTAGGGTTAGGGGTAGGGTAGGGTGAGGGTTGGGGTTAGGGTTAGGGATATGGTTAGGGTTGGGGTTGGGGTCAGGGTTAGGGTTAGGGTTAGGGTTGGTGTTAGGGTTAGGGTGAGGTTTAGGGTTAATGTTAGGGTTAGGGTTAGGGGTGGGTTAGGGTTGGGTTAGGGTTAGGGTTAGGGTTAGTGTTGGGTTGGGGTTAGGGTTAGGGTTATGGTTAGGTTTAGGGTTGGGGTCAGGGTTAGGGTTAGGGTGAGGGTTAGGGTTGGTGTTAGGGTTAGGGTTAGGGTTAGGGTTAAGGTTAGGGTTAGGGTTAGGGTTAGGGTTGGGGTTGGGGTAGGGGTAGGGGTTAGGGTTAGGGTTGGGGTTAGGGTTAGGGTTAGGTTTGGGGTCAGGGTTAGGGTTAGGGTTAGGTTTAGGGTTAGGTTTAGGGTTGGTGTTAGGGTTAGGGTTAGGGTTAGGGTTAGGGTTGGGGTAGGGGTTAGGGTTAGGGTGGGGGTTAGGATTAGGGTTAGGGTTAGGTTTGTGGTTAGGGTCAGGGTCAGGGTTAGGGTTAGGGTTAGGGTTAGGGTTAGGGTTGGGGTTAGGGTAAGGGTGGGGGTTAGTGTTGGGGTTAGGGTTAGGTTTAGGCTTAGGTTTAGGGTAGTGTTTAGTGTTAGGTTTAGGGTTAGGGTTAGGGTAGGGGTTAGGGTTAGGGTTAGGGTTTGGGCTGGGGTTCGGGTTAGGGTTAGGGTTAGGGTTAGGGTTGGGGTTAGGGTTAGCGTTAGGGTTAGGTTTGGGTTTAGGGTTAGTGTTAGGGTTAGGGTTGGATTTAGGGTTAGTGTCTGGGTTAGGGTTAGGTTTAGGGTTGGGGTTAGGGTTAGGGTTAGGGTTGAGTTAGGGTTAAGGTTAGGGTTAGGGTTAGGGTTAGGGTTAGGGTTAGTGTTAGGGTTAGGGTCAGGGTCAGGGTTAGGGTTCGGGTTAGGTTTAGGGTCGGGGTTAGGGTTGGGGATAGGGTTTGGGTTGGGTTAGGGTTGGTGTTAGTGTTAGGGTTAGGGTTGGGTTAAGTTTAGGGTTAGGGGTAGGGTAGGGTTAGGGTTGGGGTTAGGGTTAGGGATATGGTTAGGGTTGGGGTTGGGGTCAGGGTTAGGGTTAGGGTTAGGGTTAGGGTTGGTGTTAGGGTTAGGGTTAGGTTTAGGGTTAAGGTTAGGGTTAGGGTTAGGGGTGGGTTATGGTTGGGTTAGGGTTAGGGTTAGGGTTAGTGTTGGGTTGGGGTTAGGGTTAGGGTTATGGTTAGGTTTAGGGTTGGGGTCAGGGTTAGGGTTAGGGTGAGGGTTAGGGTTGGTGTTAGGGTTAGGGTTAGGGTTAGGGTTAAGGTTAGGGTTAGGGTTAGGGTTAGGGGTGGGTTAGGGTTGGGTTAGGGTTAGGGTTAGGGTTAGGGTTGGTGTTAGGGTTAGGGTTGGGTTAGGGTTAGGGTTAGGGTTGGTGTTAGGGTTAGGGTTGGGGTTAGCGTTGGGGTTAGGGTTAGGTTTAGGCTTAGTGTTAGGGTAGTGTTTAGGGTTAGGGTTAGGGTTAGGGTAGGGGTTAGGGTTAGGGTTAGGGTTTGGGCTGGGGTTAGGGTTAGGGTTAGGGTTGGTGTTAGGCTGAGCGTTAGGGTTCGGTTTGGGGTTCGGGTTAGTGTTAGGGTTAGGGTTGGATTTAGGGTTAGGGTCTGGGTTGTGGTTAGGGTTAGGGTTCGGGTTAGGGTTGGGGTTGAGTTAGGGTTAGGGTTAGGGTTAGTGTTAGGGTTAGGGTTAGGATCAGGGTCAGGGTTAGGGTTCGTGTTAGGTTTAGGGTCGGGGTTAGGATTGGGGTTAGGGTTTGGTTTGGGGTTAGGGTTAGGGTTAGGGTAGTGGTTAGGTTTAGGGTTAGGGTTAGGGTTAGGGTAGGGGTTAGGGTTAGTGTTAGGGTTATGGTTAGTTTTGGGGTTAGGGTTAGGGTTAGGTTTGGGGTTAGGGTTAATGTTAGGGTTAGGGTTGAGTTATGGTTAGGCTTAGGGTTAGGGATAGGGTTCTGGTTAGGGTTAGGGTTAGGGTCATGGTTAGGATTAGGGTAGTGTTAGGGTTGGGGTAGGGGTTAGGTTTAGGTTTAGGGTTAGGGTTGGGGTTAGGGTTAGGGTTAGGGTTGGGGTCAGGGTTAGGGGTAGGGTTGGCGTTAGGGTTAGGGTTAAGGTGAGAGTTAGGGTTAGGGTTGGGTTAGGGTTGGGTTAGGGTTAGGGTTAGGGTTGGCGTTAGGGTTAGGGTGGGGGTTAGTGTTGGGGTTAGGGTTAGGTTTAGGCTTAGTGTTAGGGTAGTGTTTAGTGTTAGGGTTAGGGTTAGGGTAGGGGTTAGGGTTAGGGTTAGGGTTTGGGCTGAATTTCGGGTTTGGGTTAGGGTTAGGGTTAGGGTTGGGGTTAGGGTTAGCGTTAGGGGTAGGTTTCGGTTTAGGGTTAGTGTTAGGGTTAGGGTTGGATTTAGGGTTAGGGTCTGGGTTAGGGTTAGGGTTAGGGTTAGGGTTGGGGTTAGGGTTAGGGTTAGGGTTGAGTTAGGGTTAGGGTTAGGGTTAGGGTTAGGGTTAGGGTTAGGGTCAGGGTCAGGGTTAGGGTTCGGGTTAGGTTTAGGGTCGGGGTTAGGGTTGGGGTTAGGGTTTGGGTTGTGTTAGGGTTGGTGTTAGTGTTAGGGTTAGGGTTGGGTTAAGTTAAGGGTTAGGGGTAGGGTAGGGTTAGGGTTGGGGTTAGGGTTAGGGTTAGGGTTAGGGTTCGGTTTGGGGTTAGGGTTAGGTTTAGGGTTAGGGTTGGATTTAGGGTTAGGGTCAGGTTTAGGGTTATGGTTACGGTTGGGGTTAGGGTTAGGGTTAAGCTTAGGGTTAGGGTTAGGGTTAGGGTTAGGGTTGTGGTTAGGCTCAGGGTCAGGGTTAGGGTTAGGGTTAGGGTTATGTTTAGGGTTGGGGCAGGAGTAGGGGTTAGGGTTAGGGTTGCGGTTAGGGTTAGGGTTAGGGTTGGTGTTAGGGTTAGGGTTAGGGTTAGGGTTAGGGTTGGGGTAGGGGTTAGGGTTAGGGTGGGGTTTAGGATTAGGGTTAGGGTTAGGTTTGTGGTTAGGGTCAGGGTCAGGGTTAGGGTTAGGGTTAGGGTTAGGGTTAGGGTTGGGGTAGGGGTTAGGGTTAGGGTTGGGGTTAGGGTTAGGGTTAGGGTTAGGTTTGGGGTCAGGGATAGGGTTAGGGTTAGGGTTAAGCTTGGGGTTAGGGTTAGGGTTAGGGTTGTGGTTAGGGTTAGTGTTAGGGTTAGGGTTGGATTAAGGGTTAGGGTCTGGGTTAGGGTTAAGGTTAGGGTTGGATTTAGGGTTAGGGTCTGGGTTAGGGTTAGGGTTAGGGTTAGGGTTAAGCTTGTGGTTAGGGTTAGGGTTAGGGTTAGGGTTGTGGTTAGGGTTAGGGTTAGGGTTAGGGATAGGGATAGGGATAGGGATAGGGTTAGGGTTAGGGTCAGTGTCAGGGTCAGGGTTAGGGTTAGGCTTAGGGTCGGGGTTAGGGTTCGGGTTGGGGTAGAGGTTAGGTTTAGTGTTAGGGTTAGGGTTGGGTTAAGTTTAGGGTTATGGTTAGGGTTAGGGTTGGTGTTAGGGTTGGGTTTAGTGTTGACGTTAGGGTTAGGGTTAGGGTTAGGGTAGTGTTTAGGGTTAGGGTTAGGGTTAGGTTTGGGGTTAGGGTTAGGGTGAGGGTTAGGTTTAGGGTTAGGGTTAATGTTAGGGTTAGGGTTGGATTTAGTTTTAGGGTCTGGGTTAGGGTTAGGGTTGGGGTTAGGGTTAGGGTTAGGGTTGAGTTATGGTTAGGGGTAGGGTTAGGGTTTGGGTTAGGGTTAGGGTTAGGGTTGTGTTTAGGGTTAAGTTTAGGGGCAGGGTTATGGTTAGGGTAGGGTTAGGGTTGGGGTAGGGGTTAAGTTTAGGGTTAGGGTTAGGTTTGGGGTTAGGGTTAGGGTTAGGGTTAGGTTCAGGGTCAGGGTCAGGGTTAGGATTAGGGTTAGGGTTAGGTTCGGGGTTAGGGTTCGGGTTGGGGTAGGGTTTAGGTTTACTGTTAGAGTTAGGGTTGGGTTAAGTTTAGTGTTAGGGTTGGGGTTAGGGTTGGTGTTAGGGTTAGGGTTAGGGTTAGGGTAGTGGTTAGGTTTAGGGTTAGGGTTAGTGTTAGGGTAGGGGTTAGGGTTAGTATTAGGGTTAGGGTTAGGTTTGGGGTTAGGGTTAGGGTTAGGTTTGGGGTTAGGGTTAGTGTTAGGGTAAGGGTTAGGGTTGAGTTATGGTTAGGGATAGGGTTAGGGTTTGGGATAGGGTTGTGGTTAGGGTTAGGGTTAGTGTCATGGTTAGGATTAGGGTAGTGTTAGGGTTGGGGTAGGGGTTAGGTTTAGGTTTATGGTTAGGGTTGGGGTTAGGGTTAGGGTTAGGGTTGGGGTCAGGGTTAGGGTAAGGGTTAGTGTTAGGTTTAGGGTTGGGGTTAGGGTTAGGGTTAGGGTTGGGTTTAGGATTAGGTTTAGTGTTGGGGTTGGGGTTAGGGTTATGGTTAGGGTTGGGGTTGGGGTTAGGGTTAGGGTTAAGGTGAGAGTTAGGTTTAGGGTTGGGTTAGGGTGGGGTTAGGGTTAGGGTTAGGGTTAGGGTTAGGGTTGGGGTTAGGGTTAGGGTGGGGGTTAGTGTTGGGGTTAGGGTTAGGTTTAGGCTTAGTGTTAGGGTAGTGTTTAGTGTTAGGGTTAGGGTTAGGGTAGGGGTTAGGGTTAGGGTTAGGGTTTGGGCTGGGGTTCGGGTTAGGGTTAGGGTTAGGGTTAGGGTTAGGGTTGGGGTTAGGGTTAGCGTTAGGGTTAGGTTTGGGTTTAGGGTTAGTGTTAGGGTTAGGGATGGATTTAGGGTTAGTGTCTCGGTTAGGGTTAGGGTTAGGGTTGGGGTTAGGGTTGGGGTTAGGGTTGACTAAGGGTTAGGGTTAGGGTTAGGGTTAGGGTTAGGGTTAAGGTCAGGGTCAGGGTTAGGGTTCAGGTTAGGTTTAGGGTCGGGGTTAGGGTTGGGGTTAGGGTTTGGGTTGGGTTAGGGTTGGTGTTAGTATTAGGGTTAGGGTTGGGTTAAGTTTAGGGTTAGGGGTAGGGTAGGGTTAGGGTTGGGGTTAGGGTTAGGGATATGGTTAGGGTTCGGTTTGGGGTTAGGGTTAGTGTTAGGGTTAGGGTTGGATTTAGGGTTAGGGTCAGGTTTAGGGATAGGGTTAGGGTTGGGGTTCGGGTTAGGGTTAGGGTTTGGGTTAGGGTTAGGGTTAGGGTTAGGGTTGGGGTTAGGGTTAGCGTTAGGGTTTGGTTTGGGGTTAGGGTTAGTGTTAGGGTTAGGGTTGGATTTAGGGTTAGGGTCTGGGTTAGGGTTAGGGTTGGGGTTAGGGTTAGGGTTAGGGTTGAGTTAGGGTTAGGGTTAGGGTTAGGATTAGGGTTGGGGTTACGGTTCGGGTTGGGGTTACGGTTCAGGTTGGTTATGGTTGGTGTTAGTGTTAGGGTTAGGGTTGGGTTAAGTTTAGGGTTAGGGTTAGGGTAGGGTTAGGGTTGGGGTTAGGGTTAGGGTTAGGGTTAGGGTTAGGTTTGGGGTCAGGGTTAGGGTAAGGGTTAGTGTTAGGTTTAGGGTTGGGGTTACGGTTAGGGTTAGTGTTAGGGTTAGGGTTTGTGGTTAGCATTAGGTTTAGTGTTGGGGTTGGGGTTAGAATAAGGGTTAGGGTTATGGTTAGGGTTAGGGTTGGGGTCAGGGTTAGGGTTAGGGTTAGGGTTAGGGTTAGTGTTAGGTTTAGGGTTGGGGTTAGGGTTAGGGTTAGGATTAGGTTTAAGGTTGTGGTTGGGGTTAGGGTTAGGGTTAGGGTTAGGGTTAGGGTTGGGGTTAGGGTTAGGGTTAAGGTTAGGGTTAGGGTTAGGGTTGGGTTAGGGTCAGGGTTAGGGTAAGTGTTGGGGTTCGGGTTAGGTTTAGTGTTGGGGTTGGGGTTAGGGTTAGGGTTAGGGTTAGGGTTAGGGTTGGGGTTAGGGTTAGGGTTAGGGTTAGGGTTAGGGTTGGGTTAGGGTTAGGGTTAGTTTTAGGGTTAGGGTTGGGGTTAGGGTTAGGGTTGGGGTTAGTGTTGGGGTTAGGGTTAGGTTTAGGCTGAGTGTTAGGGTAGTGTTTAGGGTTAGGGTTAGGGTTAGGGTTAGGGTAGGGGTTAGGGTTAGGGTTAGAGTTTTGGTTGGGGCTAGGGTTAGGGTTGGGGTTAGGTTTAGGGTTAGGGTTAGGTTTGGGGTTAGGGTTAGTGTTAGGTTTAGGCTTGGATTTAGGGTTAGGATCTGGGTTAGGGTTAGGGTTAGGGGTGGGGTTAGGGTTAGGGTTGAGTTAGGGTTAGGGTTAGGGTTAGGGTTAGGGTTAGGGTCAGGGTCAGGGTCAGGGTTAGGGTTCGGGTTAGGTTTAGGGTCCGGGTTAGGGTTGGGGTTAGGTTTCGGGTTGGGGTTAGGGTTAGGGTTAGAGTTAGTGATAGGGTTAGGGTTGTGGTTAGGGTTAGGGTTAGGGTTACGGTTAGGGTCAGCGTCAGGGTCAGGGTTAAGATTAGGGTTAGGGTTAGGGTTAGGGTTAGTGTTAGGGTTAGGGTTGGGTTAAGTTTAGTGTTAGGGTTGGGGTTAGGGTTGGTGTTAGGGTTAGGGTTAGGGTTAGGGTAGTGGTTAGGTTTAGGGTTAGGGTTAGGGTTAGGGTTAGGGTTAGGGTAGGGGTTAGGGTTAGCATTAGGGTTAGGGTTAGAGTTAGGGTTGTGGTTAGGGTTAAGTTTAGGGGCAGGGTTAGGGTTAGGTTAGTGTTACGGTTTGGGTAGGGCTCAGGTTTAGGGTTAGGGTTAGGGTTGGGGATAGGGTTAGGGTTAGGGTTAGGGTTAGGGTTAGGGTTAGGGTTAGGGTTGGGGTCAGGGTTAGGGTAAGGGTTAGTGTTAGGTTTAGGGTTGGGGTTAGGGCTAGGGTTAGGGTTAGGGTTGGGGTTAGGATTAGGTTTAGTGTTGGGTATGGGGTTAGGGTTAGGGTTAGGGTTAGGGTTGTGGTCAGGGTCAGGGTTAGGGTTCGGGTTAGGTTTAGGGTCGGGGTTAGGGTTGGGGTTAGGGTTAGGGTTAGGGTTAGGGTTAGGGTTGGGGTTAGGGTTGGGGTTAGGGTTAGGGTTGGGGTTAGGATCGGGGTTAGGGTTCGGGTTGGGGTCAGGGTTAGGGTAAGGGTTAGTGTTAGGTTTAGGGTTGGGGTTAGGGCTAGGGTTAGGATTAGGGTTGGGGTTAGGATTAGGTTTAGTGTTGGGTTTGGGGTTAGGGTTAGGGTTATGGTTAGGGTTAGGGTTGTGGTCAGGGTCAGGGTTAGGGTTCGGGTTAGGTTTAGTGTCGGGGTTAGGGTTGGGGTTAGGGTTAGGGTTAGGGTTAGGGTTAGGTTTGGGGTTAGGGTTAGGGTTAGGTTTGGGTTTAGCGTTAATGTTAGGGTTAGGCTTGGATTAAGTTTTAGGGTCTGGGTTAGGGTTAGGGTTGGGGTTAGGGTTAGGGTTAGGGTTGAGTTATGGTTAGGGGTAGGGTTAGGGTTTGGGTTAGGGTTAGGGTTAGGGTTGTGTTAGGGTTGGGGTAGGGGTTAGGGTTAGGGTTACGGTTGGGGTCAGGTTTAGGGTAAGGGTTAGTGTTAGGTTTAGGGTTGGGGTTAGGGATAGGGTTATGGTTTGTGGTTAGGATTAGGTTTCGTGTTGGGGTTGGGGTTAGGGTTAGGGTTATGGTTAGGGTTAGGGTTGAGGTCAGGGTTAGGGTTAGGTTTAGGCTTAGTGTTAGGGTAGTGTTTAGTGTTAGGGTTAGGGTTAGGGTAGGGGTTAGGGTTAGGGTTAGGGTTTGGGCTGAATTTCGGGTTTGGGTTAGGGTTAGGGTTAGGGTTGGGGTTAGGGTTAGCGTTAGGGGTAGGTTTCGGTTTAGGGTTAGTGTTAGGGTTAGGGTTGGATTTAGGGTTAGGGTCTGGGTTAGGGTTAGGGTTAGGGTTAGGGTTGGGGTTAGGGTTAGGGTTAGGGTTGAGTTAGGGTTAGGGTTAGGGTTAGGGTTAGGGTTAGGGTTAGGGTCAGGGTCAGGGTTAGGGTTCGGGTTAGGTTTAGGGTCGGGGTTAGGGTTGGGGTTAGGGTTTGGGTTGTGTTAGGGTTGGTGTTAGTGTTAGGGTTAGGGTTGGGTTAAGTTAAGGGTTAGGGGTAGGGTAGGGTTAGGGTTGGGGTTAGGGTTAGGGTTAGGGTTAGGGTTCGGTTTGGGGTTAGGGTTAGGTTTAGGGTTAGGGTTGGATTTAGGGTTAGGGTCAGGTTTAGGGTTATGGTTACGGTTGGGGTTAGGGTTAGGGTTAAGCTTAGGGTTAGGGTTAGGGTTAGGGTTAGGGTTGTGGTTAGGCTCAGGGTCAGGGTTAGGGTTAGGGTTAGGGTTATGTTTAGGGTTGGGGTAGGAGTAGGGGTTAGGGTTAGGGTTGCGGTTAGGGTTAGGGTTAGGGTTGGTGTTAGGGTTAGGGTTAGGGTTAGGGTTAGGGTTGGGGTAGGGGTTAGGGTTAGGGTGGGGTTTAGGATTAGGGTTAGGGTTAGGTTTGTGGTTAGGGTCAGGGTCAGGGTTAGGGTTAGGGTTAGGGTTAGGGTTGGGGTAGGGGTTAGGGTTAGGGTTGGGGTTAGGGTTAGGGTTAGGGTTAGGTTTGGGGTCAGGGATAGGGTTAGGGTTAGGGTTAAGCTTGGGGTTAGGGTTAGGGTTGTGGTTAGGGTTAGTGTTAGGGTTAGGGTTGGATTAAGGGTTAGGGTCTGGGTTAGGGTTAAGGTTAGGGTTGGATTTAGGGTTAGGGTCTGGGTTAGGGTTAGGGTTAGGGTTAGGGTTAAGCTTGTGGTTAGGGTTAGGGTTAGGGTTAGGGTTGTGGTTAGGGTTAGGGTTAGGGTTAGGGATAGGGATAGGGATAGGGATAGGGTTAGGGTTAGGGTCAGTGTCAGGGTCAGGGTTAGGGTTAGGCTTAGGGTCGGGGTTAGGGTTCGGGTTGGGGTAGAGGTTAGGTTTAGTGTTAGGGTTAGGGTTGGGTTAAGTTTAGGGTTATGGTTAGGGTTAGGGTTGGTGTTAGGGTTGGGTTTAGTGTTGACGTTAGGGTTAGGGTTAGGGTTAGGGTAGTGTTTAGGGTTAGGGTTAGGGTTAGGTTTGGGGTTAGGGTTAGGGTTAGGGTTAGGTTTAGGGTTAGGGTTAATGTTAGGGTTAGGGTTGGATTTAGTTTTAGGGTCTGGGTTAGGGTTAGGGTTGGGGTTAGGGTTAGGGTTAGGGTTGAGTTATGGTTAGGGGTAGGGTTAGGGTTTGGGTTAGGGTTAGGGTTAGGGTTGTGTTTAGGGTTAAGTTTAGGGGCAGGGTTATGGTTAGGGTAGGGTTAGGGTTGGGGTAGGGGTTAAGTTTAGGGTTAGGGTTAGGTTTGGGGTTAGGGTTAGGGTTAGGGTTAGGTTCAGGGTCAGGGTCAGGGTTAGGATTAGGGTTAGGGTTAGGTTCGGGGTTAGGGTTCGGGTTGGGGTAGGGTTTAGGTTTACTGTTAGAGTTAGGGTTGGGTTAAGTTTAGTGTTAGGGTTGGGGTTAGGGTTGGTGTTAGGGTTAGGGTTAGGGTTAGGGTAGTGGTTAGGTTTAGGGTTAGGGTTAGTGTTAGGGTAGGGGTTAGGGTTAGTATTAGGGTTAGGGTTAGGTTTGGGGTTAGGGTTAGGGTTAGGTTTGGGGTTAGGGTTAGTGTTAGGGTAAGGGTTAGGGTTGAGTTATGGTTAGGGATAGGGTTAGGGTTTGGGATAGGGTTGTGGTTAGGGTTAGGGTTAGTGTCATGGTTAGGATTAGGGTAGTGTTAGGGTTGGGGTAGGGGTTAGGTTTAGGTTTATGGTTAGGGTTGGGGTTAGGGTTAGGGTTAGGGTTGGGGTCAGGGTTAGGGTAAGGGTTAGTGTTAGGTTTAGGGTTGGGGTTAGGGTTAGGGTTAGGGTTGGGTTTAGGATTAGGTTTAGTGTTGGGGTTGGGGTTAGGGTTATGGTTAGGGTTGGGGTTGGGGTTAGGGTTAGGGTTAAGGTGAGAGTTAGGTTTAGGGTTGGGTTAGGGTGGGGTTAGGGTTAGGGTTAGGGTTAGGGTTAGGGTTGGGGTTAGGGTTAGGGTGGGGGTTAGTGTTGGGGTTAGGGTTAGGTTTAGGCTTAGTGTTAGGGTAGTGTTTAGTGTTAGGGTTAGGGTTAGGGTAGGGGTTAGGGTTAGGGTTAGGGTTTGGGCTGGGGTTCGGGTTAGGGTTAGGGTTAGGGTTAGGGTTGGGGTTAGGGTTAGCGTTAGGGTTAGGTTTGGGTTTAGGGTTAGTGTTAGGGTTAGGGATGGATTTAGGGTTAGTGTCTCGGTTAGGGTTAGGGTTAGGGTTGGGGTTAGGGTTGGGGTTAGGGTTGACTAAGGGTTAGGGTTAGGGTTAGGGTTAGGGTTAAGGTCAGGGTC
The DNA here is from genome assembly GCF_057233095.1 of Heloderma suspectum. Lineage (NCBI taxonomy): Eukaryota > Metazoa > Chordata > Lepidosauria > Squamata > Helodermatidae > Heloderma > Heloderma suspectum. The sequence continues at coordinate 2,456,425 of NC_139475.1, forward strand.
AGGGTTAGGGTTCAGGTTAGGTTTAGGGTCGGGGTTAGGGTTGGGGTTAGGGTTTGGGTTGGGTTAGGGTTGGTGTTAGTATTAGGGTTAGGGTTGGGTTAAGTTTAGGGTTAGGGGTAGGGTAGGGTTAGGGTTGGGGTTAGGGTTAGGGATATGGTTAGGGTTCGGTTTGGGGTTAGGGTTAGTGTTAGGGTTAGGGTTGGATTTAGGGTTAGGGTCAGGTTTAGGGATAGGGTTAGGGTTGGGGTTCGGGTTAGGGTTAGGGTTTGGGTTAGGGTTAGGGTTAGGGTTGGGGTTAGGGTTAGCGTTAGGGTTTGGTTTGGGGTTAGGGTTAGTGTTAGGGTTAGGGTTGGATTTAGGGTTAGGGTCTGGGTTAGGGTTAGGGTTAGGGTTAGGGTTGGGGTTAGGGTTAGGGTTAGGGTTGAGTTAGGGTTAGGGTTAGGGTTAGGATTAGGGTTGGGGTTACGGTTCGGGTTGGGGTTACGGTTCAGGTTGGTTATGGTTGGTGTTAGTGTTAGGGTTAGGGTTGGGTTAAGTTTAGGGTTAGGGTTAGGGTAGGGTTAGGGTTGGGGTTAGGGTTAGGGTTAGGGTTAGGGTTAGGTTTGGGGTCAGGGTTAGGGTAAGGGTTAGTGTTAGGTTTAGGGTTGGGGTTACGGTTAGGGTTAGTGTTAGGGTTAGGGTTTGTGGTTAGCATTAGGTTTAGTGTTGGGGTTGGGGTTAGAATAAGGGTTAGGGTTATGGTTAGGGTTAGGGTTGGGGTCAGGGTTAGGGTTAGGGTTAGGGTTAGGGTTAGTGTTAGGTTTAGGGTTGGGGTTAGGGTTAGGGTTAGGATTAGGTTTAAGGTTGGGGTTGGGGTTAGGGTTAGGGTTAGGGTTAGGGTTAGGGTTGGGGTTAGGGTTAGGGTTAAGGTTAGGGTTAGGGTTAGGGTTGGGTTAGGGTTGGGTTAGGGTCAGGGTTAGGGTAAGTGTTGGGGTTCGGGTTAGGTTTAGTGTTGGGGTTGGGGTTAGGGTTAGGGTTAGGGTTAGGGTTGGGGTTAGGGTTAGGGTTAGGGTTAGGGTTAGGGTTGGGTTAGGGTTAGGGTTAGTTTTAGGGTTAGGGTTGGGGTTAGGGTTAGGGTTGGGGTTAGTGTTGGGGTTAGGGTTAGGTTTAGGCTGAGTGTTAGGGTAGTGTTTAGGGTTAGGGTTAGGGTTAGGGTTAGGGTAGGGGTTAGGGTTAGGGTTAGAGTTTTGGTTGGGGCTAGGGTTAGGGTTGGGGTTAGGTTTAGGGTTAGGGTTAGGTTTGGGGTTAGGGTTAGTGTTAGGTTTAGGCTTGGATTTAGGGTTAGGATCTGGGTTAGGGTTAGGGTTAGGGGTGGGGTTAGGGTTAGGGTTGAGTTAGGGTTAGGGTTAGGGTTAGGGTTAGGGTTAGGGTTAGGGTCAGGGTCAGGGTCAGGGTTAGGGTTCGGGTTAGGTTTAGGGTCCGGGTTAGGGTTGGGGTTAGGTTTCGGGTTGGGGTTAGGGTTAGGGTTAGAGTTAGTGATAGGGTTAGGGTTGTGGTTAGGGTTAGGGTTAGGGTTACGGTTAGGGTCAGCGTCAGGGTCAGGGTTAAGATTAGGGTTAGGGTTAGGGTTAGGGTTAGTGTTAGGGTTAGGGTTGGGTTAAGTTTAGTGTTAGGGTTGGGGTTAGGGTTGGTGTTAGGGTTAGGGTTAGGGTTAGGGTAGTGGTTAGGTTTAGGGTTAGGGTTAGGGTTAGGGTTAGGGTTAGGGTAGGGGTTAGGGTTAGCATTAGGGTTAGGGTTAGAGTTAGGGTTGTGGTTAGGGTTAAGTTTAGGGGCAGGGTTAGGGTTAGGTTAGTGTTACGGTTTGGGTAGGGCTCAGGTTTAGGGTTAGGGTTAGGGTTGGGGATAGGGTTAGGGTTAGGGTTAGGGTTAGGGTTAGGGTTAGGGTTGGGGTCAGGGTTAGGGTAAGGGTTAGTGTTAGGTTTAGGGTTGGGGTTAGGGCTAGGGTTAGGGTTAGGGTTGGGGTTAGGATTAGGTTTAGTGTTGGGTATGGGGTTAGGGTTAGGGTTAGGGTTAGGGTTGTGGTCAGGGTCAGGGTTAGGGTTCGGGTTAGGTTTAGGGTCGGGGTTAGGGTTGGGGTTAGGGTTAGGGTTAGGGTTAGGGTTAGGGTTGGGGTTAGGGTTGGGGTTAGGGTTAGGGTTGGGGTTAGGATCGGGGTTAGGGTTCGGGTTGGGGTCAGGGTTAGGGTAAGGGTTAGTGTTAGGTTTAGGGTTGGGGTTAGGGCTAGGGTTAGGATTAGGGTTGGGGTTAGGATTAGGTTTAGTGTTGGGTTTGGGGTTAGGGTTAGGGTTATGGTTAGGGTTAGGGTTGTGGTCAGGGTCAGGGTTAGGGTTCGGGTTAGGTTTAGTGTCGGGGTTAGGGTTGGGGTTAGGGTTAGGGTTAGGGTTAGGGTTAGGTTTGGGGTTAGGGTTAGGGTTAGGTTTGGGTTTAGCGTTAATGTTAGGGTTAGGCTTGGATTAAGTTTTAGGGTCTGGGTTAGGGTTAGGGTTGGGGTTAGGGTTAGGGTTAGGGTTGAGTTATGGTTAGGGGTAGGGTTAGGGTTTGGGTTAGGGTTAGGGTTAGGGTTGTGTTAGGGTTGGGGTAGGGGTTAGGGTTAGGGTTACGGTTGGGGTCAGGTTTAGGGTAAGGGTTAGTGTTAGGTTTAGGGTTGGGGTTAGGGATAGGGTTATGGTTTGTGGTTAGGATTAGGTTTCGTGTTGGGGTTGGGGTTAGGGTTAGGGTTATGGTTAGGGTTAGGGTTGAGGTCAGGGTTAGGGTTAGGTTTAGGCTTAGTGTTAGGGTAGTGTTTAGTGTTAGGGTTAGGGTTAGGGTAGGGGTTAGGGTTAGGGTTAGGGTTTGGGCTGAATTTCGGGTTTGGGTTAGGGTTAGGGTTAGGGTTGGGGTTAGGGTTAGCGTTAGGGGTAGGTTTCGGTTTAGGGTTAGTGTTAGGGTTAGGGTTGGATTTAGGGTTAGGGTCTGGGTTAGGGTTAGGGTTAGGGTTAGGGTTGGGGTTAGGGTTAGGGTTAGGGTTGAGTTAGGGTTAGGGTTAGGGTTAGGGTTAGGGTTAGGGTTAGGGTCAGGGTCAGGGTTAGGGTTCGGGTTAGGTTTAGGGTCGGGGTTAGGGTTGGGGTTAGGGTTTGGGTTTTGTTAGGGTTGGTGTTAGTGTTAGGGTTAGGGTTGGGTTAAGTTAAGGGTTAGGGGTAGGGTAGGGTTAGGGTTGGGGTTAGGGTTAGGGTTAGGGTTAGGGTTCGGTTTGGGGTTAGGGTTAGGTTTAGGGTTAGGGTTGGATTTAGGGTTAGGGTCAGGTTTAGGGTTATGGTTACGGTTGGGGTTAGGGTTAGGGTTAAGCTTAGGGTTAGGGTTAGGGTTAGGGTTAGGGTTGTGGTTAGGCTCAGGGTCAGGGTTAGGGTTAGGGTTAGGGTTATGTTTAGGGTTGGGGTAGGAGTAGGGGTTAGGGTTAGGGTTGCGGTTAGGGTTAGGGTTAGGGTTGGTGTTAGGGTTAGGGTTAGGGTTAGGGTTAGGGTTGGGGTAGGGGTTAGGGTTAGGGTGGGGTTTAGGATTAGGGTTAGGGTTAGGTTTGTGGTTAGGGTCAGGGTCAGGGTTAGGGTTAGGGTTAGGGTTAGGGTTAGGGTTGGGGTAGGGGTTAGGGTTAGGGTTGGGGTTAGGGTTAGGGTTAGGGTTAGGTTTGGGGTCAGGGATAGGGTTAGGGTTAGGGTTAAGCTTGGGGTTAGGGTTAGGGTTGTGGTTAGGGTTAGTGTTAGGGTTAGGGTTGGATTAAGGGTTAGGGTCTGGGTTAGGGTTAAGGTTAGGGTTGGATTTAGGGTTAGGGTCTGGGTTAGGGTTAGGGTTAGGGTTAGGGTTAAGCTTGTGGTTAGGGTTAGGGTTAGGGTTAGGGTTGTGGTTAGGGTTAGGGTTAGGGTTAGGGATAGGGATAGGGATAGGGATAGGGTTAGGGTTAGGGTCAGTGTCAGGGTCAGGGTTAGGGTTAGGCTTAGGGTCGGGGTTAGGGTTCGGGTTGGGGTAGAGGTTAGGTTTAGTGTTAGGGTTAGGGTTGGGTTAAGTTTAGGGTTATGGTTAGGGTTAGGGTTGGTGTTAGGGTTGGGTTTAGTGTTGACGTTAGGGTTAGGGTTAGGGTTAGGGTAGTGTTTAGGGTTAGGGTTAGGGTTAGGTTTGGGGTTAGGGTTAGGGTTAGGGTTAGGTTTAGGGTTAGGGTTAATGTTAGGGTTAGGGTTGGATTTAGTTTTAGGGTCTGGGTTAGGGTTAGGGTTGGGGTTAGGGTTAGGGTTAGGGTTGAGTTATGGTTAGGGGTAGGGTTAGGGTTTGGGTTAGGGTTAGGGTTAGGGTTGTGTTTAGGGTTAAGTTTAGGGGCAGGGTTATGGTTAGGGTAGGGTTAGGGTTGGGGTAGGGGTTAAGTTTAGGGTTAGGGTTAGGTTTGGGGTTAGGGTTAGGGTTAGGGTTAGGTTCAGGGTCAGGGTCAGGGTTAGGATTAGGGTTAGGGTTAGGTTCGGGGTTAGGGTTCGGGTTGGGGTAGGGTTTAGGTTTACTGTTAGAGTTAGGGTTGGGTTAAGTTTAGTGTTAGGGTTGGGGTTAGGGTTGGTGTTAGGGTTAGGGTTAGGGTTAGGGTAGTGGTTAGGTTTAGGGTTAGGGTTAGTGTTAGGGTAGGGGTTAGGGTTAGTATTAGGGTTAGGGTTAGGTTTGGGGTTAGGGTTAGGGTTAGGTTTGGGGTTAGGGTTAGTGTTAGGGTAAGGGTTAGGGTTGAGTTATGGTTAGGGATAGGGTTAGGGTTTGGGATAGGGTTGTGGTTAGGGTTAGGGTTAGTGTCATGGTTAGGATTAGGGTAGTGTTAGGGTTGGGGTAGGGGTTAGGTTTAGGTTTATGGTTAGGGTTGGGGTTAGGGTTAGGGTTAGGGTTGGGGTCAGGGTTAGGGTAAGGGTTAGTGTTAGGTTTAGGGTTGGGGTTAGGGTTAGGGTTAGGGTTGGGTTTAGGATTAGGTTTAGTGTTGGGGTTGGGGTTAGGGTTATGGTTAGGGTTGGGGTTGGGGTTAGGGTTAGGGTTAAGGTGAGAGTTAGGTTTAGGGTTGGGTTAGGGTGGGGTTAGGGTTAGGGTTAGGGTTAGGGTTAGGGTTGGGGTTAGGGTTAGGGTGGGGGTTAGTGTTGGGGTTAGGGTTAGGTTTAGGCTTAGTGTTAGGGTAGTGTTTAGTGTTAGGGTTAGGGTTAGGGTAGGGGTTAGGGTTAGGGTTAGGGTTTGGGCTGGGGTTCGGGTTAGGGTTAGGGTTAGGGTTAGGGTTGGGGTTAGGGTTAGCGTTAGGGTTAGGTTTGGGTTTAGGGTTAGTGTTAGGGTTAGGGATGGATTTAGGGTTAGTGTCTCGGTTAGGGTTAGGGTTAGGGTTGGGGTTAGGGTTGGGGTTAGGGTTGACTAAGGGTTAGGGTTAGGGTTAGGGTTAGGGTTAGGGTTAAGGTCAGGGTCAGGGTTAGGGTTCAGGTTAGGTTTAGGGTCGGGGTTAGGGTTGGGGTTAGGGTTTGGGTTGGGTTAGGGTTGGTGTTAGTATTAGGGTTAGGGTTGGGTTAAGTTTAGGGTTAGGGGTAGGGTAGGGTTAGGGTTGGGGTTAGGGTTAGGGATATGGTTAGGGTTCGGTTTGGGGTTAGGGTTAGTGTTAGGGTTAGGGTTGGATTTAGGGTTAGGGTCAGGTTTAGGGATAGGGTTAGGGTTGGGGTTCGGGTTAGGGTTAGGGTTTGGGTTAGGGTTAGGGTTAGGGTTGGGGTTAGGGTTAGCGTTAGGGTTTGGTTTGGGGTTAGGGTTAGTGTTAGGGTTAGGGTTGGATTTAGGGTTAGGGTCTGGGTTAGGGTTAGGGTTAGGGTTAGGGTTGGGGTTAGGGTTAGGGTTAGGGTTGAGTTAGGGTTAGGGTTAGGGTTAGGATTAGGGTTGGGGTTACGGTTCGGGTTGGGGTTACGGTTCAGGTTGGTTATGGTTGGTGTTAGTGTTAGGGTTAGGGTTGGGTTAAGTTTAGGGTTAGGGTTAGGGTAGGGTTAGGGTTGGGGTTAGGGTTAGGGTTAGGGTTAGG
>NC_139475.1:2465000-2475000 GCF_057233095.1 Heloderma suspectum
GGTTCGGGTTAGGTTTAGGGTCGGGGTTAGGGTTGGGGTTAGGGTTTGGGTTGTGTTAGGGTTGGTGTTAGTGTTAGGGTTAGGGTTGGGTTAAGTTAAGGGTTAGGGGTAGGGTAGGGTTAGGGTTGGGGTTAGGGTTAGGGTTAGGGTTAGGGTTCGGTTTGGGGTTAGGGTTAGGTTTAGGGTTAGGGTTGGATTTAGGGTTAGGGTCAGGTTTAGGGTTATGGTTACGGTTGGGGTTAGGGTTAAGCTTAGGGTTAGGGTTAGGGTTAGGGTTAGGGTTGTGGTTAGGGTCAGGGTCAGGGTTAGGGTTAGGGTTAGGGTTAGGTTTAGGGTTGGGGTAGGAGTAGGGGTTAGGGTTAGGGTTGGGGTTAGGGTTAGGGTTAGGGTTGGTGTTAGGGTTAGGGTTAGGGTTAGGGTTAGGGTTAGGGTTGGGGTAGGTGTTAGGGTTAGGGTGGGGTTTAGGATTAGGGTTAGGGTTAGGTTTGTGGTTAGGGTCAGGGTCAGGGTTAGGGTTAGGGTTAGGGTTAGGGTTAGGGTCAGGGTTGGGGTAGGGGTTAGGGTTAGGGTTGGGGTTAGGGTTAGGGTTAGGGTTAGGTTTGGGGTCAGGGATAGGGTTAGGGTTAGGGTTAAGCTTGGGGTTAGGGTTAGGGTTAGGGTTGTGGTTAGGGTTAGTGTTAGGGTTAGGGTTGGATTAAGGGTTAGGGTCTGGGTTAGGATTAAGGTTAGGGTTGGATTTAGGGTTAGGGTCTGGGTTAGGGTTAGGGTTAGGGTTAGGGTTAAGCTTGTGGTTAGGGTTAGGGTTAGGGTTAGGGTTGTGGTTAGGGTTAGGGTTAGGGTTAGGGATAGGGATAGGGATAGGGATAGGGTTAGGGTTAGGGTCAGTGTCAGGGTCAGGGTTAGGGTTAGGCTTAGGGTCGGGGTTAGGGTTCGGGTTGGGGTAGAGGTTAGGTTTAGTGTTAGGGTTAGGGTTGGGTTAAGTTTAGGGTTATGGTTAGGGTTAGGGTTGGTGTTAGGGTTGGGTTTAGTGTTGACGTTAGGGTTAGGGTTAGGGTTAGGGTAGTGTTTAGGGTTAGGGTTAGGTTTGGGGTTAGGGTTAGGGTTAGGGTTAGGTTTAGGGTTAGGGTTAATGTTAGGGTTAGGGTTGGATTTAGTTTTAGGGTCTGGGTTAGGGTTAGGGTTGGGGTTAGGGTTAGGGTTAGGGTTGAGTTATGGTTAGGGGTAGGGTTAGGGTTTGGGTTAGGGTTAGGGTTAGGGTTGTGTTTAGGGTTAAGTTTAGGGGCAGGGTTATGGTTAGGGTAGGGTTAGGGTTGGGGTAGGGGTTAAGTTTAGGGTTAGGGTTAGGTTTGGGGTTAGGGTTAGGGTTAGGGTTAGGGTTAGGTTCAGGGTCAGGGTCAGGGTTAGGATTAGGGTTAGGGTTAGGTTCGGGGTTAGGGTTCGGGTTGGGGTAGGGTTTAGGTTTACTGTTAGAGTTAGGGTTGGGTTAAGTTTAGTGTTAGGGTTGGGGTTAGGGTTGGTGTTAGGGTTAGGGTTAGGGTTAGGGTAGTGGTTAGGTTTAGGGTTAGGGTTAGTGTTAGGGTAGGGGTTAGGGTTAGTATTAGGGTTAGGGTTAGGTTTGGGGTTAGGGTTAGGGTTAGGTTTGGGGTTAGGGTTAGTGTTAGGGTAAGGGTTAGGGTTGAGTTATGGTTAGGGATAGGGTTAGGGTTTGGGATAGGGTTGTGGTTAGGGTTAGGGTTAGTGTCATGGTTAGGATTAGGGTAGTGTTAGGGTTGGGGTAGGGGTTAGGTTTAGGTTTAGGGTTAGGGTTGGGGTTAGGGTTAGGGTTAGGGTTGGGGTCAGGGTTAGGGTAAGGGTTAGTTTTAGGTTTAGGGTTGGGGTTAGGGTTAGGGTTAGGGTTGGGTTTAGGATTAGGTTTAGTGTTGGGGTTGGGGTTAGGGTTATGGTTAGGGTTGGGGTTGGGGTTAGGGTTAGGGTTAAGGTGAGAGTTAGGTTTAGGGTTGGGTTAGGGTGGGGTTAGGGTTAGGGTTAGGGTTAGGTTTAGGGTTGGGGTTAGGGTTAGGGTGGGGGTTAGTGTTGGGGTTAGGGTTAGGTTTAGGCTTAGTGTTAGGGTAGTGTTTAGTGTTAGGGTTAGGGTTAGGGTAGGGGTTAGGGTTAGGGTTAGGGTTTGGGCTGGGGTTCGGGTTAGGGTTAGGGTTAGGGTTAGGGTTGGGGTTAGGGTTAGCGTTAGGGTTAGGTTTGGGTTTAGGGTTAGTGTTAGGGTTAGGGATGGATTTAGGGTTAGTGTCTCGGTTAGGGTTAGGGTTAGGGTTGGGGTTAGGGTTGGGGTTAGGGTTGACTAAGGGTTAGGGTTAGGGTTAGGGTTAGGGTTAGGGTTAGGGTTAAGGTCAGGGTCAGGGTTAGGGTTCAGGTTAGGTTTAGGGTCGGGGTTAGGGTTGGGGTTAGGGTTTGGGTTGGGTTAGGGTTGGTGTTAGTATTAGGGTTAGGGTTGGGTTAAGTTTAGGGTTAGGGGTAGGGTAGGGTTAGGGTTGGGGTTAGGGTTAGGGATATGGTTAGGGTTCGGTTTGGGGTTAGGGTTAGTGTTAGGGTTAGGGTTGGATTTAGGGTTAGGGTCAGGTTTAGGGATAGGGTTAGGGTTGGGGTTCGGGTTAGGGTTAGGGTTTGGGTTAGGGTTAGGGTTAGGGTTAGGGTTGGGGTTAGGGTTAGCGTTAGGGTTTGGTTTGGGGTTAGGGTTAGTGTTAAGGTTAGGGTTGGATTTAGGGTTAGGGTCTGGGTTAGGGTTAGGGTTAGGGTTGGGGTTAGGGTTAGGGTTAGGGTTGAGTTAGGGTTAGGGTTAGGGTTAGGATTAGGGTTGGGGTTACGGTTCGGGTTGGGGTTACGGTTCAGGTTGGTTATGGTTGGTGTTAGTGTTAGGGTTAGGGTTGGGTTAAGTTTAGGGTTAGGGTTAGGGTAGGGTTAGGGTTGGGCTTAGGGTTAGGGTTAGGGTTAGGGTTAGGTTTGGGGTCAGGGTTAGGGTAAGGGTTAGTGTTAGGTTTAGGGTTGGGGTTACGGTTAGGGTTAGTGTTAGGGTTAGGGTTTGTGGTTAGCATTAGGTTTAGTGTTGGGGTTGGGGTTAGAATAAGGGTTAGGGTTATGGTTAGGGTTAGGGTTGGGGTCAGGGTTAGGGTTAGGGTTAGGGTTAGGGTTAGTGTTAGGTTTAGGGTTGGGGTTAGGGTTAGGGTTAGGATTAGGTTTAAGGTTGGGGTTGGGGTTAGGGTTAGGGTTAGGGTTAGGGTTAGGGTTGGGGTTAGGGTTAGGGTTAAGGTTAGGGTTAGGGTTAGGGTTGGGTTAGGGTTGGGTTAGGGTCAGGGTTAGGGTAAGTGTTGGGGTTTGGGTTAGGTTTAGTGTTGGGGTTGGGGTTAGGGTTAGGGTTAGGGTTAGGGTTGGGGTTAGGGTTAGGGTTAGGGTTAGGGTTAGGTTTGGGTTAGGGTTAGGGTTAGTTTTAGGGTTAGGGTTGGGGTTAGGGTTAGGGTTGGGGTTAGTGTTGGGGTTAGGGTTAGGTTTAGGCTGAGTGTTAGGGTAGTGTTTAGGGTTAGGGTTAGGGTTAGGGTTAGGGTTAGGGTAGGGGTTAGGGTTAGGGTTAGAGTTTTGGTTGGGGCTAGGGTTAGGGTTGGGGTTAGGTTTAGGGTTAGGGTTAGGTTTGGGGTTAGGGTTAGTGTTAGGTTTAGGCTTGGATTTAGGGTTAGGGTCTGGGTTAGGGTTAGGGTTAGGGGTGGGGTTAGGGTTAGGGTTGAGTTAGGGTTAGGGTTAGGGTTAGGGTTAGGGTCAGGGTCAGGGTCAGGGTTAGGGTTCGGGTTAGGTTTAGGGTCCGGGTTAGGGTTGGGGTTAGGTTTCGGGTTGGGGTTAGGGTTAGGGTTAGTGTTAGTGATAGGGTTAGGGTTGTGGTTAGGGTTAGGGTTAGGGTTAGGGTTACGGTTAGGGTCAGCGTCAGGGTCAGGGTTAAGATTAGGGTTAGGGTTAGGGTTAGGGTTAGTGTTAGGGTTAGGGTTGGGTTAAGTTTAGTGTTAGGGTTGGGGTTAGGGTTGGTGTTAGGGTTAGGGTTAGGGTTAGGGTAGTGGTTAGGTTTAGGGTTAGGGTTAGGGTTAGGGTTAGGGTTAGGGTAGGGGTTAGGGTTAGCGTTAGGGTTAGGGTTAGAGTTAGGGTTGTGGTTAGGGTTAAGTTTAGGGGCAGGGTTAGGGTTAGGTTAGTGTTACGGTTTGGGTAGGGCTCAGGTTTAGGGTTAGGGTTAGGGTTGGGGATAGGGTTAGGGTTAGGGTTAGGGTTAGGGTTAGGGTTAGGGTTGGGGTCAGGGTTAGGGTAAGGGTTAGTGTTAGGTTTAGGGTTGGGGTTAGGGCTAGGGTTAGGGTTAGGGTTGGGGTTAGGATTAGGTTTAGTGTTGGGTTTGGGGTTAGGGTTAGGGTTAGGGTTAGGGTTGTGGTCAGGGTCAGGGTTCGGGTTCGGGTTAGGTTTAGGGTCGGGGTTAGGGTTGGGGTTAGGGTTAGGGTTAGGGTTAGGGTTGGGGTTAGGGTTGGGGTTAGGGTTAGGGTTGGGGTTAGGATCGGGGTTAGGGTTCGGGTTGGGGTCAGGGTTAGGGTAAGGGTTAGTGTTAGGTTTAGGGTTGGGGTTAGGGCTAGGGTTAGGGTTAGGGTTGGGGTTAGGATTAGGTTTAGTGTTGGGTTTGGGGTTAGGGTTAGGGTTATGGTTAGGGTTAGGGTTGTGGTCAGGGTCAGGGTTAGGGTTCGGGTTAGGTTTAGTGTCGGGGTTAGGGTTGGGGTTAGGGTTAGGGTTAGGGTTAGGGTTAGGGTTAGGTTTGGGGTTAGGGTTAGGGTTAGGGTTAGGTTTGGGTTTAGCGTTAATGTTAGGGTTAGGGTTGGATTAAGTTTTAGGGTCTGGGTTAGGGTTAGGGTTGGGGTTAGGGTTAGGGTTAGGGTTGAGTTATGGTTAGGGGTAGGGTTAGGGTTTGGGTTAGGGTTAGGGTTAGGGTTGTGTTAGGGTTGGGGTAGGGGTTAGGGTTAGGGTTACGGTTGGGGTCAGGTTTAGGGTAAGGGTTAGTGTTAGGTTTAGGGTTGGGGTTAGGGATAGGGTTATGGTTTGTGGTTAGGATTAGGTTTCGTGTTGGGGTTGGGGTTAGGGTTAGGGTTATGGTTAGGGTTAGGGTTGGGGTCAGGGTTAGGGTTAGGTTTAGGGTTAGAGTTAGGTTTGTGGTTGGGGTTAGGGTTAGTATTAGGTTTAAGGTTGGGGTCGGGGTTAGGGTTAGGGTTAGGGTTAGGGTTGGGGATAGGGTTAGGGTTAAGGTTAGGGTTAGGGTTAGGGTTGGGTTAGGGTTGGGTTAGGGTTAGGGTTAGGTTTAGTGTTGGGGTTCGGGTTAGGTTTAGTCTTGGGGTTGGGGTTAGGGTAGGGTTAGGGTTAGGGTAGGGTTAGGGTTAGGGTTGGAGTTAGGGTTAGGGTTAGGGTTAGGGTTAGGTTTTGGGTTCGGGTTAGGGTTAGGGGTAGGGTCGGGGTTAGGGTTAGGGTTGGGGTTAGTGTTGGGGTTAGGGTTAGGTTTAGGCTTAGTGTTAGGGTAGTGTTTAGGGTTAGGGTTAGGGTTAGGGTAGGGGTTAGGGTTAGGGTTAGGTTTGGGGTCAGGGTTAGGGATAGGGTTAGGGTTAGGGTTGGGGTTATGTTTAGCGTTAGGGTTAGGTTTGGGGTTAGGGTTAGTGTTAGGGTTAGGGTTGGATTTAGGGTTAGGGTCTGGGTTAGGGTTAGGGTTAGGGTTAGGTTTGGGGTTAGGGTTAATGTTAGGGTTAGGGTTGGATTTAGTTTTAGGGTCTGGGTTAGGGTTAGGGTTGGGGTTAGGGTTAGGGTTGAGTCATGGTTAGGGGTAGGGTTAGGGTTTGGGTTAGGGTTAGGGTTAGGGTTGTGTTAGGGTTGGGGTAGGGGTTAGGGTTAGGGTTACGGTTGGGGTCAGGGTTAGGGTAAGGGTTAGTGTTAGGTTTAGGGTTGGGGTTAGGGATAGGGTTAGGGTTTGTGGTTAGGATTTGGTTTAGTGTTGGGGTTGGGGTTAGGGTTAGGTTTATGGTTAGGCTTAGGGTTGGGGTCAGGGTAGGGTTAGTGTTAGTGTTAGGTTTATGGTTGTGGTTAGGGTTAGGATTAGGTTTAAGGTTGGGGTTGGGGTTAGGGTTAAGTTTAGGGGCAGGGTTAGGGTTAGGTTAGTGTTACGGTTTGGGTAGGGCTCAGGTTTAGGGTTAGGGTTAGGGTTGGGGATAGGGTTAGTGTTAGGGTTAGGGTTAGGGTTAGGGTTAGGGTTGGGGTCAGGGTTAGGGTAAGGGTTAGTGTTAGGTTTAGGGTTGGGGTTAGGGCTAGGGTTAGGGTTAGGGTTGGGGTTAGGATTAGGTTTAGTGTTGGGTTTGGGGTTAGGGTTAGGTTTGTGGTCAGGGTCAGGGTTAGGGTTCGGTTTAGGTTTAGGTTCGGGGTTAGGGTTGGGGTTAGGGTTAGGGTTAGGGTTAGGGTTGGGGTTAGGGTTGGGGTTAGGGTTAGGGTTGGGGTTAGGATCGGGGTTAGGGTTCGGGTTGGGGTCAGGGTTAGGGTAAGGGTTAGTGTTAGGTTTAGGTTTGGGGTTAGGGCTAGGGTTAGGGTTAGGGTTGGGGTTAGGGTTGGGGTTAGGATTAGGTTTAGTGTTGGGTTTGGGGTTAGGGTTAGGGTTATGGTTAGGGTTAGGGTTGTGGTCAGGGTCAGGGTTAGGGTTCGGGTTAGGTTTAGTGTCGGGGTTAGGGTTGGGGTTAGGGTTAGGGTTAGGGTTAGGGTTAGGGTTAGGTTTGGGGTTAGGGTTAGGGTTAGGGTTAGGTTTGGGTTTAGGGTTAATGTTAGGGTTAGGGTTGGATTAAGTTTTAGGGTCTGGGTTAGGGTTAGGGTTGGGGTTAGGGTTAGGGTTAGGGTTGAGTTATGGTTAGGGGTAGGGTTAGGGTTTGGGTTAGGGTTAGGGTTAGGGTTGTGTTAGGGTTGGGGTAGGGGTTAGGGTTAGGGTTACGGTTGGGGTCAGGTTTAGGGTAAGGGTTAGTGTTAGGTTTAGGGTTGGGGTTAGGGATAGGGTTATGGTTTGTGGTTAGGATTAGGTTTCGTGTTGGGGTTGGGGTTAGGGTTAGGGTTATGGTTAGGGTTAGGGTTGGGGTCAGGGTTAGGGTTAGGTTTAGGGTTAGAGTTAGGTTTGTGGTTGGGGTTAGGGTTAATATTAGGTTTAAGGTTGGGGTCGGGGTTAGGGTTAGGGTTAGGGTTAGGGTTGGGGATAGGGTTAGGGTTAAGGTTAGGGTTAGGGTTAAGGTTAGGGTTGGGTTAGGGTTGGGTTAGGGTTAGGGTTAGGTTTAGTGTTGGGGTTCGGGTTAGGTTTAGTCTTGGGGTTGGGGTTAGGGTAGGGTTAGGGTTAGGGTAGGGTTAGGGTTAGGGTTGGAGTTAGGGTTAGGGTTAGGGTTAGGGTTAGGTTTTGGGTTAGGGTTAGGGTTAGGGGTAGGGTCGGGGTTAGGGTTAGGGTTGGGGTTAGTGTTGGGGTTAGGGTGAGGTTTAGGCTTAGTGTTAGGGTAGTGTTTAGGGTTAGGGTTAGGGTTAGGGTAGGGGTTAGGGTTAGGGTTAGGTTTGGGGTCAGGGTTAGGGATAGGGTTAGGGTTAGGGTTGGGGTTATGTTTAGCGTTAGGGTTAGGTTTGGGGTTAGGGTTAGTGTTAGGGTTAGGGTTGGATTTAGGGTTAGGGTCTGGGTTAGGGTTAGGGTTAGGGTTAGGTTTGGGGTTAGGGTTAATGTTAGGGTTAGGGTTGGATTTAGTTTTAGGGTCTGGGTTAGGGTTAGGGTTGGGGTTAGGGTTAGGGTTGAGTCATGGTTAGGGGTAGGGTTAGGGTTTGGGTTAGGGTTAGGGTTAGGGTTGTGTTAGGGTTGGGGTAGGGGTTAGGGTTAGGGTTACGGTTGGGGTCAGGGTTAGGGTAAGGGTTAGTGTTAGGTTTAGGGTTGGGGTTAGGGATAGGGTTAGGGTTTGTGGTTAGGATTTGGTTTAGTGTTGGGGTTGGGGTTAGGGTTAGGTTTATGGTTAGGGTTAGGGTTGGGGTCAGGGTAGGGTTAGTGTTAGTGTTAGGTTTATGGTTGGGGTTAGGGTTAGGATTAGGTTTAAGGTTGGGGTTGGGGTTAGGGTTAGGGTTAGGGTTAGGGTTAGGGTTAGGGTTGAGGATAGGGTTAGGGTTAAGGTTAGGGTTAGGGTTAGGGTTGGGTTAGGGTTGGGGTAGGGGTAGGGGTAGGGTTAGGGTTAGTGTTGGGGTTCGGGTTAGGTTTAGTGTTGGGGTTGGGGTTAGGGTAGGGTTAGGGATAAGCTTGGGGTTAGGGTTAGGGATAGGGTTGTGGTTAGGGTTAGGGTTAGGGTTTGGGATAGGGTTAGGGTCAGGGTCAGGGTCAGGGTTAGGGTTAGGGTTAGGGTCGGGGTTAGGGTTCGGGTTGGGGTAGAGGTTAGGGTTAGTGTTAGGTTAGGGTTGGGTTAAGTTTAGGGTTAGGGTTAGGGTTAGGGTTGGTGTTAGGGTTGGGTTTAGTGTTGACGTTAAGGTTAGGGTTAGGGTTAGGGTTAGGGTAGTGGTTAGGGTTAGGGTTAGGGTTAGGGTTAGGTTTGGGGTTAGGGTTAGGGTTAGGGTTAGGGTTAGGTTTGGGGTTAGGGTTAATGTTAGGGTTAGGGTTGGATTTAGTTTTAGGGTCTGGGTTAGGGTTAGGGTTGGGGTTAGGGTTAGGGTTAGGGTTGAGTTATGGTTAGGGGTAGGGTTAGGGTTTGGGTTAGGGTTAGGGTTAGGGTTGTGTTAGGGTTGGGGTAGGGGTTAGGGTTAGGGTTACGGTTGGGGTCAGGTTTAGGGTAAGGGTTAGTGTTAGGTTTAGGGTTGGGGTTAGGGATAGGGTTAGGGTTTGTGGTTAGGATTAGGTTTAGTGTTGGGGTTGGGGTTAGGGTTAGGGTTATGGTTAGGGTTAGGGTTGGGGTCAGGGTTAGGGTTAGGGTTAGGGTTAGGGTTAGTGTTAGGTTTATGGTTGGGGTTAGGGTTAGTATTAGGTTTACGGTTGGGGTCAGGGTTAGGTTTAGGGTTAGGGTTAGGTTTAGGGTTGGTGTTAGGGTTAGGGTTAGGGTTGGGGTTAGGGTTAGCGTTAGGGTTAGGGTTAGAGTTAGGGTTGTGGTTAGGGTTAAGTTTAGGGGCAGGGTTAGGGTTAGGTTAGTGTTACGGTTTGGGTAGGGCTCAGGTTTAGGGTTAGGGTTAGGGTTGGGGATAGGGTGAGGGTTAGGGGTAGGGTTAGGGTTAGGGTTAGGGTTGGGGTCAGGGTTAGGGTAAGGGTTAGTGTTAGGTTTAGGGTTGGGGTTAGGGCTAGGGTTAGGGTTAGGGTTGGGGTTAGGATTAGGTTTAGTGTTGGGTTTGGGGTTAGGGTTAGGGTTAGGGTTAGGGTTAGGGTTGTGGTCAGGGTCAGGGTTAGAGTTCGGGGTAGGTTTAGGGTCGGGGTTAGGGTTGGGGTTAGGGTTAGGGTTAGGGTTGGGGTTAGGGTTGGGGTTAGGGTTAGGGTTGGGGTTAGTGTCGGGGTTAGGGTTCGGGTTGGGGTCAGGGTTAGGGTAAGGGCTAGTGTTAGGTTTAGGGTTGGGGTTAGGGCTAGGGTTAGGGTTAGGGTTGGGGTTAGGATTAGGTTTAGTGTTGGGTTTGGGGTTAGGGTTAGGGTTAGGGTTATGGTTAGGGTTAGGGTTGTGGTCAGGGTCAGGGTTCGGGTTCGGGTTAGGTTTAGTGTCGGGCTTAGGGTTGGGGTTAGGGTTAGGGTTAGGGTTAGGGTTAGGTTTGGGGTTAGGGTTAGGGTTAGGGTTAGGTTTGGGGTTAGGGTTAATGTTAGGGTTAGGGTTGGATTTAGTTTTAGGGTCTGGGTTAGGGTTAGGGTTGGGGTTAGGGTTAGGGTTAGGGTTGAGTTATGGTTAGGGGTAGGGTTAGGGTTTGGGTTAGGGTTAGGGTTACAGTTGTGTTA